>NC_091286.1:495518465-495846799 GCF_032444005.1 Ranitomeya imitator
ATCAGGAATTTATCCAGGTACTCTCGGAAGATGTCATGCATAAAGGACTGAAATACTGATGGAGCATTGGCAAGTCCGAATGGCATAACTAGGTACTCAAAATGGCCCTCGGGCGTATTAAATGCAGTTTTCCATTCATCGCCCCGTTTAATACGCACAAGATTATACGCACCACGAAGATCTATCTTGGGGAACCAACTAGCCCCCTTAATCCGAGCAAACAAATCAGATAGCAGCGGCAAGGGGTACTGAAATTTGACCGTGATTTTATTTAGAAGGCGGTAATCAATACAAGGTCTCAGCGAACCATCCTTCTTGGCCACAAAAAAGAACCCTGCTCCCAATGGCGACGACGACAGCCGAATATGACCCTTCTCCAAGGATTCTTTTACATAACTCCGCATAGCGGCATGCTCAGGTACAGATAAATTAAACAGTCGACCCTTAGGAAACTTACTACCAGGAATCAACTCAATAGCACAATCACAATCCCTATGCGGAGGTAGGGCATTGGACTTGGGCTCATCGAATACATCCCGGTAATCAGACAAGAACTCTGGGACCTCAGAAGGGGTGGATGATGAGATAGACAGAAATGGAACATCACCATGTACCCCCTGACAACCCCAACTGGACACAGACATTGATTTCCAATCTAATACTGGGTTATGGACTTGTAGCCATGGCAACCCCAACACGACCACATCATGCAGATTTTGCAACACCAGAAAGCGAATATCCTCCTGGTGCGCGGGAGCCATGCACATGGTCAGCTGGGTGTAGCATCAATTCCTCTCAATGGAATAAGGCACTGCAAGGGCTCCAAGACAAACCCACAGCGCCTAGCAAACTCCAAGTCCATCAAATTCAGGGCAGCGCCTGAATCCATTGAATTAGGTTCATCGTACAGTAATCCGAGCGCCAGAAAAAACGCATCAATATTACATAATGCAGGATCTCCTGGAGCAAGGGAAAATGCCCAGTCTTGAGGGTCGCCACGTAATAAAGAAATAATAATCTTAACTTGTTGAACTGGGTCACCAGAGGAGCGAGGTTTCAACGCCAGAAACAGTTTGCAATTATTTTTGAAACTCAGAAATTTAGCTCTATCTCCAGAAAACAAATCAGGAATAGGAATTCTTGGTTCTAACATAGAATTCTGAGCCACAAAGTCTTGAATATTTTGTACTCTTGCAGTGAGAAGATCCACACATGAAGACAGACCTTTAATGTCCATCACCACACCTGTTTCCTGAACCACCCAAATGTCTAGGGGAAAAAAAAAAGGCAAAACACAGTGCAAAGAAAAAAAAATGGTCTCAGAACTTCTTTTTTCCCTCTATTGAGAAGCATAGTACTTTGGGCCTCCAGTACTGTTATGAATAGGTAATTCAGAACCACAATGGACCTTGAAGTTCAGAGCACACAAGTGACCTGACAAAAACCACAAAACATAGGACGAGCTCTGAGACGTGGAAACTCTGCTGACCGCAATCCCTAAACCTATCAAACCACACTAGAGGAAGCCGTGGATTGTGCCTAACGCTCCCTATGCAACTCGGCACAGCCTGAGAAACTAGCTAGTCCTGAAGATAGAAAAATAAGCCTACCTTGCTCCGAGAAATTCCCCAAAGGAAAAGGCAGCCCCCCACATTTAATGACTGTGAGTTAAGATGAAAATACAAACACAGAGATGAAATAGATTTAGCAAAGTGAGGCCCGACTTACTGAATAGACCTACTAACAACCACGCAGAGGGGCAAAAAGACCCTCCGCACCGACTAACGGTACGGAGGTGCTCCCTCTGCGTCTCAGAGCTTCCAGCAAGCAAGCAGAACCAAAAAAGCAAGCTGGACAGAAAATATAGCAACAAAAGGACACAAGCAGAACTTAGCTTATGCTGAGCAGACAGGTCACAGGAACGATCCAGGAGGAAGCAAGACCAATACTAGAACATTGACTGGAGGCCAGGATCAAAGCACTAGGTGGAGTTAAATAGAGCAGCACCTAACGACTTAACCTCATCACCTGAGGAAGGAAACTCAGAAGCCGCAGTACCACTCGTGACCACAGGAGGGAGCTTGATCACAGAATTCACAACATGTGGCCATCCGGTTAAGGCTCAGTCTGCAATGCCTGAAAAGGGATCCGAGGCTCGAAAGAGTGCAGTCTGGCATTTTTTTTAAACAACATCCAATTGATCCGCACAAAGTCATCTGTCAAAATTGTTCAACTACCTTAAGCAGAGGTCAGAATCTGAAAAGTCTCAATACAAGTTGCATGCATAGACATTTAACCACCATGCATTTGCAAGCCTGGACTAACTACCAAACGTCCCTTAAGGTTATAGCACCCTCGGCCATTGAAGCTAGTCAGCAACGCTACATCCCTTCCGTCACTGTAAGGCCACTATTTTCCGCACCACCTGCAGTATCTGTGCAGGTTTCTTTGCCAGGCCAAAGTAGTCAGGGTCAGGGAATCACCAGTTTCATAGTAGGAAACACTGCATCTAGGGCACCGGCGGAAACAATACCGTCTCCAACCATCTCTCAGTCTGCCATGTCCACTGGCACACCAGCTAGTTCCACGATCTCCAGCTCTCCAGTCCAGCTCACCCTACATGAGACTCTGGTTAGAAAAAGGAAGTACTTATCCTCGCATCCGCGTACACAGGGTTTGAACGCCCACATAGCTAGACTAATCTCGTTAGAGATGATGCCCTACCGGTTAGTTGAAAGTGAAGCTTTCAAAGCCCTGATGGACTACGCTGTACCACGCTACGAGCTACCCAGTCGACACTTCTTTTCGAGAAAAGCCATCCCAGCCCTCCACCAGCATGTTAAAGAGCGCATCGTCCATGCACTCAGGCAATCTGTGAGTACAAAGGTGCACCTGACAACAGATGCATGGATCAGTAGGCATGGCCAGGGACGTTACGTGTCCATCACGGCACACTGGGTGAATGTGGTGGATGCAGGGTCCACAGGGGACAGCAATTTCGGGACAGTTCTGCCTAGCCCACGGTCTAGGAAACAGTTGGCTGTAGGCGTTCGCACCCCCTCCTCCTCCTCCTCGTCCTCCTGCAGAAGCGAGAGCTCGTCCACAGATCGCAGTCGCCCAACCACTCCATCCGCAGCTGCCACTGTTGCACACCAGTTGTCCCATTATGGGGCAGCTACTGGCAAGCGTCAGCAGGCTGTATTGGCTATGAAGTGTTTGGGCGACAACAGACACACCGCGGAAGTTCTGTCCGAGTTCTTGCAGAAAGAAACGCAGTCGTGGCTAGGCACAGTAGATCTTGAGGCAGGCAAGGTAGTGAGTGATAACGGAAGGAATTTCATGGCTGCCATCTCCCTTTCCCAACTGAAACACATTCCTTGCCTGGCTCACACCTTAAACCTGGTGGTGCAGTGCTTCCTGAAAACTTATCCGGGGTTATCCGACCTGCTCCTCAAAGTGCGCGGACTTTGCTCACATATCCGCCGTTCGCCCGTACACTCCAGCCGTATGCAGACCTATCAGCGGTCTTTGAACCTTCCCCAGCATCGCCTAATCATAGACGTTGCAACAAGGTGGAACTCAACACTGCACATGCTTCAGAGACTGTGCGAACAGAGGCGGGCTGTTATGTTTTTGTGGGAGGATACGCATACACGGGCAGGCAGTAGGATGGCAGACATGGAGTTGTCAGGTGTGCAGTGGTCGAAGATACAAGACATGTGTCAAGTCCTTCAGTGTTTTGAGGAATGCACACGGCTGGTTAGTGCAGACAACGCCATAATAAGCATGAGCATCCCCCTAATGCGTCTGCTGATGCAAAGTTTGACGCACATAAAAAATCAGGCGTCTGCAGCAGAGGAAGAGGAAAGCCTTGATGACAGTCAGTCATTGTCTGGTCAGGGCAGTGTACAGGATGAGGTAGCGGGCGAAGAGGAGGAGGACGAGGAGGATGATGGGGATGAGTATATTTTTAATGAGGAAGCTTTTCCGGGGCCACTGGAAATTGGTGGCGTGGCAAGGCCGGGTTCTGGTTTTTTGAGGGCCACAAGTGACGTAGATTTGCCTGAAACTGCCCCTCAACCAAGCACAACCGCAGATTTGACAACTAGAAGTTTGGCCCACATGGCGGATTATGCCTTACGTATCCTCAAAAGGGACACATGCATTACTAAAATGATGAACGATGACGATTACTGGTTGGCCTGCCTCCTTGATCCTCGCTATAAAGGCAAATTGCAAAATATTATGCCACATGAGAACTTGGAACTAATATTAGCAACCAAACAATCAACTCTTGTTGACCGTTTGCTTCAGGCACTCCCAGCACACAGCGCCCGTGATCGTTCTCACACGAGCAGCAGGGGGCAGCAGAACAGAAGTGTTAGAGGTGCAGAAATCCGAAGTGGCGTTGGACAGAGGGGTTTTCTGACCAGGTTGTGGAGTGATTTTGCTATGACCGCAGACAGGACAGGTACTGCTGCATCAATTCAAAGTGACAGGAGACAACATTTGTCCATTATGGTTACTAACTATTTTTCATCACTTATCGATGTTCTACCTCAACCGTCATTCCCATTTGATTACTGGGCATCCAAATTAGACACCTGGCCAGAATTGGCAGAATATGCATTGCAGGAGCTTGCTTGCCCGGCAGCTAGTGTCCTATCAGAAAGAGTATTCAGTGCTGCAGGTTCAATATTAACCGAAAAAAGGACTCGTCTGGCCACCCAAAATGTTGATGATCTAACCTTCATTAAAATGAACCACAACTGGATTTCGAATTCTTTTGCCCCACCTTGCCCGGCCGACACCTAGCTTTCCTATGTAAAGGTATTGCCTGTGGACTACTCTGAATGACTTTACCAATCTCGTAATTTGCAGCAGCTGATTGTCCAGCATACGACATGTTTACACCTCCCTAAATGGCCAAACTCCCCACACGGGGCCGTGGTATCGCCACTTGGCGCAAGCACCCGTGAGAGTGCTGTTTGTCTGAAGAGGTGGGTGTGCCCGCTTTTGGTCTACGGCACTGCCACTGGGTCCCTCATAGTACAATAAAGTGTCTCTGGCGGTGGTGGTGCGCACCCAACGTCAGACACACTGTTGTAACATGAGGGGCCCTGGGCATGTACCGCCGGCCACAAGAGAGTTCACCCACCCCCAGCTCAAACATTGCTCTACCACTTGCACAATTATCTCTCACAGTTACACCTATGTTTAGTCTATGCGCTGACATCCGTAAATTACTGCCACTGACAATACCATTGTGTTGACATGTATGATGGTACTTAACATAGTCAGGGGCAGTGTCCTATATTTACCCAAGTAAATACTTTGTGCCAAATTACTAGGTCTGAAACTACGCAGAGGAGCCCAACCCTGTACCTAATGATTGCACCCTTTTGGTTTTTCTTTTTGTTGTAATGCGAGACATTAACATGTATTGATTTTTTGGGACTACTAACTGGCAGACATTCATTACAATCGGCCGCCGCTGACAACACCAATGGTGCCCACTGCCTGTGTACCCCTGCAAGAGAATTCAAAGTGCCTACAGCCCAATTTTATTATGTTAGGCCTTCGAAGCCTGTCTGCGGTCCCTCCTTCCACTAGGCCTCCACTGACCAGTCTACTGCTGCCCGTGTTCCCCTGGAACCAATTTTAAAGTGCCTACAGCCCGAATTTATTATGTTAGGACTTCGAAGCCTGTCTGCGGTCCCTCCTTCCACTAGGCCTCCACTGACCAGTCTACTGCTGCCCGTGTATCCCTGGAACCAATGTTAAAGTGCCTACAGCCCTAATTTATTATGTTAGGCCTTCGAAGCCTGTCTGCGGTCCCTCCTTCCACTAGGCCTCCACTGACCAGTCTACTGCTGCCCGTGTTCCCCTGGAACCAATTTTAAAGTGCCTACAGCCCTAATTTATTATGTTAGGCCTTCGAAGCCTGTCTGCGGTCCCTCCTTCCACTAGGCCTCCACTGACCAGTCTACTGCTGCCCGTGTACCCCGGGAACCAATGTTAAATTGCCTACAGCCCTAATTTATTATGTTAGGCCTTCGAAGCCTGTCTGCAGTCCCTCCTTCCACTAGGCCTCCACTGACCAGTCTACTGCTGCCCGTGTATCCCTGGAACCAATGTTAAAGTGCCTACAGCCCTAATTTATTATGTTAGGCCTTCGAAGCCTGTCTGCGGTCCCTCTTTCCACTAGGCCTCCACTGACCAGTCTACTGCTGCCCGTGTTCCCCTGGAACCAATTTTAAAGTGCCTACAGCCCTAATTTATTATGTTAGGCCTTCGAAGCCTGTCTGCGGTCCCTCCTTCCACTAGGCCTCCACTGACCAGTCTACTGCTGCCCGTGTATCCCTGGAACCAATGTTAAAGTGCCTACAGCCCTAATTTATTATGTTAGGCCTTCGAAGCCTGTCTGCGGTCCCTCTTTCTACTAGGCCTCCACTGACCAGTCTACTGCTGCCTGTGTTCCCCTGGAACCAATTTTAAAGTGCCTACAGCCCTAATTTATTATGTTAGGCCTTCGAAGCCTGTCTGCGGTCCCTCTTTCTACTAGGCCTCCACTGACCAGTCTACTGCTGCCTGTGTTCCCCTGGAACCAATTTTAAAGTGCCTACAGCCCTAATTTATTATGTTAGGCCTTCGAAGCCTGTCTGCGGTCCCTCTTTCTACTAGGCCTCCACTGACCAGTCTACTGCTGCCTGTGTTCCCCTGGAACCAATTTTAAAGTGCCTACAGCCCTAATTTATTATGTTAGGCCTTCGAAGCCTGTCTGCGGTACCTCCTTCCACTAGGCCTCCACTGACCAGTGAACTGCTGCCCATGTTCCCCTGGAACCAATGTTAAAGTGCCTACAGCCCTAATTTATTATGTTAGGCCTTCGAAGCCTGTCTGCGGTCCCTCCTTCCACTAGGCCTCCACTGACCAGTCTACTGCTGCCCGTGTTCCCCTGGAACCAATTTTAAAGTGCCTACAGCCCTAATTTATTATGTTAGGCCTTCGAAGCCTGTCTGCGGTCCCTCCTTCCACTAGGCCTCCACTGACCAGTCTACTGCTGCCCGTGTATCCCTGGAACCAATGTTAAAGTGCCTACAGCCCTAATTTATTATGTTAGGCCTTCGAAGCCTGTCTGCGGTCCCTCCTTCCAATAGTTCTCCACTGACCAGACCAATGCTGGCCGTGTACCCCTGGAATCCAGCTGAAAGTGCATGGAGCCTCCTTTTTTTCTTTGTTTTATATTTAGAAAGCCCAGATGAACTACGATGTACCACGGTTCAAGCTACCCAGTCGACATTTCTTTTGCGAGAAAAGCCATCCCAGCCCTCCACCGGCATGAAAAAGTCTGCATTGTCATAGCACTCAGGCAATCAAACAGTAGAAAGGTGCACCTGACAAGAGACGCATGGACCAGTTAGGGCTGAGGAGTAAGAGTCATTTCCGTCCGCCACAAGGATCACATGCCGTAGAGACCTTCATCAGTTTTGTACAGAAATCTTTTGTGGGTATGCGTGATGACATAGAGAAAGGGAGACTATTCTTCCCTTCCAACTTGCCCTCTGTCGAAAGACAAGCCCTTAGGTCCCTTAGGGAGGATGACAATCTGATAATCAAGCCAGCAGACAAAGGAGATGCTCTAGTTGTCATGGATAAATCCATGTACCTATCAGAGGTTATGCGACAGTTACAGGATGAGACAATATATACCAAACTCAGTAGAAATCCCACTAGCGACATCCAAGCTAAGATAGGGACGGTATTGCAAAAATATTCCACATGAGGGATCCTTGATCTCAAAACCGTTGACTTCCTGACTAAAAGAAATCCGGTTATACCAGTCTTCCACATGTTGCCTAAAGTCCATAAAAACATGCAGAACCCTCCGGGTAGACCGATAGTGGCGTCTACTGAATCCATTTTGTCCCCCCTATCAATTTTCCTAGAAAAAATTCTCACGCCTCTTATTCAGAACACGCCATCGTTCCTCTTGGATACTGGGGCGTTTTTGAGTAAAATTCATACTATAGGCACCATACCCCCACAAACGATTCTGGTCACAATGGACGTGAAGGACTTGTACACTTCGATTCCCCACGTAGAGGGTATTAATTCGGTTCACCATCTATTAATATCTGCTGGTCTGGATTCTGAGCAGATAAACCTGTGTGTGGACCTCCTTACTTTGATATTGTTCAATAACCACTTCCTTTTCCAGGATCAATTCTTCCTCCAGGTACGTGGGACCGCCATGGGTTCCAACGTTGCGCCCCCGTACGCTAATGCCTATATGGCACACTTCGAGAAGTCCGTCATCTATAGACATCATCTCTTCATTTCGCATGTCCTTTATTGGACACGCTATATAGATGACATTTTTTGCCTATGGGGGGGCACGTTGGAATCCCTGGAAAGATTCTTCACGTTTTTGAATGAGGCATGGCCGGGCATAAGGATTACCATCACTCATGACACCAGGTCTGTAAGTTTTCTGGACACTACGGTTCTTAAGGATCAAGAGGGTTGTTTGACCACTGACTTACATATAAAACCCACCGACCGGAATAGCATCTTGCACTACGATAGTTTCCATCCCCCAGCAGTCAAAAGCTGCATTCCAAAATCACAATTCCAATGTGTACGCCGCATTGTCTCTGATGAAGACAAATGTGAGCAACGCCTACATGACATGACTACCAAATTCCACCAACGTGGGTACCCGAAACGCGTCCTAGAGGAACAAAAAGAAAAACCCCTCCCCGGACACGAGATAGTGATCAGGGCAAAAGGGTCCCTTTCGTACATGTCTACCACCCGGTTACCTCCATCCTCCACAAACATATTAGAAAGCACTGGCCATCACTTTCAACGGCATACCCTACAGTACCAGAATTTAAACTTCCCTTTTTGCCTTGTTACAAAAGATCACATAATCTTAGGGATACATTGGTTAAAGCAGACTTTGGTACCACACAGACAATGAAATCCAGATTCCTGTCACATCCTAGAATGGGGACATTCCCGTGTCTGCACTGTGCACAATGCGGGAATGTGCAAAAAGGCCATACTTTTCAACACTCGCACACATGTAAAAGCTTCGAGATTAAAAACTATTACACATGCCTATCGTCGTTCGTAATTTATTTCATCAAATGCCCATGTGGCCTATTATACATCGGGGAAACGACCCAACCAGTGCGAGACAGGATATCAAAGCACAAATCTACCATCCGCTGTAATAATCTTCTTCTACCAGTTCCCCATCACTTCTCGACTCATGGTCATACCATTTCACAATTGAGATACCAAGTAATCGATTCTATTCCACCACAACGACGGGGGGGGTGACCGTATTGCGCTTCTGAAGAAGCGAGAGGCGTTCTGGATACATACTTTGGACACCCTCACACCGAAAGGGTTAAACAGGGACTATGATTTGTTGGCATTTATTTAAATTACTGTACCAGTTATTACCATGTAATTTTACTTGCGTTGTATTTATGCTAACTGTTTCCTTTGTTTGCTTATTCTAGAATCGCCTGTATTGATTCTCGGACCGAGAACCCTCCCATTTGGCACTCACTTTAGCATGATGGTTCACCCTCCACTCACCGGCACTATTTCAGCATAAGTGAATGTACTATCGCCTCCAGGCATGTCCTTCCGCGTACGGAGTCCCACTATATTTGTGGTATAATTGTTCTCTGCTTAGGTGGTACTCTATCTATGTTATACTATTATGTCTTTTTCCTATCATCTCTTTTTATTAAGTACACCTATCATTGCCTTTCTCCTGACATTGTCTCCTAGTACGTACTACCACTCCTTATATGCATCCTGGACCAATATCCTAGCCAGTACTTGTGCATTTCTTCCTAGATCGGTATTGCAGACACACCTCCTTTCCTTGGACAAACCCCCTAAAATGATACGCACGAGCGGCTCCCTTGGAACGCACCGCCATATTGGTAGTGACGCAGTAGCGTTGTAGACATACCTCCGTTCTTTGGACACACCCCCTAGTATGACACGCATGAGCGGCTCCCTGGAACGCATCGCCATGTTGGTGGTGACGTACCAGGCCTCGTGTCATTGCGCGCCGGACACGCCCACTTCCGGTCGGCGGCGTTTATAATGCTGTGACCAAGGACTTACTATGGCGTTCTCCATGTTAAGCGTTTGGACTAGCGGTGGACACCGCGTCATCACAGCCATCCCTGCATGGTAAGGTGCACACGCACATTATATATCTCATGGGGTCATATTAGTGTTCATTCTCTCACTCTCTACATTATACATTCCGATAGGATGCTGCCCTTTCTATCTACCACTCTCATGCTTTACCTTCCATTACAGATTCTTCCTATCGCCTACCCATAGGAGCACATCTATTATAAATATACGCTAAAAAGCACGGTATGTTACCACCTTTTCACCTTGTTAACCACTTAACAACCAGAGTAGTATTGTGCCAGTAGTGGGCGGTTCTATACTGTTGTTGAACCTTTAATAACTAAATTGCCATACATTAGATGTCTTCCCCTGTATATACTTTATTTTTTTGTATTCTTATGTTTTACGTTATTCTGTACATTGTTTACACTTTCAGTGACTGATGAAGGTCCAGTTTGTTTGGGACCGAAACGTTTCGTTGCTGATAAATAAAATATTTCTTCAGACATATAAGTTGAGTGCCAGGTTTTGTTACATATGGTTAAGGTTTTGAACTGGAGTCTTTGGGTGATGGCGAGCCAGTACCGGGATTGACAGAGAGGAGAGGCTGGGGAATAGCGGGGGACAGGTGGATTAGTCGGGCAGCAGAGTTTAGAATAGATTGGAGGGGTGCGAGAGTGTTAGAGGGGAGGCCACAGAGCAGGAGGTTGCAGTAGTCAAGGTGGGAGATGATGAGGGAATGGACTAGGGTTTTTGCAGATTCTTTGTTGAGGAATGTACTGATCCGGGAAATATTTTGGAGTTGAAGTCGGCAGGAAGTGGAAAGGGCTTGGATATGTGGTTTGAAGGAGAGATCAGTGTCAAGAATTACACCGAGGTAGTGAGCTTGTGAGACTGGGGAGAGTGGGCAGCCGTTTACTGTAATGGATAGGTCTGTTGGGGGGGTTGCATGAGATGGGAGAAAGATGATTAATTCTGTTTTGTCCATGTTAAGTTTTAGAAATCTAGCGGAGAAGGATGAAATAGTGGACAGACATTGTGGGATTCTGGTTAGTATGGTGGTGATATCTGGTCCAGAGATGTAGATCTGTGTGTCATCAGCATAAAGGTGATACTGAAAGCCGTGAGATTCTATGAGCTGTCCCAGGCCAAAGGTGTAAATGGAGAAGAGCAGGACTGGGAGAAGAGTAGGACTGAACCTTTCTGGACTCTGACAGATAGGGGGTGAAGTGATGAGGTGGTGTATAAGTGGGAGACGCTGAATGTCCAGTCTGTTAGGTATGACGCGATTCAAGATAGGGCCAAGTCTGTGATGTCAAGGGATGAGAGGGTCTGTAATAAAAGGGAATGGTCAACTGTGTCAAAGGCAGAGGACAAGTCCACGAGGAGGAGTACAGAGTAGTGTCGCTTGGCCTTGGTGGTTAATAGGTCATTGGTGACCTTTGTTAGGACAGTTTCAGTGGAGTGGTGTGACCGGAAGCCAGATTGTAAGCGGTCAAAGAGGGAGCAGGAAGAGAGATGGGAGGACAGTTCAAGATGGACGTGCTGTTCCAGTAGTTTTGAGGCATAGGGGAGAAGTGATATAGGGCGATAGCTAGATACAGAGGATGTGTCGGGCTTTTTGAGGATAGGTGTGATTGAGGCAAGTTTAAAGCTTGAGACACCAGTTGTTAGTGATAGGCTGAAGAGATGGGTTAGGGTTGGGATGAAGACTGTGGTGAGGTTTGGGATAAGTGGGATGGGATCGGGTCAAGTGCACAGGTGGTGAGATGTGATCTTGAGAGTAGAGTGGAGAGTCGATCTTCTGTAATGGTGGAGAAGTTGGTTTTGAAGGAGGAGGGCTGGGCAGTTAGGAGAAAGGGCTCTGGGGGTTGTTGACCAAAACTGTCTCTGATGTTATCAATTTTCTTCTTGAAAAATGAGGCAAAGTTTTCGGCTGAGATGAGTGGGGAGAGAGGAGGTGTTTAAATGTTATGTATCAATATCCAAAATAGATCACGCAGCAGAAAATGAAATCATGATGCAATTAGAGTTGTGCCTCAGTATATGGACTTTTATATTCTGATATAAGTACAAAATGTTGCTCTTCGAGGGTTCCTTGCATTATTTATTTATTTTGCATACTATTATAGCATCATCATATTCCACATCGCTTTACAGATTTTACCTTCACTGTCCCCATTGGGGCTCACAATCCAAATTCCTTATCAGTATGTCTGGGAGAAAACTGGAATAAATTCAAGAAAACACGGGGACCACATAGACACTACTTGCAGGTGTTGTCATTTGTGGGATTTGAATCCAGGAGAAGTTTGTTACTGCGGATCCGAAGTGCACCTGACAGCTTTCTGCCCCATAAGTACTTAACTCACATGACAGCTGTTAAGTAAAATCTGTTTGATAAAAGAAGCTTGAGAAACCGCCATCATTTCTTTTTTCATACTTGAAAAACTAATGAAATTCTGAGTTAGGCCACGTTCACCCGTTCAGTATTTGGTCAGTATTTTAAGCCAAAAGTATAATGGAAACACGTCACCACTTCCACATTTTTCATCCATTCCTGGTTTAGGCTTAGAGATAATGAGGTAAAATACAGTACTGACCAAATACTAAACGTATGAACTTGGCCTGATGGTAAAAAATTGTGCTGATCAAACTCTGAGGAAAATTGTATCAAAAATACATTTAAGAAACTTGGATCTTTTTTTTTGCGTTTGAGAAAGATCAGTGATGTACAAATGAGTCCTAAGTCAAATCTAAAAATGAGTCCAAAGGATTGAGCTGGTGCAATTTTTTTCTTTAATAGATTGTCACTCTGTTCTTTGTACTGTTGATTTTGGCTTACAATAATGCTACAAAATACTGCCACGAGATCGTGGTCTTTGGGTGTGAACAAAAACAGAACTTTCTCAAAATCCAAATTTTCAGTTGTCTGTTTCTCTATTTGAAAGGAGATTTCAACTCTGAACATGGGCCTTCTCTGGCAAAACAGTCCTTAGCAGAAACCGTCTCATTATCCATAACATATTATCATATTTTTACTTTCATTTATAAAGTTTGCACTATACGTAGTTGCTTCAGGCAGCATGATCAGCTTTTGTGTTGGACAGATTTGATAAATTGGAATTATAAACGCAGATTTATCAAAACTGACCATATTGCCTATAGCAACCAGACACAGTACTGCCTTTCTGTATCTGTGCATGAAAGCTGAGCCCAGTCCTTCTTAAAATCGATTGGCCAATAACTTTAACAAACATGGAAGACATGATTTTGTGCCACTTACTAAAAAGTGTTACATGTTGTCTACTTTTGTGAAGTGCCACCTGCTTGATAATGCAGCCTTTATCACAGGCTGTCAGCTCTACTGTTACCAAAATGGCTGCTGATGAAGGAACATGTGACAAGGTCTGTCCATCAGCCTCCTCCAATAGAAAAACACGACACATTGAAAGATGGAAGAGACTGATAGATTGGTTTTGACATATGCTCCTCCACAAGCAGTCATTTTGGGAACAGTGGAGCTGAACAGTCCAAACATAGACCGCTCCAAGGTCTGACCTAAATTTAACAGCCTCATATATGTCTATGAGTCACATTTGGGTCAGGAGAACTGCAGACAGTACATGCATCTCATTCTGTGGTTAGACCATGATGCAAATATGCGTGAATGCGGCATCAAGTCTCATTCACACGTCCGTTTTTAAGTACTGTGGGGCAATGAGGGGTATCATATATGAGGGTTGTTACATGTCCCCCAGGATGGGCATAGAAACATACTGAATCTACTGGAGAGTGTTGTAATTACAGCCACAGTTGTGGTTTTAATTCAAAATAACAGAGAATGTCAACTATTACTAGGTCAAATTTAGGCTACGTTCACATTTGCGTCTTTGGGCGCAGCGTCGTCGACGCAACCCAAAACGCATATAGCAACGCAGCGTTTTTTGACGCATGCGTTGTCCTAAAATGTTATTAAATGTTATATGCTCTTGTCATTGTCTAGACACTTCATCAATTGGTTTTTACTCAAAAGGCGCATGCGTCGAACAACGCGGGTCAACGCAGGCACCTGCGCCCTATGCGTTTAACAGACACTAATGTTTTTTTTTGGCGCATTTACGACGCAAGTGAGTTGCATGCGTTTTTTACTGGAAATTTGGCGCAGGAAAAATGCAACATGTAGCGTCGGCCGCACCCTGTCTGGTGCGCCCAAATAACGCATGTGTCGTACAACGCTTGACAACGCATACCGGCGCATGTCCATGCGCCCCCATGTTAAAGATAGGGGCGCATGACGCATGCATCGGTATCTGTCGACAACGCTGCGTCCAAAGACGCAAATGTGAACGTAGCCTTAGCTAAATCTTTTGCAAAGACTTTCTGTCATTACAGAACCTTGCCATGTAAATGGTTTAATTCTATCATCTATTGTATTTGTTGTACATTGCTGTCATCTACTGGCAGTTGTTATATTATGTTGTCCATGTATTATTACTGTGCTTTACCCATAATACCTTTATCTCACTTCTGTCTTGTGGTTAGTGCCATCTTGGACAACACATGCTTCAGGACTGGAGAAAGGATCCTCTTGTTACCTCTAACTTCATACTTATAACCTGCAGTTCTAATTTCTACCTCATCTTCATCCCTTCATCTTCCCTGACATCTGACCTCATCTCATCAAGGTACTGTAAATAAAACATGTTGAATTCATCACTGCATCATGCTTCCAGACTAATCACATGCAGCTCATCAGGAAAACAGGCACAAGTTAGCGAGTAACGCTATCTGCTGTTGCTTATACAGAGATCTGTGTTCACATCCCTCAGACACATCTCACCAGAGGCGTAGCTAGGGTTTCAGCTTAGGGGGTGCGAAAAATCTGAGTGGGCCCCTAACGAGGTACCCCTGACTACAGCTACATGGTGCACCCTAATTGTGAGCATAGAGGAACATCAGCAGATGACCGCACTGTGACTGAAAATGCATCTATATACAAAAATAAACACTGATACTACTATATGAGGACCATATATTGGTAGATACCAGTTCTACAGACCATATAAGAGATCACAGCACAGTTATAGATAATAACTTACAGATGACGTTCTTTCTGATGGAATCGTTTACTTTTCTCGTCTGTTCCATCTGGCCCAGCCCAACAAGACAACTTCTCCACCAGGACTCGTCTGCAGAAATTATGATGACACATCAGACTTCTCACATTTCCAGCCCCGTCCCCATCTATCCCCAACCTGCACAAACTCCTCATTCTGCTGATACCCAATACTGAGCCGCTGCTGCCGTATGTGTCCCTATTACTGCCCCTGATATCCCAATACTGAGCCGCTGCTGCCGTATGTGTCCCTATTACTGCCCCTGATATCCCAATACTGAGCCGCTGCTGCCGTATGTGTCCCTATTACTGCACCTGATACCCCAATACTGAGCCGCTGCTGCCGTATGTGTCCCTATTACTGCCCCTGATACCCCAATACTGAGCCGCTGCTGCCATATGTGTCCCTATTACTGCCCCTGATACCCCAATACTGAGCCGCTGCTGCCGTATGTGTCCATATTACTGCACCTGATACCCTGATACTGAGCCGCTGCTGCCGTATGTGTCCCTATTACTGCATCTGATATCCCAATACTGAGCCGCTGCTGCCGTATGCTCCTATTACTGCACCTAATACCCCAATACTGAGCCTCTGCTGCCGTATGTGTCCCTATTACTGCACCTGATACCCCAATACTGAGCAGCTGTTGCCGTATGTGTCCTACAGCACCTGCTGTGTGGTACAACAATGGTGCCGCCCCACATAGCAATGCCACCACTGTGCCCCTTACATAGTAATAATGCCTCTTTTGTGCTCTCTAGATAATAAAATTCACCCCTAGAAAACATTAATGCCCTGTGCTAGTGCCCTCCACATTTTGTCCCTAAAAAGTAAAAATACCACACATGAAATTTTGATGGTCTCAGTACTGAGTGCCCATATAACAATAATGTTTAAGTTCCCACTTAACATTTAATAATGTCCCCTAAGTAGCCTCCATGTACAGCTTGACTATACACAGTATGGTGGGCCCACAGCTTTCCTATACACAGTATAATGCCCCCACAGCTCCCCTATACACAATATTTTGAACCCACAGCCCCCCCATACACAGTATGATGAGCCCACAGCTCCCCTATACACAGTATGATGTCCCCACAGCTCCCCTATACACAGTATGATGGGCCCACAGCTTCCGTACATACATTATGATGTCCATTAGAGTTCCCCTATACATAGAATGATGTCCTCAATGATAATGATCCCCCAAAACAAAGTATAATAGTTAATAGTGTTATGAAACTGTGTCTCCTGCACTGAGAGTCACACTGCCAGGAGGAAATTAGCTTTATTCCTCACTGCAGCCTCGGGGGTGGCGCTGGCACGGTTTCAGTCACCGCTCTGAGTATAGAGCAGCAGCTGTAACTGCGCCTCTTAGGGTATGTGCACACATTGCAGATTCCCCACAGATTTAATGCAGATTTTGTTGGTTTTGTGCGGACTTCGCCTGCGTTTTTACACCTGTGGATTCCTATTACGGAATAGGTGTAAAATGCTGCAGAGTCCTCACAAAGAATTGACATGCTAAGGAAAATAAACGGCGTTTCCACGCGGAATTTTCCGCAGCATGTGCACTGCGGATTTTGTTTTCCATAGGTTTACATGGTACTGTACAACGCATGGAAAACTGCTGCAGATCCACAGCAAAATCCACAATGTGTGCACATACCCTTGACGCGCCATTCCAGCAGTAAAATAAAAAAAAATGCTGGAGTGATGCTTAAGGGAATGTGCACAAGTCAGGATTTCTTGCAGAAATTTTCCTGACAAAAACCGGACATTTCTGCCAGAAATCCGCATGTGTTTTTTTTCGCGTTTTTTGAAGCGTTTTTTGTGCGTTTTTTCCCAAATGCATAGAATTGCGGGAAAAACGCAGAAAATGCGCAAAAATAATGAACATGCTCATTTTTTTTACCGCAAAGCGTTTTTTTCGCGGAAAAAAACGCATCCATGTGCACAAAACATGCAGAATGCATTCTAAATGATAGAATGCATAATGTATGCGTTTTTAATGAGTTTTTAGCACGAAAAAAACGCAAAAAAACCTGAACGTATGCACATAGCCTAAATGTGATGTAGCTTATGGCTTACCCAGCTGGTTAGGGTTACCTCCCCATCCCAGAGAACAACTATTACATGTGATGGAGTGCATATAATCTGGTAACCATCTAATAATCAGCCCCCCAGTGCCTGTTGCCCGTCACCCACCTCAGCCCTCACAATACCCTTATCTTCTCACATTCACGCCCCAGTTCCCTGTCCCCCTCCCCCACCTTAGCCCCCACAATACCCCCATCCTCTCACATTTACCCCCCAGTGACTATGACATGCCTATCAATCTTATCCCCACTTACCAATGAAGATTGCAGCAGGACCAGGAAGTGTCTGAATAAAATGCAGGCGGGCACTAGGACCCAGCGTGCCTGCCCTGAGCTAGTCCCAGCGTGCACAGGGAGGGAAGAAACCTGCAAACCTGGGAGAAGCTCCCGAGGTCGGTCAGCACAATACAGTGCAGGAGGGAGACGTGTAACTGGTCACTGTCCGACCAGCATGCAGAATCTCCTTCCGGAGAGCAGGCATTTTACTGCTCTCCTCCTGTACTGTATTGTGCCTCAGCCTAGAAGTGGCAGTGCCGGCTCCCAGTGGGCCCCTTCATGTGACAGGGCCCGGGGCGATGGCCCCTCTGCCCCCCCAGTAGCTACGCTACTGCATCTCACCCATGTACATTGGTGGCAGAAGAACCTGACATGGGCTTATTTTTGCAGAGATCTGTAGGAAGGTAATGGGACGAATCTCTCCCTCCACTCTGGGTCTTGGGAGTTGCCTTTATCCACGATTCCCAATTAAATTTTCAGTCAAGGTTTGGGTATGTCAATATTTGGTTTTGCAAGCATCAGAGAAGGAGCTATGAATGTTAGGTCTGGGTGAGACTGAACACAGGTCAGATCCAGATTGAGCAATGCCACTGCCACACCCAGGAGTTACATATGGCGGAGAATGCATTCAGCGTGAACTAAGGCATACCCGAGATTGGACCTGTAGAAGTGTCACGTCACATGTGTGTGAAACAGCCGACGTCCTTCCATCTCCCCGCATATCTCCTCTCACACGTTGCTATGCCACTTTGGATGTCCATATGAATTGAAATAAAGGACTTCTTTTCACCACAGAAAAACAGTTCTATATTTTTTCATGTTTACTTTAATGGTAACACCTGTTTGATTATAAGTAACATATGGAGACCATCCTATATTCAAATTCATTATAAGAGGATAATGACACACTGTTTTGTCTATTCATTCTATGCACATATATGATTTTCACCACCCATGCCTGGTACTTTTTAGTGTGATCTTGTGCTACAAAAACCTTTGTTCTCATAATTTTGAAAACTCATCATTTTTTTTATCATGGTTTCATATTTTTTGCCTGTTCATGTTACATTTTGTATTAATAAAATGTTACATATTTGTAACCATATGGACTGTGACTCCATGTCTCTTGTAGGATCAATGTATTTTGGAGTGTCCTAGTGGTTAACCCACTACAGCCTTCTATTGGGCTGTATTAAGTATCATTACTGATAATATGCACATGTTTCAAATGATATTGATTGTAACCTTCCAAACCAGGCCCGTGGACAACATGGAGGAACTACAGAAGGAGTTGGTAATCACCAATGCACAGCAACAGAAGACTCAGCAGCAACAAAAACTGCAGATGTTCAAGCAGCAGCAGAGTAACAATCTGATTCTGCAACAGATTGCGGTCCTGCGAGAGACACCCCACACTACCCCACTGCTAATCCTGGTCAGTTCCGAGACCCGGGACAGTTAAGTCAGAGCTGAGGAAGATGAGTCCGGAGGACGACACGGAAGCTTTCCTCACCGTGTTTGAATGTACAGCGGAACGGGAGAGCTTGCTGGTCTCCCAATTGGCTGAAGTGGTGGCCCAGTTTCTGATGGGAGACGTCCAAAAGGCTTACTTTGACCTCAGCCAGGAGGATGCACAGGAATATGAGACACTCAGAGGTAAGTTCCTTGCCTGGCCGGGGGTTAAAACATCTGTATGAGCACAGTGAGTGTATCAGTGGTCCTTTGTGGAAACCTTACCCGCTAGGTTTCAGGCATATGATTTGTTAAAATGGCTCCAGCCTGACACCTTCAGCCCAGCACAGATGGTAGAGAGAGGGTAGTAGTCGAGCGGTGTGAACTCTGCCAGTAGTCATACATCGCTGGGTGGGGCAAGGGGACCCAGACAATCAAGAACAGGTGGTTAGTTTGATTGACTCCAGTTCAAAACCCTAACCATGGCATACAAAGCTATCCACAACCTGTCTCCTCCATATATCTCTGACCTCATCACCCGGTACTTACCTACACGCAATCTCCGATCCTCACAAGATCTCCTTCTCTACTTCCCGTATCTCCTCTTCCCACAATCACATACAAGATTTCTCCCATCACCCAAAACCCCCAAGAATATTATTCAGGGCACGGAATGTTTAGTTCAAAGTATATAAATTTTATTACTCCTTAAGAACAATTCTAAAACAACACATATATTTACAAAACATTATACAGGAACCTCTAATCCAAAATTAACCATTGATGTGTGCTTAATAGGTTACACCTGACTTTAATGCTGACCATAATTTAAGACTGTGTCATGGTTCAGATTTTTGCATTGAAAAATGCTATGCAGGTCTTAATTCCTCATTATAAGGTGATTGCTTAAATATTAATTATCTAAAGTGCCGATGTGCATCAGTAATAATCTACGTATTAGAATTTATCTAACATAAAAACCACCATGGTACTACCAATGATTATATACAGGAGTAGGAAACAGCGCTACTTCCGTGGCTTATGTCTCAATAAGGCATCCCTTTCTACTGCGCACATACCTATTATAAATCTCAATACAGATGGCAAGTGTAAGAAAAAGGAAAAAGCATATTCACCTTGCTAAAGCACACTCAAGGAAACCCCTACGCGCGTTTCGATAGTATCTTCATCCGGGGGCGTATATTATGGAGAGGAGGCTGGATCTATTTAAATCAACCCTCAACCAATCATCGCTATGCTACCATCATCCAATAGCTGTTCTTGTATTCAGAGATACATTCCATTTCCGGCAAACCGTTTCAGTATCTCAAATAATATCCCTACTTATTTGACATCATAGCTGCTTTTCCATATAATAGTTGCTATATCTGCCGATTGGCCCCTATTTCAACATCGCAAACCGATCATCATGATAACTAAGGTGACCGCTATATATAACGCAAATGACTGAGACCAAGCGTTACTTAGCAACCTAATGTATCAAACTGCGCAGTTCCGGAAATAGAAGTTTTAAGCTCAGCTCCGGTAATTACTTTAAACAAGCAGTCACTATATTCTAAAAGGAGACATAACCGCTGAGTCCATTAACTATTTTAATCATCACACACTGATCATAATAATGATCAGGGAGATCTCTATATAGATCGTAATAGTAGCAACAAAACGTTGCTTAGCAACATAATAACTGAAACTGCGCAATACCGGAAGTAACGTTCAGCTTCGGCTACGGAACTCCAAGCAGACAGCCGCTGCATCTTAGAAGAGGGTCCCCAGTCACATTCTCATACACTGAGCAATGTCTCCACTGCATCACAATCAAGGAGACCACTGTATAAAACACACATGGCCGAAACCAAACGTTGCTCAGTAACATGGTATGTAAAATAACACAGTTGCGAAAGTGTAAATTTAAACTAAACCCTGGTAATGAGATAAGCACACATTGGTCCATGATAATAGTTTGTATCAATTGTAATTCAATCCTGGTATGTTCTATACTGCGCTGCAAAATCATTGTCATGGTGACACAAGCACCCCTTGGTCCATTATATTGTCATAGTAATAGTATATATTAAATATAATTCTATCCTAGCCTGGCCCTCCAATGTTTGATTAGAGCACAGATACATGAACCTTAAATTATTTTATATGGTCAGTTGTTATGTATCATATAAATTCAATTATCGTGTCCGTGAGTGTAAAATGAGTGTGGCCATTATACCATATGACCTGATATACATTCTATCGTGTATTACTATATAAGGAATTTGAATATCGTGCCCTAGTAGCAGGGTCAACTTAATTGAAGTGAATACTAATTGTATGTTAATTTTAGATGCATGGGTGAGAACGGCGCATGCCCAGCGACGCTACAGGCTACGGGATCCACACACCAGCGGCGATGGTCCGACCCGTGACCTAACCCATTCAGGAGAGGCCAAGAGCCCAAACCCGTGCCACCAGCATGAAGAACCGCCCATGGCCACATGTGGCATGCGCACCACCCCGCATGACCAAATACTGAAATACAGGTGAGTAGGTGTCAATGGTGAAGACCATTGTTGTGTATCCTAATATACAACACATAATGTATATGACATACATAAAAACTTCAAGATATGATAATCTATAGTTAAATAAGTGATTATTTACTATAGTATATGCAAAAACACAAACACAAACTATTAATAAATACAAACGTGAATAAGTGTTGTGATACAAAACTAAACAATTGACCATATTGATGGTGGTCACTGGATTTCTTCATCTGTACTTGTGAAATCCGGTTTGCGATAACCTTGATGTCTGGATAAAACCGCAGGGGAATCCGCACAAAAAAAGCATATAAACCATGGTAAATCTGCAGGTAAAATGCAGTGCCTTTTACCTGCGGATTTCTAAAATCCGCAGAGGTCCATTCTACGTGTGCACATACCCTTAATGGACAGAGAAGATGAGAATAACTCTTGATGGTCAGATCTCCACACCAGCAACGTGAAAGTGGGGTATTGATATTGTCTCATAATCAACTCCTAAACCTACTGCCAGTTTTTAAAAGACTTTCTTCAAGCATTGGTTCAGGAAAAAGTCTGCATCTTTAAAAACGCATGATTTTTATGATGGAGCGCTCCATTACATGCATCGAAGTCTCCACTGCTTGGCTAGCCAGTAAAGGCATCAAAGATGAAAGAATAATGACCTGGCCCCTTCGTCACATAACCTAAACCCAATAAGAACTTGTGGGCCCTTCTTAAATGGGAGACATATGGTGCAGTAAAACAGTCACCTCTCTGAACAGTGTCTGGGAGGCAGTGATTGGTGCTGCCCTGTTGTGAATTCTGTGGTCAAGCTCCCTCCTGTGGTCATGAGTGGTACATTAATCCGAGAGTACCTGGATAAATTCCTGATTGTATACTTGGATATTTTGGTCTTCTCGGATGATTGGGAGTCGCACGTGAAGCAGGTTAGAATGGTGTTCCAGGTCCTGCGTGCGAATTCTTTGTTTGTGAAGGGGTCAAAGTGTCTCTTTGGTGTTCAGAAGGTTTCATTTTTGGGTTTCATTTTTTCCCCTTCTACTATCGAGATGGACCCTGTTAAAGTTCAGGCCATTTATGATTGGACTCAGCCGACATCTCTGAAGAGTCTGCAAAAGTTCCTGGGCTTTGCTAATTTTTATCGTCGCTTCATCAATAATTTTTCTAGTATTGCTAAACCGTTGACTGATTTAACCAAGAAGGGTGCTGATGTGGTCAATTGGTCTTCTGCTGCTGTGGAAGCTTTTCAGGAGTTGAAGCGTCGTTTTTCTTCTGCCCCTGTGTTGTGCCAGCCAGATGTTTCGCTCCCGTTCCAGGTCGAGGTTGATGCTTCTGAGATTGGAGCAGGGGCTGTTTTGTCGCAAAGAAGTTCTGATGGCTCGGTGATGAAACCATGTGCCTTCTTTTCCAGGAAGTTTTCGCCTGCTGAGCGTAATTATGATGTTGGCAATCGAGAGTTGCTGGCCATGAAGTGGGCATTCGAGGAGTGGCGTCATTGGCTTGAAGGAGCTAAGCATTGCGTGGTGGTCTTGACTGATCACAAGAACTTGACTTATCTCGAGTCTGCCAAACGGTTGAATCCTAGACAGGCTCGTTGGTCGCTGTTTTTCTCCCGTTTTGATTTTGTGGTTTCATACCTTCCGGCCTCTAAAAATGTGAAGGCGGATGCCCTGTCTAGGAGTTTTGTGCCCGACTCTCCGGGTTTGCCTGAGCCGGCGGGTATTCTCAAAGAGGGGATAATTTTGTCTGCCATCTCCCCTGATTTGCGGCCAGTGCTGCAAAAATTTCAGGCTAATAGACCTGACCGTTGCCCAACGGAGAAACTGTTTGTCCCTGATAAATGGACGAGTAGAGTTATCTCTGAGGTTCATTGTTCGGTGTTGGCTGGTCATCCTGGAATCTTTGGTACCAGAGATTTGGTGGCTAGATCCTTTTGGTGGCCGTCTCTGTCGCGGGATGTGCGTTCGTTTGTGCAGTCCTGTGGGATTTGTGCTCGGGCTAAGCCCTGCTGTTCTCGTGCCAGTGGGTTGCTTTTGCCCTTGCCGGTCCCGAAGAGGCCCTGGACACATATCTCTATGGATTTTATTTCGGATCTCCCCATCTCTCAAAAGATGTCGGTCATTTGGGTGGTTTGTGATCGCTTCTCTAAGATGGTCCATTTGGTACCCTTGTCTAAATTGCCCTCCTCCTCTGATTTGGTGCCATTGTTTTTCCAGCATGTGGTTCGTTTACATGGCATTCCGGAGAACATCGTTTCTGACAGAGGTTCCCAGTTTGTTTCGAGGTTTTGGCGAGCCTTTTGTGCTAGGATGGGCATTGATTTGTCTTTTTCCTCGGCTTTCCATCCTCAGACAAATGGCCAAACTGAACGAACCAATCAGACCTTGGAAACATATCTGAGATGTTTTGTTTCTGCTGATCAGGATGATTGGGTGTCCTTTTTGCCTTTGGCTGAGTTCGCCCTTAATAATCGGGCCAGCTCGGCTACTTTGGTTTCGCCGTTTTTCTGCAATTCTGGTTTCCATCCTCGTTTCTCTTCAGGGCAGGTTGAGTCTTCGGACTGTCCTGGTGTGGATACTGTGGTGGATAGGTTGCAGCAGATTTGGACTCATGTAGTGGACAATTTGACATTGTCCCAGGAGAAGGCTCAACGTTTCACTAACCGCAGGCGCTGTGTGGGTCCCCGACTTTGTGTTGGGGATTTGGTTTGGTTGTCGTCTCGTTATATTCCTATGAAAGTTTCCTCTCCTAAGTTTAAGCCTCGTTTCATTGGTCCGTATAGGATTTCTGAGGTTCTTAATCCTGTGTCTTTTCGTTTGACCCTTCCAGCTTCTTTTTCCATCCATAATGTATTCCATAGGTCATTGTTGCGGAGATACGTGGCACCTGTGGTTCCATCCGTTGATCCTCCTGCCCCGGTCTTGGTTGAGGGGGAGTTGGAGTATATAGTGGAGAAGATTTTGGATTCTCATATTTCGAGACGGAAACTCCAGTACCTGGTTAAGTGGAAGGGTTATGGTCAGGAAGATAATTCCTGGGTCTTTGCCTCTGATGTTCATGCTGCTGATCTGGTTCGTGCCTTTCATTTGGCTCATCCTGGTCGGCCTGGGGGCTCTGGTGAGGGTTCGGTGACCCCTCCTCAAGGGGGGGGTACTGTTGTGAATTCTGTGGTCAAGCTCCCTCCTGTGGTCATGAGTGGTACTTTGGCTGGTTCTGACCATGAGCTTCCTTTGGTGGATGTGAGTGGGGCTGCGGCTTCTGAGTTTCCTTCCTCAGGTGACGAGGTTAAGTCGTTAGGTGCTGCTCTATTTAACTCCACCTAGTTCTTTGTTCCTAGCCTCCAGTCAATGTTCCAGTATTGAATAAATAATGTAATGGCGGCCGACAGCACTACTGCAGCATAAAGTGGTTGCTCGTCCTAACTCCACAGGACCCAAGTGGAGAGGTACATACCAACGTATTGAAGTGAAGGACAGCATCCAATCCAGGTGAAGAGAAGAAACACTTTATTGTGCCATAGGTGCTATGGCACAATAAAGTGTTTCTTCTCTTCACCTGGATTGGATGCTGTCCTTCACTTCAATACGTTGGAATGTTCCAGTATTGGTCTTGCTCTCTCCTGGATCGTTCATGTGGCCTGTCTGCTCTGCATAAGCTAAGTTCTGCTTGTGTTACTTTTGTTTGCTATTTTTTCTGTCCAGCTTGCTATATTGGTTTGTCTTGCTTGCTGGAAGCTCTGGGACGCAGAGGAAGCACCTCCGTACCGTTAGTCGGTGCGGAGGGTCTTTTTGCGCCCTCTGCGTGGTTGTTTGTAGGTTTTTGTGCTGACCGCAAAGCTCTTTCCTATCCTCGGTTTATTCAGTAAGTCGGGCCTCACTTTGCTAAAATCTATTTCATCTCTGTGTTTGTATTTTCATCTTTACTCACAGTCATTATGTGTGGGGGGCTGCCTTTTCCTTTGGGGAATTTCTCTGAGGCAAGGTAGGCTTATTTTTCTATCTTCAGGGCTAGCTAGTTTCTCAGGCTGTGCCCGAGGCGCCTAGGTCTGGTCAGGAGCGCTCCACGGCTACCTCTAGTGTGGTGTGATAGGATTAGGGATTGCGGTCAGCAGAGTTCCCACGTCTCAGAGCTCGTCCTATGTGATTAGCAACTATCAGGTCATTTTCTGTGTTCGTAACCACCAGGTCCATTGTGGTTCTGAATCACCAGTTCATAACACTGCCCCAAAAGTTGATCGTCAGTAGGTTTATGACCAGAGGTATTTTCATTTTTTCATTTTCATTTTTTGCTCCCCTTCTTCCCAGAGCCATAACTTTTTTATTTTTCCGTCAATATGGCCATGTGAGGGCTTATTTTTTGCAGGACGAGCTGTAGTTTTGCATAACACAATTGGTTTTAACATATCATGTACTGGAAAATAGGAAAAAAAATCCAATTACGGTGAAATTGCAAAAATTGCAATCCCACAGTTGTGTTTTGTTTTGCTTTTTTTTTTTACTATGCTCACTAAATGTTAAAACTGACCTGCCATTATGATTCTACAGGTCATTATGAGTTCATAGACACCAAACATGTATAGGTTATTTTTTAACTTTGCTAAAGAAAAAAAAATTGTGCCATATTCCGTTACACGTAGCGTCTCCATTTTTCGTGATCTTGGGTTGGATGAGGACTTATTTTTTGCGTGCCTAGCTTACATTTTTAATTATACAATTTTGGTGCAGATAGATTCTTTTGATCGCCCGTTATTGCATCGCAAATGCAATGTCGCGGTAACCCAAAAAACGTAATTCTGCCGTTTTGAATTTTCTCGCTAAGCCATTTAGCGATCAGGTTAATCCTTTTTTTCTTGATAGATCGGGCGATTCTGAACGCGGCGATACCAAACGTGTATTTTTTATTATTTCTTTTAAATGGGGTGAAAGGGGGGTGATTTGAACTTTTATATTTTTTTTATATTTTTAAAAAACATTTTTTTTTTCACTCTTGGCATGCTTCAATAGTCTCCATGGGAGACTAGAAGCTGCCATAACCCGATCGGCCTGCTACATACGGGCGATGATCAGATCGCCAGTATGTAGCAGAATTACTCACTTGCTATGAGCACCGACCACCGGGCGGCACTGATACACTGATAGTAATCTGGCAGTGACAAACATAGAGGTCTGCAGGAGACTTCTGGTTGTCATGGCAACCCATTGGTGACCCACGATCAAGTGACGGGGGTCACCGATGGACGGATGTCCGGCGCGATTGCCGGAAGCGCATGTTAAATGCCACTGTCAGCGTTTTACAGCAGCATTTAACAGGTTAATAGCCGCGGGTGATCATGATTCTACCAGTGGCTGTTCCGGGCACATGTCAGCTGTTCAAAACAGCTGACATGTGTCGGGAAAGATGTGGGCTCACCGCCGGAGCCCACATCAAAGGGATGGTGTCCAACATCGGCGTACTATTACGCCCGATGTCGGAAAGGGGTTAAGCAACTGACAGACTCCATGAATGGAAAAATAATTCTGCACACTAAGTTGCCCAATAATTCTGCCCACATAGATATTTTCCTAAGAAATACAAAACCTCACTTTTACTTTCTTAAATATTCAGGTTTATAAACCTTTTAGATTGACAGACAGCACTGTATTTGTGCAATAATAAAAATGAATAATCAAAAATACACATTGTCTAATTATTGTGCACACGGTGTAATTCTTGCATTTTTTTGTGATATGTGGGGTCTAATGTTTGTAACTTTCATACATTGATTTTTTCTGCCAATATCTGTGAGAAAGTGACATAGTTAGCAAGGCCGGAAAAATACATTTGTCCATCCAGTTCAGCCTATATTCCGCCAGAATAAATCCCCAGATCTACGTCCTTTTAAAGAACCTAATAACTGTAAGATACAATATTGTTCTGCTCCAGGGAGACATCCAGGCCTCTCTTGAATCCCTCGACTGAGTTCGCCATCACCACCTCCTCAGGCAAGCAATTCCAGATTCTCACCGCCCTAACAGTATAGAATCCTCTTCTATGTTGGTGGAAAAACCTTATCGCTAAGGTAAATATTTGTCTGTTTTCCACATTTTTTATGACCACAAAGGATCACTAAAACTAAAATACATTTTCATTTTTTTTTCCCTTTCCAATAACGATTCTCATAAAGGAAACATTCTGTTCAGATGGGGGCAGGGCTAGTAACAGCGATTTGGATTGGCATCAGCTTTTTTTTTTAATGATTTTTATTTCTAATTTACTTCACACATTGTGCCTCCCCAATAAAGTCTTATTAACGTCACATTTAAATTTCAATTTCTGTAACTGAATTCTCCTGTAAATTGGGCCGGAATATTAGCCCCAGTTACAGGAGAAATTCAGCCTCCTGGCTGCATAGTAGACTGGTTCTCCTCTGACTCAGCGGCTCCTGGTCCCTCGCTACATATGACTGCTGGCTCCAGAGGAGGAACCAGTGTCAATGCTTGGTCAACACTGTATATGGCTATTCAAAAGGCAGAAAGGGTAATAAAGTCTCTCTACCTTCTCTATGGGTAGTCTGACAGTATCTAACTACTGGCTCCCCACTACAGCTATACAATCTTGTCACTGTTTGAGGACCTCACTCTACTTTGTAGAACTTGGACTACCTAGATTTTTAAAGTCTATGGGCTGTCCATAAGTAAACTATATAATTTATGACCATGTGATATTTCGGTTTTTCTTTTTTAATAAATTTGCAAAAATGTCTACATTTCTACTTTTTTTCAGTCAAGATGGGGTGCAGAGTGTACATTAATGAGAAAAGAACTTTTTTGAATTTTACAAATGGCTGTAATGAAACAAAGAGTGAAAAATTTAAAGGGGTCTGAATACTTTCCGTACCCACTGTAATTACACATATATACACATTGTCGGACTAGAGTGTTAGGCGGCCTTGGCAAGGGCCAACTAGCAACACCAATTCTGGGGGTCTACTGTTTGGCTACATGTAAATAGACATGGGCGAAAGTGTAGGCATCCTTGAAATTGTTCCAGAAAATGAAGTATTTCTCCCAGAAAATTATTGTAATTACATGTTTTGTTATACACGTTTATTTCCTTTGTGTGTTCTGGAACATCACAAAAAAACAGAGAAAAAAAAAGGCAAATTCGACATAATGTCACACAAAACCACAAAAGTGTGTTGAACAAAATTGTTGGCACTTTTCCCAAAAATATGGGTTAAATAACTTTGTGTCAAGCACGTGGTGCTCGTTCAAACTCCTCTGTGGCAAGTAACAAGTATAGGCAATATGAAAATCACACCTGAATTCAGATAAAAAAGAGGATAAGTTAACTCACTCTTTGCATTGTGTCTGTGTGTGCCACACTAACCATGGAGAACAAAAAGAGAACTGTCTGAGAACTTGAAAACCAAAATTGTTGAAAAATATCAACAATCTCAAGGTTACAAGTCCATCTCCAGAGATCTTGATGTTCCGTTGTCCACAGTGTGCAGTATAGTCAAGAAACAACCCATGGTACTGTAGCTAATCTCCCTAGACAGAAGGGAAAAATTGATGAAAGGGTGGAACGCAGTGTAACGAAAACGGAATGAGGTCAACAAAGAAAAGAACACTACCTACAGTGAAATATGGTGGAGGTTCAAAGATGTTTTGGGGTTGTTTTGCTGGCTCTGGAAATAAGTACTTTGACTGTGTGCAAGGAATCATGAAATCTGAAGATTACAAAAGGAGTTTGGGTCACAATGTAGTGCATAGTGTCAGAAAGCTGTGTTTGTGTCCTAGGTCATGGGGCTTCCAGAATGACAATGACCCCAAAAATACATAAAAACACCCAGAAATAGATATAAACAAAGCACTGGAGAATTCAGAAGTGGCCAGAAATGATATCTAAATCCCATTTAATACCTGTGGAGAGATCTTAAAATTGCTGATGGGAGAAAACAACAATTAAGTATGATAGACCTGGAGCAGTTTACAAAAGAAGAGTGGTCCAAAATTCCAGTTGAGAGGTGTAAGAAGCTTGCTGATGGTTGTAGGAAGAGACTGATTGCAGTTATTTATTCCAAAGGGTGTGCAACCAAATATTTAGTTGAAGATGCCGACAATTTTGTAAGGCCCACTTTTGGGCTTTTGGGTGAAACTACAGGTGCTTCTCACAAAATTAGAATACCATCAAAAACTTAATTTATTTCTGTTCTTCAATACAAAAAGTGAAACTCATATTATATAGAGTCATTACAAACAGAGAGATGTATTTCAAGTGTTTATTTCTGCTAACTTTGATGATTATGGCTTACAGCCAATGAAAACCGAAAAGTCATTATCTCAGTAAATTAGAATACTTTATAACACCAGCTTGAAAAATGATTTTAAAATCTAAAATGTTGGCCTACTGAAATGTATGTTCAATAAATGCACTCAATACTTGGCCTGGGCTACTTTTGCATCAATTACTGCATCAATGCGGTGTGGCATGGAGGCGATCAGCCTGTGGCACTGTTGAGGTGTTATTGAAGCCCATGTTGCTGTGATAGCAGCCTTCAGCTCATCTGCATCTTTGGGTCTGGTATCTCTCATCTTCCTCTTCACAATACCCTAAAGATGCTCTATGAGGTTAAGGTCAGGCGAGTTTGCTGGCCAATACTGCTGTTTTTAAACTAGGTATTGGTACTTTTGGCAGTGTGGACAGGTGCCAAGTTCTGCTGGAGAATTAAATTTCCATTTCCAAAAAGCTTGTCGGCAGAGGGAAGCATGAAGTGCTCTAAAATTTCATTGTGATGGGTGCGCTGACTTTAGTCTTGAAAAAACAGTGGACCTACACCAGCAGATGACATGGCTCCCCAAACAATCACTGATTGTGGAAACTTCACACTAGACCTCAAGCAGCTTGGATTGTGGCCTCTCCACTCTTCCTCCAGACTCTGGGACCTTGATTTCCAAATGAAATGCCAAATGTACATTAATCTGAAATTCTGAGTTCTTTTTCTCCTTGGCCCAGGTAAGACGCTTCTGGCATTGTCTATTGGTCATGAGTGGCCTGACACAAGGAATGCGACACTTGTAGCCCATGTCCTGGATACGTCTGTGTGTGGTGGCTGTTGAAGCAATGACTCCAGTAGCAGTCCATGCCTTGTGAATCTCCCCCAAATTATTCAGTGGCCTTTTCTGAACAATCCTTTCAAGGTTGCGGTTATCCCGGATGCTTGTGCACCTTTTTCTACTACACTTTTTCCTTCCACTGAACTTTCCATTAGTATGCTTGGATACAGCACTCTGTGAACAGCCAGCTTCTTTAGCAATGACCTTTTGTGGCTTACCCTCCTTGTGGAGTGTGTCAATGACTGCCTTCTGGACATATGTCAAGCCAGCAGTCTTCCCCATGATTGTGGAGCCTACTGAAACAGACTAAGGGACGTTTTTAAACAGCCTTTGAAAGGTGTTTTTTGTTAATTATTCTTATAATTAACTTACCGAGATAATGACTTTTGGGTTTTCATTGGCTGTAAGCCATAATCATCAACAAAAATAAACACTTGAAATAGATCACTCTGTTTGTAATGACTCTATAGGAGTTTCACTTTTTGTATTGAAGAACTGAAATAAAATTAACTTTTTGATAATATTCTAATTTTGTGAGAAGCACCTGTATGTCCAATTTGCCTTTTTTTCTGTTTGTTTGTGTTGTTAAAATACACACTACATAAACATGTGTATAACAAAACATGTTAATTGCAATAATTTTCTGGGATAAATACTTCATTTTCTGGAACAATTTCAAGGGTGTCAAAACTTCCGGCCATGACTGTATTATATTAGCCTCATTCACAAATTTACCTCTGCTTCTATATATACAGTTAAGTCCATATATATTTGGACAGAGACAACATTTTTCTAATTTTGGTTATAGACATTACCACAATGAATTTTAAACAAAACAATTCAGATGCAGTTGAAGTTCAGACTTTCAGCTTTCATTTGAGGTTATCCACATTAAAATCGGTTGAAGGGTTTAGGAGTTTCAGCTTCTTAACATGTGCCACCCTGTTTTTAAAGGGACCAAAAGTAATTGGACAGATTAAATAATTGTAAATAAAATGTTCATTTTTAGTACTTGGTTGAAAACCCTTTGTTGGCAATGACGGCCTGAAGTCTTGAACTCATGGACATCACCAGATGCTGTGTTTCCTCCTTTTTGATGCTCTGCCAGGCCTTCACTGCAGTGGTTTTCAGTTGCTGTTTGTTTATGGGCCTTTCTGTCTGAAGTTTAGTCTTTAACAAGTGAAATGCATGCTCAATTGGGTTGAGATCAGGTGACTGACTTGGCCATTCAAGAATATTCCACTTCTTTGCTTTAATAAACTCCTGGGTTGCTTTGGCTTTATGTATTGTCCATCTGTAGTATGAAACGACGACCAATCAGTTTGTCTGGATTTGGCTGGATCTGAACACACAGTATGTCTCCGAATACCTCAGAATTAATTCGGCTGCTTCTGTCCTGTGTCACATCATCAATAAACACTAGTGACCAAGTGCCACTGGCAGCCATGCATGCCCAAGCCATCACACTGCCTCCGCCGTGTTTTACAGATGATGTGGTATGCTTTGGATCATGAGCTGTACCACGCCTTCGCCATACTTTTCATTTTCCATCATTCTGGTAGACGTTGATCTTGGTTTCATCTGTCCAAAGAATGTTCTTCCAGAACTGTGCTGGCTTTTGTAGATGTATTTTTAGCAAAGTCCAGTCTAGCCTTTTTCTTCTTGATGCTTATGAGTGGCTTGCACCGTGCAGTGAACCCTCTGTATTTACTTTCATGCAGTCTTCTCTTTATGGTAGATTTGGATATTGATATGCCGACCTCCTGGAGAGTGTTGTTCACTTGGTTGGCTGTTGTAAAGGGGTTTCTCTTCACCATGGGGATTATTCTGTGATCATCCACCACTGTTGTCTTACATGGGCGCCCAGGTCTTTCTGCATTGATGAGTTTACCAGTGCTTTCTTTCTTTCTCAGGATGTACCAAACTGTAGATTTTGCCACTCCTAATATTGTAGCAATTTCTCGGATGGGTGTTTTCTGTTTTCTCAGCTTAATGCTTCTTTCACACTTCAGTTGTTTGGCGTCAGTCTGCGCCGACATAGTGACGGATCGACGGATCCGTCACAATTGTTGAGAAAATGGTTCTAATGGCTCCGTTTTTTTTTACGGATTCGTTACTTGGGGGTTGTCTGGGAAAAGTATCTCCTTTTTGGAGCATGCGCAATTGAAAAAGCGGATTGGGGTGACTGATCCGCCAAATGACGGTCACGACGGATCCGTCGCCCACAGGCGGCCATTCTATGGAATGGCGGACGTGACGGATCAGTCGCGAACCGCCATTTCGGCGCAGACAAAAAACGTTATAATGTCCGTCAATGTCTAGATGACGTCCGCCAAATCTCGTCGGATCCGTCACATGGCGGATGGAACGGACGACCATCCGCCACAATCCGTCGTTAATGTATGTCTATGGGAAAATAGCGGATCCGCCAAAAACAATGGCGGATCCGCTATTTGAGGAAAATGGCGGTTTCAGACTGACGCCAAAAGACTGAAGTGTGAAAGAGGCCTAAGGATGGCTTGTTTCACCTGCATGGAGAGCTCCTTTGACCGCATGTTTACTTCACAGCAAAACCTTCCAAATGCAAGCACCACACCTCAAATCAACTCCAGGCCTTTTATCTGCTTAATTGAGAATAACGAAGGGATTGCCCACACCTGTCCATGAAATAGCCTTGGAGTCAATTGTCCAATTACTTTGGTCCCTTTAACCCCTTCCCGCCATGGCCCTTTTTCGTTTTTGCGTTTTTTGCTCCCCTCCTTCCCAGAGCATAACTTTTTTATTTTTCCGTCAATATGGTCATGTGAGGGCTTATATTTTGTATTTTGTACATTCTCTGTCCTCCGTAGTACATGCCTGCACAAGGCAAGATTGCCTTGCGCAGGCGTGTACTATGGAGGACAGAGAATGAACTTCAATCCATTATTGCAGCCAGCGGGTAAGGAAAGGGTGAATCAAACACCCAAAAACACCGCCTCGATGGCTAAAGATTGTTCCCTCCAAATTCAGGTGACAGTGTCCCTTTAACATTCATTGTGGTAATGTCTATAACCAAAATTAGAAAAATGTTGTCTCTGTCCAAATATATATGGACTTAACTGTAGTAGTTCGTTGGAAGAATGATCAGATGCTACTTTTGTCTGTACATAGTGTATCAAATGTACTGGGCCAACTACTGATCATGCTGTGGGGAAAGTACCTCAACTGAGTCTCTATATTCGTCAGGAGTCATATTTCCCCGGAATAAGGACATGTATTGTGGCACATACACAGTGATTATGTTCCTATAGAATACCCCTACTCTTCTCTCCCACAATATCCCATCATGGCTTTATAGTGTATGATATGCCTAAAAATGACCCCATTCACACACACTCAGTATGGTATTTCCACGGTAAATCCCACCTCCCTACTATTTCAACCCACATATATATTATGATTCAACAGTGCCTCTAGTAAAGTATGATGTCAGCACAGTCCACACCCACCACTCAGCATGGGGGTTTACCCACAGCCCCCCACTCAGCATGATGCATGTTCACCCATAACCTCCCACTCAAAATGATACCTTGTTCAGTATGTGGTCTCCTATCTAGTATGATGACCCCTCACTCAGAATGATGACACCACAATCCTCTACTCAGTGTGAGGGTCCCCACACCGCTAAACTCAATATGACGGTCCCCATAATTACTGATGACATTGCGCCCAATGGCACAGGTTGAGTTGTGGATCAGGGAACCCTTGGATTCCTAATCCACATTCTTTTCAATGGCATTCGCATCTTAAGGATGTGGATACTGCTGAAATTGTGATGACTGGCAGGGGGAGTGACCCAAGGCTGAAAGGCACCAGGACCCCTAACTCACGGGCCCCATAGTGGCCATGTGATCTGCCACTTTGGGCAGTATGCTCCTTCCTACTTTCACATGAATGCTCTTACAGTGTTCTTTATTGGGAAAAAAAGTAAGCCCCTGCCAGATTTCTCTGGCAGCGGCTTATTTACCCGTGACATTGTCTGTTGCATTATAGCTGGGAGGCCCCATGCACTGCACATTAGAAGGTCGTTGGACTATCATTTGCATTGGGGCCTTTAGGCTGAGAGGGAAGAACCTATGTTTCACATTCCCTACAGTGTCATTTTCTTGTGTTTTCATAGGTGGGAGCTCTTCCCAAAATTCTATTGTCAGGTTGGAGTTAACATGGAGAATTAGATTCTTCGGTTCAACTTTATAAATACAAGCCCATCGCTGTCTGATATCGGAGGGCAGCTCAGACACCCACAGGTCATGCCAGACAAAAGACAGTAACATACAAAACAAATGTTTAAAGTTTATTTTACATATTTATACATAAAACCTTTGAATGTGACCTTTCCTTTTAATCCAGTTGAATAATACGCACATCTAAAAATGGAAGTCAGATAATCAACATTCACAAAATGTTGACAAGTGACTGAATTATACAAGATACAGAAAGCTACAATTTTACGATGAGGCAGGCGTGTAGTTGTTGACTTGTTTAGCACCGTCAATAACATTTGTGTCTGAGAACTACAGTGAAGAAAAGGTAGTTATAGGTAAAATACTGATCAAATTAAACGATTTGCAAATGAAAAAAATAAATACAATTTGTAACTATTCTCTGTCTCTTTATCCACAGTCTGTAATGGCATAAGTACTGTACATATATAGATTCTTAATAAAATGCCGGGTATTAAGTGGCACGAGTAAAAAGTTAAAATAAATTAGGAAGCAGAGGCCAAATCACTGGACATAAAGCTTCGGACATCAAAGACTAACACTGATTTTTCTTGTGTATCATCTTGAGCATCAGCATTTTGACAACCACAAAAGCAAAATAAAAGTTTAGCTTGTTCCTAAGGTTCAATGGCTTTTTGCTTTATTTTGTTGGCATTTTCTCTGCCATGTGCTTCTGCTGACTTTCAGCATGTCTGTGGAAAAGGAGGAAAAAAAAGAGAAAAGTGTTAATTTCACGAACAAGATCTGTTAATTCACACTTAAAGGGGGATACCGGGGATTTTTTTTCTTATTGGCTATCAACTTATCGGCAGGTAGTTGCTAGCTACCTGCCGATTCTGCCTGGCAATGATCTCTGCCAGCTCAGACGGTGATTCTCATGCTTCCAGTGACCCCACGTCACCAAAGCAGCACCTTCTCTTCTGTTCTGCTCTGATAATAAGGCGTCACTACTGAAGTCCTGCTGATCGACAGCAGGCTCCCTGCAGTGAGGCCGTGGGTAGCTGGCTGTCAATCTGTGCAATGCAAATCAGTGCCAAGGGTGAAATATTCGGCTCCCAGCACCTGCTTCGCAATGATATTTGCAGCGTTATTTAGCGCTGCTGTTCTATGCCGCTCAGGAATTGAGCAGAACTGTGAATTTAGCATTTCTAACCAGAATCCCTACTAACCAGAATCCCTCAATGTCTGTCTGCTATTTCATCCTTCTTCTCCACTAGATTTCTAAAACTTAACATGGACAAAACAGAATTCATCATCTTTCCCCCATCTCACACGACCTCCCCAATGAACCTATCCATTACAGTAAACGGCTGCCCGATCTCCCCAGTCCCACAAGCCCGCTGTCTTGGGGTAATCCTTGACACTGATCTCTCCTTTAAACCACATATCCAAGCCCTTTCCACTTCCTGCCGCCTCCAACTCAAAAATATTTCACGGATCCGCACATTCCTAAACCAAGAATCTGCAAAGACCCTAGTCCATGCCCTCATCATCTCCCGCCTTGACTACTGTAACCTCCTGCTCTGTGGCCTCCCCTCTAACACTCTTGCACCCCTCCAATCTATTCTAAACTCTGCTGCCCGACTAATCCACCTGTCCCCCCGCTATTCCCCGGCCTCTCCCCTCTGTCAATCCCTGCACTGGCTCCCCATCACCCAGAGACTCCAGTACAAAAGCCTAACCATGACATACAAAGCCATCCACAACCTGTCTCCTCCATACATCTGTGACCTCGTCTCCCGGTACTTTCCTGCACGCAACCTCCGATCCTCACAAGATCTCCTTCTCTACTCCCCTATTATCTCCTCTTCCCACAATCGCATACAAGATTTCTCTCGTGCATCCCCCCTACTCTGGAATTCTCTACCACAACATATCAGACTCTCGTCTACCATCGAAACCTTCAAAAAGAACCTGAAGACCCACCTCTTCCGACAAGCCTACAACCTGCAGTAACCACCGATTGACCAAACCGCTGCACGGCCAGCTCTACCCTCACCTACTGTATCCTCACCCATCCCTTGTAGATTGTGAGCCCTCGCGGGCAGGGTCCTCTCTCCTCCTGTACCAGTTGTCACTTGTATTGTTCAAGATTATTGTACTTGTTTTTATTATGTATACCCCTCCTCACATGTAAAGCGCCATGGAATAAATGGCGCTATAATAATAAATAATAATAATAATAATAATTTCTCTGAGTGGAGAACTAAACCCAAACAGTATCTAACAAATAAAGCGGAGTATTGGCAAAGATATTCAACAATGCATGTAAATTAGCTGTACATAGGCCTCACAAATTTAGAATGTTCCTTTTAAATGGATTTATGAAAAAAAGTCCCCCACCCACCCACCGACATGTTTTACTTGGGCTAAATGGGGCACTGGTAGCTGCAGCCCTAATATTTTCCCTAGTCCTCTCCAACCCTAAGACCACGTGAACACATTCAGTATTTGGTCAGTATTTTACATCAGTATTTATAAGCCAAAACCAGGAGCGGAACAATCAGAGGAAAAATAATAAAATAAAAAAAAAAAAATAATAATTTAATAAAAATTAGTTATTAAAAAAAATATAGATAGAGATATGGAAAGGAAAAACTGATTTTTTTAAAAACACATTTAACAAAAAACCCACAGGTTGTTTTCAAATGACACATGGCCTTTAAGCAAGAATAAAAAAAACAGTTACAGACTTTACAACACAATTACATTTTGGGCACAGTCAGACGGCTGCATAACACTGACAACGATCACATGGCATTGCTCAGACTTGCCGGCGGCTCTCTTGACCTGACCGTGACAGCGGCATAGAAATACGTGTGGTCACGCTCGGGTGAGCTGAGCCGCTGACCAGTCCGTGCACTGCGATGTGATGGTCGTCTGTGTTATATGGAAGTCTGATTGATTTACAGCATGATGTTCTTTGGCGTTTCCTCTGAAAATACTTTGACGTAAATCACAAGAAAAACAAGCAGTGAGTCAGAAAAAACATGTACCGTATGTATCATCATAATCATGTGGTGTGAAATATTGATGTTACTTTCTGCCTAAACAAGCAAATAGCACAATTCACCTACAAAATATATAAAACGAATGACAATATACCGTATATACTCGAGTATAAGCCGACCCGAGTATAAGCCGACCCCCCTAATTTTGCCACAAAAAACTGGGAAAACTTATTGACTCGAGTATAAGCCTAGGGTGGAAATGCAGCATTTACCGGTGAATTTCAAAAATAAAAATAGATCATTATTTCCCCATAGCTGTGCCCCATATAGTGCTCTGCACCGTTCATTTTGCCCCATATCTGTGCCCCATACTGTGCTCTGCACCGTTCATTTTGTCCCATAGCTGTGCCATATAGTGCTCTGCACCGTTCATTGTGCCCCATATACAGTGCTCTGCACCGTTCATTGTGCCCCATAGCTGTGCCCATATACGGTGCTCTGCACCGTTCATTGTGCCCCAGAGCTGTGCCCATATACGGTGCTCTGCACCGTTCATTGTGCCCCAGAGCTGTGCCCATATACGGTGCTCTGCACCGTTCATTGTGCCCCATAGCTGTGCCTATATACGGTGCTCTGCACCGTTCATTGTGCCCCATAGCTGTGCCCATATACGGTGCTCTGCACCGTTCATTGTGCCCCATAGCTGTGCCCATATACGGTGCTCTGCACCGTTCATTGTGCCCCATAGCTGTGCCCATATACGGTGCTCTGCACCGTTCATTGTGCCCCATAGCTGTGCCCATATACGGTGCTCTGCACCGTTCATTGTGCCCCATAGCTGTGCCCATATACGGTGCTCTGCACCGTTCATTGTGCCCCAGAGCTGTGCCCATATACGGTGCTCTGCACCGTTCATTGTGCCCCATAGCTGTGCCCATATACGGTGCTGTGCACCGTTCATTGTGCCCCAGAGCTGTGCCCATATACGGTGCTCTGCCCCATAGCTGTGCCCATATACGGTGCTCTGCACCGTTCATTGTGCCCCAGAGCTGTGCCCATATACGGTGCTCTGCACCGTTCATTGTGCCCCATAGCTGTGCCCATATACGGTGCTCTGCACCGTTCATTGTGCCCCATAGCTGTGCCCATATACGGTGCTCTGCACCGTTCATTGTGCCCCAGAGCTGTGCCCATATACGGTGCTCTGCACCGTTTATTGTGCCCCATAGCTGTGCCCATATACGGTGCTCTGCACCGTTCATTGTGCCCCATAGATGCTCCACATAAATCTCTGCCGCCGCTGCTGCTGCTGCAATAAAAAAAAAAAAACACATACTCACCTCCCTTGATTGCAGCTCCCAGCGTCTCGTTCCGGCGCCTCCATCTTCCCGGCGTCTCTGCTCTGACTGATCAGGCAGAGGGCGCCGCGCACACTATATGCGTCATCGCGCCCTCTGACCTGAACAGTCAGAGCGCAGACGCCGGGAAGATGGAGGCGCCGGCCGGGAAGATGGAGCGACGCCCGGCGGCTGGAACGCGGACAGGTGAATATGCTACACTTACCTAGTCCTGGCGATCCTCGCGCTGTCCCTCTGCCTGGTCTTCGGTGCCGCAGCTTCTTTCTCTATCAGCGGTCACCGGCACCGCTGATTAGAGGAATGAATAGGCGGCTCCGCCCCTATGGGAGGTGGAGCCGCCTATTCATTTTTTTAATGAGCGGTCCCACGTGACTGCTGAAGAGGGGAAGAAGCTGCAGCACAGAAGACCGTGGGACGGCAGGGACAGCGCGAGGATCGCTGGGACTAGGTAAGTATACCTCAGCGCCCTCACCCCCTCACCCGCCGACCCTGCCACCCACCTTGACTCGAGTATAAGCCGAGAGTGGCACTTTCAGCCCAAAAATTTGGGCTGAAAATCTCGGCTTATACTCGAGTATATACGGTACATCATTTTATCCCGAGAAACTGTATTGTAAATACAAGCGATGGTACAATTTCCCTTGGGATCACTAAAGTGTATTCTATCGTATCGTAAAAGGTAGTACATAAATAAAGCCAGTAGATGTCAGCATCTTACAGGTTTTGTTTCCTTCTCTATAAAGTCTCCCTTTAAAAAGGAAAACTTAGCTGCGTCAGGAATCTCTCCTTGTTCTACAACTGCATCCTGTTCTTTAGGTGTCGTCGTCGTTGTGTCCCTGACCTCTGCGTTTTTATTATGTGTCTTTGTTGTGTCCCTGACCTCTGCGTTTTTATTATGTGTCTTCGTTGTGTCCCTAACCTCTGCGTTTTTATTAAGTGTCTTTACTGTGTCCCTAACCTCTGCATTTTTATTATGTGTCTTCGATGTGTCCCTGACCTCTGCGTTTTTATTATGTGTCTTTGTTGTGTCCCTGACCTCTGCGTTTTTATTATGTGTCTTCGTTGTGTCCCTGACCTCTGCGTTTTTATCATGTGTCTTCGATGTGTCCCTGACCTCTGCGTTTTTATTATGTGTCTTTGTTGTGTCCCTGACCTCTGCGTTTTTATTATGTGTCTTCGTTGTGTCCCTGACCTCTGCGTTTTTATTATGTGTCTTCGTTGTGTCCCTGACCTCTGCGTTTTTATTATGTGTCTTCGTTGTGTCCCTGACCTCTGCGTTTTTATTATGTGTCTTCGTTGTGTCCCTGACCTCTGCGTTTTTATTATGTGTCTTCGTTGTGTCCCTGACCTCTGCGTTTTTATTATGTGTCTTCGTTGTGTCCCTAACCTCAGCGTTTTTATGTGTCTTCGTTGTGTCCCTGACCTCTGCGTTTTTATCATGTGTCTTCGATGTGTCCCTGACCTCTGCGTTTTTATCATGTGTCTTCGATGTGTCCCTGACCTGCTTTCACCCTGGGATCCAGAACTAAAGTTACAGTACTTTTACCAGCTAGAACATCATTTTGTCATTGAGTTGGTCAGCATTTAGAGAATTGCATAGTCCCTACTCTTCTCTGCTCTCTAGGGTAAGGTTAAGTTTTACATTCAATCACATGATCTATTTTGCCTTGAGTTAAAATAAAAAAAGAACAAAAAATGAATTTATGACCACAAATTCACAGTCTATTCACAAATATTCACATTGCACTGAGAAATAAGCCTAGATGAATCCCGTTTTCACCATGTGTGGTCCTGTTTCCTATCCAAATGCCCCACATATGACCCAAAGTAACCAACCGTCACAATTTACTGACGGCGCAGCCCTTTGTAGAAGTGCCAGGTATGCTAAGGTTAAATGTTAGCTCTGCAGGCTTAGATTAGTATACCTGGCTAGCTCTCCATATAAACAGGCTAGGTGTTCATCTAATTCAGAACCAAAAACTGCTGTTCCATCCTGCATGTCCACATGTATATTTTTTCTCTCTGAACCCTGCTTATACAGGTACTATACAGATGATCAGGTTTTTAAATACATCAGATAGGGATTATATACATTAGATAGGACTGCTCTATTATGGGTATACCTTGGTGATTGGTGGAGCAGCTTAACATACATTTTTTGCAAAAAAACGAATTAACTAAATACCCTGTATTTTTTTCATTTTTTGACTAGCACTTTTTACAACAGAGAATTTTTGACCTCTCTGTGCGTTTTTGTGTCTTCAAGTTCATCAGATTCAGTCTGCTGGGGAGGCAGAGCAGACTGGATGTGTTTTGAAGTTGAAGAGAGAACAAGCAAGAATTTCTTTGAGAAAAATTGGCACAGGCCATGGGCACCACACTGCAAGTATCAGTGGTTGCCATGGATGACAGCAGTTTTGTTTGACCAGTTTGGGGCTAGCTCAGCCATGCATGAGTAGCCAGGGCATATACGCTTTAGTTAGTGCCTGACAAAGCTAGGCACTTATGTTTATGATTTTGTTGTGTTGGTGCTGTGCAACCTATGGAAGGCAATAAAAACTGCATGTGTTTGGACCAAAACTGCATTGCCTGTGTGAACACTACCTAAGGCCTAATGCCTACCAGAGAAAGTGAAGCCCTACGCCTTTCATACATTTCTTAGTATGAGACCATGTATGAAATATTCCTCGTACCTTGTCAAGTCTTCAATATCTACAAGCATTGCATCTTGTTCCATGTGCAATTCATCACGGATAAGGAGAAGCTGGACTAATTCTTCATTCAAGCCTGAAAGAATAGCGCTCATATTTTATATGTTGTACACAGATTGATCAATGCACAATTATTAAGACATATTACAAATGGCTTAAAGGGGTTGCCTGGCCTTCGGGTATAAGTCTGCAGCCATTGTAGGTGACTGCAGAGTTAATGAATTCTACGCGCTGTGAGAATTCTCTGGCGCCAGGAGCGGGCAGTCATGTAATTGTAAGTATGCGATTTGCACACTTTCAGCCACATTCTGACTAGTCGTGTCCGGCCTCATTCAATACACTTGCACTGAGTGAGTTCTCACACGTCTAGTCGGCATGTAACCGCATGTATGCAAATTGCATACTTGCAGTCACGTGCCAGCACTGGAGAATCTTTTCAGAGTGGGTGCGTTCAATGCAAGGATTCACTAGTCGGCAGTGGCTACCTTATGTGAGTTACAAAATGACCAGGTGACATAAAATAAGAGCAAAACTATGCTAATAACCGGCTGCTCTTGGACTGCAGTGCTCTCCCTTCTTCCGCTTGTCTGAGGGACGTAGTAGTGCTGCAGCTCAATAGCGGCCGCTGATTGGCTGCAGTGCTCACGTGACAAAACAACGCCACATGAGTCCTGTCAGACCCGGTGTGGACATAACTGGAATGGACACTTGTGGGGGACATGATTATATGTATACTGTATATTATCTTACAAGGGGAAGGTCTTCATTTTAAAAAAAGGATATCCAACGTAGTGGGCAACCCCCATATGTCATAAAACTGGTATTACTGAAATAACACTTTAAAAAAAGGCACCATTGGGAACCCTAATCTGGTCTGTCTCCACACTGACAATATCTAGCAGGGCCTCACCAGTGTTCCACAACAAAATAAGAAATATGTTGATGATTTGATATTTTTCTCCTAGGCATAACATAACATCAGCACAAAAGGAGATAAATCCGAGATTGATACAGCCACATAAAGGTCTCCACAGCTGCACTTCACAACTAGCCGGGGACAGGGGACACCTCACAGTTTCAGCTTAGATATGACCCCAAATACTTACTTTCAATCTGAGAGTGAAGATCATTCACAATGACCTGTAACTGGCCAATCGTCATATCCCTCAGGTCAGTGGGCTTCAAGCTTCTCTTCATCAGGCATTCACTAATGTGCGGCATGTGTGGCAACTACAGGGGACAAATGGTCAGTGAGAGTAGCACAACATTCATCCAGCAGGTGGCAGCACATGCACACTGTGTAGTAGCAAGGTGCCACTAATGTACTGAGCCAGGACCACAGAACAGACACATTTATTCTTACATGGCTACAATGACAATATCATGCTTAACCCTTTCAGGACCAGGCCTAATCTGGCCGTAATGTCCACACACCATTTGACATTTTTTCACCATTGCATTCTAGGAGGTGGAATGAATAAAAAACTAAGTCTGGATTATTAACTTTTTTTTCAACAGCGTTTACCATCCAGTGTAATTGACATGCTATTTCTTTCTGCAGGTTGATTTGATTTTGACAATATCAAATGTATTTAATTTATTATTTTATTTTTCCTACTTTTGACTAAGTTCTGGGGGAACTTATTGTAGGACTAAGCAGTAAGTTTCCCCATATTTGCATAGATTTGACTTTTAGATCACTTTTTTCCATTTATTTGGTAGTGATGCTCAGTGCAGTCTGGCAATGTCTGTTTGCATTCATTGTGCAAGATAAAGACGCATTCAGTTGTATAGTATGAGTCAATATGATTACAATGATATCCAAAATATCTTAAAAAGAAAATCTTTCTGAAAGTCCTAATTGTTTTATTTCCTAACACAGAGTCGTATGAAGGCTTTTTATTTTGTGTAACAATCTGTAGTTGTAATTGGTATCATTGGAATCCATATGATTTTTTTATCATTTTTTTTTTCATTTTATGCCAGATGTGATTAACAAAAGGCAATTCTGGAGTCGTTTTTTTTTCTATTTTGTGGTGTCCCCAATGTGGGAAAATATAATTTTATAGTTTTAGTGTACTGGTAAGTATGGGTTTGGTGAAACCAGATATGTTTCTTGTTTTTGGACATTTCTTTTAGATTAAACTATTTTTTAATTGTAAAAATTGGATTTTTTTTACATTTTATTAAACACAACATTTTTTTCCACAATATTTATTAGTCCTATAAAGATACGTCAGCATGTAATACTTAGCCTGGCTACCTATATAATGCATTGCAATTAGTGTTATCCTGAAAGGAAGCCTAATAGATCATGCTTCTGGCTTTCAACTACGACAGACTCAGAGGCCAGTGTTAGGTCTCCGGTTGTCATGGCATTCATTGGCTCCCGGGGTCACGTCGCGTGAAGCTGACAGAGTGACAGAGGGAGCGATCTCCCTATATCAAACTACTTACATGCCATTATTGTCATTATTGACCGTGGCATGTAAGGGGTTAATGAAGCCACTGTAAGGGTATGTGCACACGTTCAGGATTTCTTGCACAAATTTCCTGAGCAAAACCGGACATTTTCTGCAAGAAATCCGTATATGTATTTTCGCGCATTTTTTTCCGGAGCTTCCCAATGCATTAAATAGCGGGAAAAACGCAAAAAATCCGCAAAATTGATGAACATGCTGCGTTTTTTTACGACAAAGCATTTTTTTTCACGGAAAAAACGCATCATATGTTCAAAAATTGCAGAATGCATTCTAAATGATAGGATGCATAATGTATGCGTTTTTATAGCGAAAAAACGCCAAAAACGCGAAAAATCCGCAACGTGTGCACACAGCCATAGGTGTTGACAGATCTCATTCCCACCTGTGGTAGCAGCAGGGAATTAGCACTGTTAGACAGAGAGAGTCCTGAGATTATGATTCTGTAGTGAAAATATATTCTATTAGTATGTGAAAAGGCAGTGCAGTGATGGGAACTATGTAAAAGCGGGTTATCCAGTTCTTTAAATGGAATATCTGAAAAAAATGTGCCTGCCTGTTATGCCTGGCAACAGTCTTTGCAGACACTGAGCGGTCGCAGACCGCTCCGGGTGGTGATTCTGCTGCTTTTCCTGACATTACGTCGATGGAGCGGCGTTTTCTTTTCCCAGCTACTATATCATCAGGGCGTGACTTCCAATGTTATACTGCAGGGTGCTGACTGTCAATCAGCATGACGTTGGCAGGCCTGCCCTGTCAACAGAGTAGAAAAAGAAGCCACCTCTCTCTGGATGTGACGTCAGCAGAAGCAGCTGAATCGCCTGCAGGAGCGGTCTGTGACAGCTCTGTGCCAGCGAAGAACAGTGTCAGGCACAACAGGCAAGCAGGTAGCAACTACCTGCCTGTTATTGCTTAGGCACATTATATTTTTACAGATTCTCAGATATACCCTTAAATACTGTCAAATTCTTACGCTACATTTACATGGGAATATTTCTATTACCAGCACTTCTTTAACCCTTGAACATAATCTGATATGACCGGTATAGGGGTAGAATATTATTATTATTTATTTTTAAAGCATCACTGATTCCATGATGTTGTACATGTGAATAATCATTTTTACTATCATTGAAAGCAAAAGAGAGTATACAGATATTACAGCTCAGGATCACAGCTGATTCTGTGGGGTAAAACATTTCCCTGCCCGTTTAAAAACATATTTTAACTCTTCTTCAAAAATCAGCTGTGATCCAGTGCTGTAATGTCTGTATACTCTATTTTTCTCTTCCCCTGTGTGGGAGCTGTGGTATGATCAGACCATGTTCCTGTACAGTCAGACACGGCCATTACACAGTACACAGCAGGGGAACACTTATAAGATTATCTCAGCACAGGAACATTTTTACCACATCCAATTGTGGAACCTATTATTACTCCAAGATGTGCTAATTTAAATGTACCATGTTTGTGGGAAAATCCCTTTAACTAAAAAGAAGTTACCTTAGCCATCATCTTCGAAAATGCAAAATGTATTGGAGGTCCATCAAAAAAAAACCTTAATATGGCGTCACATAATGGATCTCCTATAAATTTAGTATTTTATGAAGATTGCTTGGCCGTTACATCAGGACAGTGGTCGATAAATGCTGTCTAATGCACTTGTACACCTTAGTGCAGACAGCACAAGAAAGGTATGTAACGTCTTATGTCACTGTACGGACTCTCTCACTTACAAGATCTGCAACAGGAGATTTTTTCCGATTCTGTTTCTCCACCTCCACCTGCATCTTGGCCATGGGTTTCACCATAGCCAATGCCATCTTGGCTTCAGCCTGCAGCTTTTTCTGTCGGGAGATAAAATCCATGTCTTCAAAGGATTCGGACTCCTCCTCAGTAGTGTCTCTGTCTGAGTATGAAGAACTCTGCTTGCTCTACATAACAAAGTTACAAAGACAGTTCACAAATAAAACATTAATGATGAATTGATGCCTTTTCTGAGTAATAGGTCAGCATAAGTAAGTTCAGTGTGGTCCTTATGGTAATTGGTTATTACCTAAAAAGTTCATAGGTCTCAGTGGTGCCTGTATTAGTATGATGACCCACTTAAGGGAAGATAGAGAGGACAGCAGTGGCACGTCTCTGGGTACTTAAATGGGTTGTCTGTGTAAAATAAGAAGTTTCCCAGAGGCATGGTGCTGTAAAACAGCAAACTACGCGATACCCACAGCATCCACCTGGATCCAGCACAGTTAGTCCCATGGTCTACACTGAAGGAGAAAGAGGAGACCTAACTGTTCCACCAGTAGGTGGACCCCTGTGGCCTGTGATTGTCTGCAGCGGGCAGATTACTTGCACAGCTAATGCCAGTGGCAGGGCCATGGAGGTCCAGCTGCTGATGGAATTGTGATGTCTCCTCTTCTTAGTAGAGACCAAAAAATGGCCTGCACCGAATCCACGTGAGCACTGATAAGAATCTCTTACTCCCAAGTTTCTGGAGAAATGTTCTTTTTGCTGTACAAAGTGGTTTCTGCTACAAAACATAGGTATTATTCTGCTGGTTTACTACATTTGGCTACATTTTCTACTGGATAGAGAACAGAAGTATAGTAATACCAGTAGCAATCACAAGAGGGAGCATGAAACTACAGTTCTAGTAAAATGACTGGGTGTAAAGCCATGTGCAGTATGATGCTCTCAGTAATTAAACGTACCATTGGGGACAACGGGGTATCCAGGCTTGTTTCAGTTTTGCTGTCATCAGCATCGCTGTCCTTGTCACTTCCGCTGTCATTTACAAAACAGATTTGCAAATTCATCCCACTTTGGAGCCTGAAGAATGAAGATAGGAGACATTTATATCTTATTAGCATCAATGACACCTCTCATCAGCTGAATGGCAAGAAAATAATATAACTTGGTAACATTCAGTTATTTTTATAGCACCAACATAGACACAATATATTCATCATCAGTCAGTACTGCTACCATGTCATATACAGTACACGACCATAATATAGACTTGGAACGAAAAGTTTTGAGACTAACACAAATTTTGGTTCCCACAAAGTTCCCAATTTTAGTTTTTATAGTGGCAATTAATTCTAGATTGTTATGAAGAAAGAGCAGATGGATTGCAAATAATTTCTAAGCCATTCTTTTCTTGGAATATTAACTAGGACAAGGCAGCTGACATCACTCTGTCATGTTGATTGAATTAAAAGTTGTCTGGTACTGGAAATCTTTGTCTTCTGTTAACCATGGTTACCGCCACTTGTATCCATTACTACTTTGCATCACAAAGGGCTTTACAGGCAAGGTCATTGCTGATTGTAAAATTGCCCCTAAATCAGCTATTAGCCATCAGCTCATTAGTAAATTCAAAGAGAGAAGTTCAATAAATATGAAGATTGCTTTAGGATACAAAAGAAAGTTCAGCAAGTGCTGGCACCATTTCCTAAGGAAGCTTCAGCCACGAGATCAGCTCCACACCATCACATAGCTTGCTCTGGAATGGCAGCGGGCAGGGGTCGGCTCATGTACACACAGTGAGGTGAAGGTTTTTGGAGGCTGAACTGGTGTCAAGAAGATCAGCAAAGAAGGCACTTCCAAGAAAAACATCAAGGACAGACTGAAATTCAGCAGGAATTGAGTGCTACCATGAGTCCTGTCATGGCAGCAGTAAAGCATCCTGACATCATTCATGTGTAGTGTAGGGGTTGCTTTTCATCCAAGAGAGGGGGCTCACTCATAATGTCGCCCTAGAAAATTTCCCTGAATAAAGAACAGTCCCTAAATATCTTCGAAGAGCAACTTCCCCCAACGATCCAGGAGCAATTTGGTGATGATCAATGTCTTTTCCAGCATGATGGAGACTATGTCACAAAGTTGAAGTGATAATTAAGTGGCTCAGTGAACAAACATTGAGATCAGAGGAGTTTCCTAGCCAGGGAGCCAAAATTTCAATCACATTGAGAACATGTCTCGAAAAGTGGGAGGACAAAAAACAAAACACAGAAATTGTAATAAACTCCAAGCATCGATTACACAAGAATGGACTGTAATCAGTCAGGATCTGGCCCAGAAACAAATATCTAGCAATTCAGAGGAAATTGCAGAAGTCTTGAAAAAAGGGTCAACACTGAAAATATTGGGTTTTTGCATAAACTTGATATACAAGTGCATCTCACAAATTAGAATATTATCAAAAAGTTATTTTATTTCAGTTCAACGCAAAAAGTAAATCTCATATAATATATATAGTCATTACAAACAGAGTGATCTATTTCAAGTGTTTATTTCTGTTAATGTTGATGATTATGGCTTACAGCCAATGAAAACCCAAAGGTCATTATCTCAGTAAATTATATTAACAAAAAACACTTCAGAAGCAGTTAAAAAGGTCCCTTAGTCTGTTTCAGAAGGCTCCACAATCATGGGGAAGACTGCTAACTTGACAGATGTCCATAAGGCAGTCACTGACATACTCCACAAGGAGGGCAAGCTACAAAAGGTCATTGCTACAGAAGCTGGCTGTTCACAGAGTGCTGTATCCAAGCATATTAATGGAAAATTGAGTGGAAGGAAAAAGTGTAGTAGAAAAAGGTGCACAAGCAACCGAGATAACCACAGCCTTGAAAGGATTGTTAAGAAAAGGCCATTCAAAAATTTGGGAGGATTCACAAAGAGTGGACTGCTGCTGGAGTCATTGTTTCAAGAGCCACCACACACAGACGTATCCAGGACATGGGCTACAAGTGTCGCATTCCTTGTGTCAAGCCACTCATGACTAATAAACAACACCAGAGGCGTCTTATCTGGGCCAAGGAGAAAAAGAACTGGATTGTTGCTCAGTGGTCCAAGGTGTTGTTTTCAGATGAAAGTAAATTTTGTATTTCATTTAGAAATCAAGGTCCCAGAGTCTGGAGGACGAGTGGAGAGGCCAAAATCCAAGCTGCAGTGTGAAGCTTCCACAATCAGTGAAGGTTTGGGGAACCATGTCATCTGCTGGTGTGGGTCCACTGTGTTTTATCCAGACTAAACTCAGAGCAGCCGTCTACCAGGAAATTTTAGATCACTTCATGCTTCCCTCTGCCGACAAGCTTTTTGGAGATGGAAATTTCTTTCTCCAGCAGGACATGACACCTGTCCACATTGCCAAAAGTACAAATACCTGGTTTAAAAACAACAGTATCACTGTGCTTGATTGGCCAGCAAACTCGCCTGACCTTGACCCCACAGAGAATCTATGGAGTATTGTCAAGACGAAGATGAAAGATACCAGATCCAACGATGCAGACGAGCTGAAGGCTGCTATCAAAGCAACCTGGGCTTCCATAACACCTCAGCAGTGCCACAGGCTGATCGCCTCCATGCCATTCCGCACTGATACAGTAATTGATGCAAAAGGAGCACCGACCAAGTATTGAGTACATTTACTGAAAATACACTTCAGTAGGCTAACGTTTTGGATTTTTCAATCATTTTTCAAGCTGCTGTTATGAAGTATTCAAATTTACTGAGATAATGACTTTTGGATTTTCATTGGTTGTAAGCCATAATCATCAACATTAACAGAAATAAACACTTGAAATAGATCACTGTTTGTAATGGTTCTATATAATATGAGTTTCATTTTTTGTATTGAAGAACTAAAATAAAACTTTTTGATGATATTCTGATTTTGTGAGAAACACCTGCAGTTGTCAATAAAAAAATGTAAAAAACATATGAAAAGCTTAAATTTGTGCCCCAGTAACCATAGAAACAAATGACTAAAAAATCAAATACTAAATCAGCAAATTTGTCAAAAAAACTAAATTTGTGTCAGTCTGAAATCTTTTAAATATCACAATGATACATTATAGAATTTCCAGTGAAGGCCTGTGCATTCTGAAGCAGGGATAGCAGGGGCTCACTAGACTTGCTTGCAGTAAATGTGGACCAAAGTAACTAAGCACTAGGTGGCGCTGTCTACCAGTCATGCAGGATGGCGCATCCTGAACAGAAGATACAGTCACACTCATTGCTCAATCTAAGAATGGCCAATTCATAAAAACACTCACAAAAAGATTATTTTAATATCCGCTTTACATTTCAGTATACACGGATAGGTCAAGTTCCTTCCTGAGATATTAGTTGTAGTGTGTATGTGTCTGAAAAGGGGAACTGAGATTGTAGGTCTCATTCTGAAAAGAAAATGATGTAATGACAATGTCTGAATAGCGCTGTGGAATCAACAGAAAATCATGAACATTTTATTGTGTGGATCTTGCAAAATGTGAGGGCACACAGACATACAGGTGCATAGAAGGAATTAGATGCAAGTACCATTGTGTATCCCATTCTTACATCCCTCTCATTTTATATAACAAAAGACCCTTTGGAGTAAATTGCACGTTATATCAGAGCACGCATGTAATCGCAGGGTTTCATTTTAATCCAATTAGCAAGCAGGATATTAACATTTTCTGGGAAGGTAGAAGACTGACTATAAACACATGGAAGGTAATGAGCTGGGTCTTCCCCATATTATTAGCACTCTACACTGAAATGTCGGAAAATACCTAAATGTCATCTTTAGGGTTAACCTAGATTCTAATATGGCATTGTGTCATTTTATAATGTGCTAGAAGGCGGCTGCTTATTCCATATGGGGGACCTGAAAGGAGGCCCGACCTGAGACGACGCCATCTCCTGACAAAGGCATCACTGAAAGGCGTGTGGGGCTGGCACCCCTCATAGGGGCAGCCTCTCCAATATGGCTGTGCGTTTGGTGGAAGAGTGTTACTGCATTGATACAATGTATATGCGTATATTGTGTATGTGCGCTGGCCAGATTCACCGCCTGCATAATGTGCTGACTATGTGACTGCACACTGCTGAATTTTGACTGCGTGCAATAAGCAGGCTGCCTCAATTCCAGTGCTCCTCATGCAGATGGGCAGTCACATAACAATATGCATACGATTTGCATACTTGTGGTCTTGTGCAGACTAGACTCTCGTCAGGTGAACTTTTATAAGTGGAGGAAAGTCTAGTCGGCACGTGATTGCAAACTATTCACATGCGGTCACGTGACTGTCCACCTGCATGGCTAAGCAGGGGAGCTATGATGGTGTCACACGGTCTTGATTTTGCAGTTTGCAGACACATAGAGAGACTGCAGACTTTTTTTTTTATGAAGCCCCACTGGACCAATGTTACACATTTTGGTTTCTAGCATGGTTTCATCAGGTGTGGTGGCGCTTTCTAAATAAGCACTCCCATCAACATTTTTCTGGCATTGTGTACTTAGAATTGCTTATTTGCCCCTTTTCCCAGCTAATTCTTCTCTTCTCCATTAGATCTATGGCATCATGTGATTAGAAACTGAATAGCTGAATCCTTCTTAGCTCTATGTAGAAACATGAGGTCAATTTTCCATGTATGAGTCATTAGTCACTGCAAAAGTCCCTGGCAGGGGGTAGGAGGGAGCAGCTGGGTCAGGAGGTGGAGAGGGGAATGAGAAACGCAAAGAAAAGAGACTTCCTGTTTGTACATGGAGCAGAGGAAAGAGAAGAATTAACTTGGTAACAGGGCAAAATGAGCAATTGGAAGTACACAGTGCTATATAATATGATGACTGCAATATATTAAGAGGATAAAAACTTTGATGGGTGTGCTTATTTAAGAAAACATACACGTATAACTTTATTATTACACTGAGCGATTGATCCCCAAATAACAAGAATAAAGTGAATACTGCCAAGTTATATAGCAATGTAGGGACTACTTGTAAGTACTGGTGTCCTATGACTACATGTTTTCATTTTGCCCACTATGAGTTTTACTATATAATAGATCATCCTTGTTCATGAAAATAGCCTCTTAACAGAGAAAGAGAACAAAGACTCCAGTACCACCTGCAGTAGTAATCTGAAAAGTCAATACCAACTCTTTTCTTTACTCCTTAGATCTCCTGTCAGAGGTCTCTCACCCAGCCAATAAGTCCAATAAGTTCTCCTGCTTTGCACTGATGAGGGGCAAGCAGCCATGACACATGTCTGTAAATGAAGGTTTTGCATTGGCTTCTTATCTTAAGTGATGTGGGGCAAGACCCTTTAAAGAGTGGATATACCCAGCCACCCCCTCATTCACACCTGATTGCCCTTAACTGGGGATATATTCACATGCAGGAGTCTGCTATAGACTCAGTCTGCTGTATGCACTGACTTTACCCAGCTCTCCCTGGCTCCAGAATATCTCTGTATACTGCATTGATTTTCCATGGTATGCACTGACTTTACCCAGCTCTCCCTGGCTCCAGAATATCTCTGTATACTGCATTGATTTTCCATGGTATGCACTGACTTTACCCAGCTCTCCCTGGCTCCAGAATATCTCTGTATACTGCATTGATTTTCCATGGTATGCACTGACTTTACCCAGCTCTCCCTGGCTCCAGAATATCTCTGTATACTGCATTGATTTTCCATGGTATGCACTGACTTTACCCAGCTCTCCCTGGCTCCAGAATATCTCTGTATACTGCATTGATTTTCCATGGTATGCACTGACTTTACCCAGCTCTCCCTGGCTCCAGAATATCTCTGTATACTGCATTGATTTTCCATGGTATGCACTGACTTTACCCAGCTCTCCCTGGCTCCAGAATATCTCTGTATACTGCATTGATTTTCCATGGTATGCACTGACTTTACCCAGCTCTCCCTGGCTCCAGAATATCTCTGTATACTGCATTGATTTTCCATGGTATGCACTGACTTTACCCAGCTCTCCCTGGCTCCAGAATATCTCTGTGTACTGCATTGATTTTCCATGGTATGCACTGACTTTACCCAGCTCTCCCTGGCTCCAGAATATCTCTGTGTACTGCATTGATTTTCCATGGTATGCACTGACTTTACCCAGCTCTCCCTGGCTCCAGAATATCTCTGTATACTGCATTGATTTTCCATGGTATGCACTGACTTTACCCAGCTCTCCCTGGCTCCAGAATATCTCTGTATACTGCATTGATTTTCCATGGTATGCACTGACTTTACCCAGCTCTCCCTGGCTCCAGAATATCTCTGTATACTGCTTTGATTTTCCATGGTATGCACTGACTTTACCCAGCTCTCCCTGGCTCCAGAATATCTCTGTATACTGCTTTGATTTTCCATGGTATGCACTGACTTTACCCAGCTCTCCCTGGCTCCAGAATATCTCTGTGTACTGCATTGATTTTCCATGGTATGCACTGACTTTACCCAGCTCTCCCTGGCTCCAGAATATCTCTGTGTACTGCATTGATTTTCCATGGTATGCACTGACTTTACCCAGCTCTCCCTGGCTCCAGAATATCTCTGTGTACTGCATTGATTTTCCATGGTATGCACTGACTTTACCCAGCTCTCCCTGGCTCCAGAATATCTCTGTGTACTGCATTGATTTTCCATGGTATGCACTGACTTTACCCAGCTCTCCCTGGCTCCAGAATATCTCTGTGTACTGCATTGATTTTCCATGGTATGCACTGACTTTACCCAGCTCTCCCTGGCTCCAGAATATCTCTGTGTACTGCATTGATTTTCCATGGTATGCACTGACTTTACCCAGCTCTCCCTGGCTCCAGAATATCTCTGTGTACTGCATTGATTTTCCATGGTATGCACTGACTTTACCCAGCTCTCCCTGGCTCCAGAATATCTCTGTGTACTGCATTGATTTTCCATGGTATGCACTGACTTTACCCAGCTCTCCCTGGCTCCAGAATATCTCTGTGTACTGCATTGATTTTCCATGGTATGCACTGACTTTACCCAGCTCTCCCTGGCTCCAGAATATCTCTGTATACTGCATTGATTTTCCATGGTATGCACTGACTTTACCCAGCTCTCCCTGGCTCCAGAATATCTCTGTATACTGCATTGATTTTCCATGGTATGCACTGACTTTACCCAGCTCTCCCTGGCTCCAGAATATCTCTGTATACTGCATTGATTTTCCATGGTATGCACTGACTTTACCCAGCTCTCCCTGGCTGCAGAATATCTCTGTATACTGCATTGATTTTCCATGGTATGCACTGACTTTACCCAGCTCTCCCTGGCTCCAGAATATCTCTGTATACTGCATTGATTTTCCATGGTATGCACTGACTTTACCCAGCTCTCCCTGGCTCCAGAATATCTCTGTATACTGCATTGATTTTCCATGGTATGCACTGACTTTACCCAGCTCTCCCTGGCTCCAGAATATCTCTGTATACTGCATTGATTTTCCATGGTATGCACTGACTTTACCCAGCTCTCCCTGGCTCCAGAATATCTCTGTATACTGCATTGATTTTCCATGGTATGCACTGACTTTACCCAGCTCTCCCTGGCTCCAGAATATCTCTGTATACTGCATTGATTTTCCATGGTATGCACTGACTTTACCCAGCTCTCCCTGGCTCCAGAATATCTCTGTATACTGCATTGATTTTCCATGGTATGCACTGACTTTACCCAGCTCTCCCTGGCTCCAGAATATCTCTGTATACTGCATTGATTTTCCATGGTATGCACTGACTTTACCCAGCTCTCCCTGGCTCCAGAATATCTCTGTATACTGCATTGATTTTCCATGGTATGCACTGACTTTACCCAGCTCTCCCTGGCTCCAGAATATCTCTGTATACTGCATTGATTTTCCATGGTATGCACTGACTTTACCCAGCTCTCCCTGGCTCCAGAATATCTCTGTATACTGCTTTGATTTTCCATGGTATGCACTGACTTTACCCAGCTCTCCCTGGCTCCAGAATATCTCTGTATACTGCATTGATTTTCCATGGTATGCACTGACTTTACCCAGCTCTCCCTGGCTCCAGAATATCTCTGTGTACTGCATTGATTTTCCATGGTATGCACTGACTTTACCCAGCTCTCCCTGGCTCCAGAATATCTCTGTGTACTGCATTGATTTTCCATGGTATGCACTGACTTTACCCAGCTCTCCCTGGCTCCAGAATATCTCTGTGTACTGCATTGATTTTCCATGGTATGCACTGACTTTACCCAGCTCTCCCTGGCTCCAGAATATCTCTGTATACTGCATTGATTTTCCATGGTATGCACTGACTTTACCCAGCTCTCCCTGGCTCCAGAATATCTCTGTATACTGCATTGATTTTCCATGGTATGCACTGACTTTACCCAGCTCTCCCTGGCTCCAGAATATCTCTGTGTACTGCATTGATTTTCCATGGTATGCACTGACTTTACCCAGCTCTCCCTGGCTCCAGAATATCTCTGTGTACTGCATTGATTTTCCATGGTATGCACTGACTTTACCCAGCTCTCCCTGGCTCCAGAATATCTCTGTGTACTGCATTGATTTTCCATGGTATGCACTGACTTTACCCAGCTCTCCCTGGCTCCAGAATATCTCTGTATACTGCATTGATTTTCCATGGTATGCACTGACTTTACCCAGCTCTCCCTGGCTCCAGAATATCTCTGTATACTGCATTGATTTTCCATGGTATGCACTGACTTTACCCAGCTCTCCCTGGCTCCAGAATATCTCTGTATACTGCATTGATTTTCCATGGTATGCACTGACTTTACCCAGCTCTCCCTGGCTCCAGAATATCTCTGTATACTGCATTGATTTTCCATGGTATGCACTGACTTTACCCAGCTCTCCCTGGCTCCAGAATATCTCTGTATACTGCATTGATTTTCCATGGTATGCACTGACTTTACCCAGCTCTCCCTGGCTTCTGAATGTCTCTGTATATTGCACTGGCTTTTCTATGCTTCCCCTGGATCTGAGTGTCTTGGTGCAGCACATATAATCCTTTTAGTATGCTTTCTCACCTATGAGCTTGTTTCCACGACCTGTTTTCATGTCTCTCATTGTGTGATCCTGGCATCTCTTTGAGTGGTCAGTCTTACCCCTCCCTCACTTTATGACCTTTGCTTAACTCTCTACATCTGGCCTCCCATACCCAGCCACCCCCTCATTCACACCTGATTGCCCTTAACTGGGGATATATTCACATGCAGGAGTCTGCTATAGACTCAGTCTGCTGCAAATCATCTTTTAACTTCCATCTTTTAAATTACATCTTTTTAATTATGATTCTGAATTAGACTGAATTACATCTTTTTAATTATGATTCTGAATTAGACTGAATTACATCTTTTTAATTATGATTCTGAATTAGACTGAATTGGACTGGAATTGACTGGAGGGTAACAGAACACCGACCACTACAATGTTTCGGTTTCTTTTCTCTTTCACCCCCATACTACTTTCCTTCTTACAATCTCCTGCAATCCCTCCTGCTAGTAAGGAACTAGTCATTTCTTCCTCCATACTCCCCAGCCATCTCACCTTCTCCTCAGAACTGTTCCTCCACATACAATCCTTTTTATCCAGACACACACGGCCGCATCATGTCCTATCCTGCTCCCACCTTCTAATGATCTGTCTGTTACTCCTCATTGCTGGTGACATATCCCCAAATCCCGGCCCTCCCCAATTCATCCCCACACTCGTTTCTAACCCCCTGCCACGATCCTCCGCACGTTTTCCCAACCACGACAACCTCATACCCATTCATCCAGCCCCCACTCCCCCGCTCCCCCTACTTGGAGCACTATGGAACGCACGCTCCATCTGCAACAAACTGCCATTTATCCATGACCTCTTCATCACCAACAAACTCTCCTTCCTCGGCCTCACTGAAACCTGGCTCACCCCCTCTGACTCGGCCTCTCCAGCTGCGCTCTCCTATGGCGGATTCCACCTCTCTCACACCCCTCGCCCCAGCAACAAACGCGGTGGAGGAGTTGGCTTGCTCCTGTCCGACACCTGCTCCTTTACTCCAATCCCGCTACCACCCTCCGCTACTCTTCCCTCGTTTGAGGTGCACTCTGTCCGCATCTATTCCCCCTCCAACCTCCAGCTGGCTGTCATCTACCGCCCCCCAGAACTAGCCATCTCCACCTTTCTCGACCACTTCACCACCTGGCTACTTCATTTCCTCTCTGTTGACATCCCCACTATCATCATGGGTGATTTCAATGTCACCATTGACACTTTCACCTCAGCTACCTCTAAACTTTTATCACTGACTGCCTCCTTTGGCCTCGCTCAATGGTCCTCTGAGGCCACTCACAAAGATGGCCACACGCTGGACCTCATCTTCACCCGCCTCTGCTCCCTTACTAACCTCACTAACACACCCCTCCCCCTGTCTGACCACAACCTACTGACATTCTCGTCCCTCTCCTCTCCTAGTGTGCAACCCCCACTCCACAAACTCACTCACCCTCGCAGAAATCTCAAACATCTCAACTTACAATCACTCTCTGAGTCCCTTCTCCCTCTCACAGACATAGCCTCCCTTCATGACACAGATGCTGCTGCCACTTTTTATAACACCACAATAACAACAACACTCGATTCGGCCACCCCACTCATGCATAGTAAAACTCGTACAATTAACAGGCAGCCCTGGCTGACCAAAGAATTGAGACGGGCTTCCAGGATTGCTGAGCGGAGATGGAAGCGATCCCACTCTGCCGACCACTTCACTGCATACAAGCAGTCCCTCGCCAGCTTCAAGTCTGCGCTCACTGCCGCAAAACAAACTTACTTCTCATCCCTCATATCCTCCCTGTCCCACAACCCTAAACAGCTTTTCAACACTTTCAATTCTCTACTCCGTCCCCCCGCACCTCCTCCCTCCCCCCTCATTTCTGCTGATGACTTCGCCTCTTTCTTTAAACAGAAGATCGATACGATCAGAGAAAGCTTTGGCCCACAGCGCCCACTGCCCCTCTTAGCTGCTCAACCCTGCTCCTCCAAAACCAGCTTCTCCACCATGACAGAAGATCAGCTCTCCACCCTCCTGTCAAGATCACACCTCACCACCTGCACGCTTGACCCGCTCCCATCCCACCTCATCCCTAACCTTTCCACGGTCTTCATCCCAACCCTAACTCACCTCTTCAACCTCTCACTCACAACAGGTGTCTTTCCCTCATCCTTCAAGCATGCCAAGATCACACCCATCCTCAAAAAGCCCTCCCTCGACCCATCCTCTGTGTCTAGCTATCGCCCGATATCTCTTCTCCCTTATGCCTCCAAATTGCTGGAGCAACACGTCCATCTTGAACTGTCCTCCCACTTCTCCTCCTGCTCCCTCTTTGATCGGTTACAATCAGGCTTCCGTTCCCATCACTCAACTGAAACTGCCCTAACTAAAGTCACCAATGACCTACTAACTGCCAGGAGCAAGCGACACTACTCTGTCCTCCTTCTCCTGGACTTGTCTTCTGCCTTTGACACTGTAGACCACTCCCTTTTGCTACAAATCCTCTCATCCCTTGGCATCACAGACTTGGCCCTTTCCTGGATCTCGTCATATCTGACAGACCGAACATTCAGTGTCTCCCTCCCCCACACCACCTCCTCACTTCGCCCCTTGTCAGTCGGTGTTCCTCAAGGCTCTGTTCTAGGACCCCTACTCTTCTCCATCTACACTTTCGGCCTGGGACAGCTCATAGAATCCCACGGTATGCAGTACCATCTCTACGCTGACGACACGCAGATCTACCTCTCCGGACCTGACCTCTCCTCCTTGCTTACCAAAATCCCGCACTGTCTGTCTGTCATTTCAGCCTTCTTTTCTGCTCGCTTTCTACAACTGAACATGGACAAAACAGAATTCATCATCTTTCCCCCATCTCACTCTACCCCTCCACCAGACCTATCCATCAATGTCAATGGCTGCTCACTATCCCCAGTCCCAGACACGCCCGGTGCCTCGGGGTGATCCTCGACTCTGCCCTCTCTTTCAAGCCACATATCCAAGCCCTTGCCTCCTCCTGTCGTCTCAAACTCAAAAATATTTCCCGGATCCGTGCTTTCCTTGACCGCAACACTGCAAAAACGCTAGTGCATGCCCTTATCATCTCCCGCCTCGACTACTGCAACCTCCTACTCTCTGGACTCCCCTCTAGCACTCTGGCACCACTCCAATCCATCCTACACTCTGCTGCCCGACTAATCCACCTGTCCCCCCGCTATTCCCCAGCCTCTCCCCTGTGTCAAGCCCTTCACTGGCTTCCTATCGCCCAGAGACTCCAGTTCAAAACCCTCACACTGACATACAAAGCCATCCACAACCTGTCTCCTCCATACATCTGTGACATGGTCTCCCGGTACCTACCTACACGCGACCTCCGATCCTCCCAAGACCTCCTTCTCTACTCCCCTCTCATCTCTTCTTCCCATAACTGCATCCAAGACTTCTCCCGTGCTTCCCCCATACTCTGGAACTCTCTACCCCAACACATCAGACTTGCGCCTACCATAGAAACCTTCAAAAAGAACCTGAAGACTCATCTCTTCCGACAAGCCTACAGCCTGCAGTGATCCTCAACCTACTGAACAGCCGTACAGCCAGCTCTTCCCTCTCCTAGTGTATCCTCACCCACCCCCTGCAGACTGTGAGCCCTCGCGGGCAGGGTCCTCCCTCCTTATGTACTCGTGTGCCTTGTTATCTGCTCATGTTTAATGTATTTGTCTATATTTGCCCCGTATTCACATGTAAAGCGCCATGGAATAAATGGCGCTATAAAAATGTATAATAATAATAATATTACCTTTTAGAATGGTTTCCTCCAGTAGCTGGCACTAGAGCTCCAGTTCTCTTCTTCTGTGTAGAATCCTTGCACATATTTCATTTCCCAAGGAAGCATTACTGACCTAGAAGTCGCCCTTCACCAACTCAATGCTCTTCACAAAGAAAAATCTGCCCCCTTACACATCATGTTTGTGATAAATCAATCTTTACATTGTATATTTTTTTCCAGTGTTATAAATGAATTGCTGAAATGAATGGCCTGATGCTAGCCGTCCGTCTTCTATACACATTCTGCCACGTGTTCTGGCCCCATAACCTTAGACAAACATATGTCAATCACCTTCCATATTAAAAAGATTAATCCCAAAATACAAAGTTATGCTGTACTCATAAAATAGGTGATAATATTATGATTGCTGTGTGTGGGACCATCAGAGGTCCCGATAACCGGGCTCTATAGTCCCATCTTGAATGGAGCGCATGATGGACCTACGCTCTGTCTTTCCATTGTTGAGCATGTCCATCTCTGCTCAGCAAATGATCCCCCATTTTATAGATGGGGCATAACTTGTTATCTGGGGAATTACACTTTAATATCCACATCTTAAAGGGAACCTGTCACCCACAAAATCGATGGTGAGGTAAGCTCACCGTCATCAGGGGCTTATCTACAACATTCTACAATGCTGTAGATAAGCCCCCGATGTATCCTGAAAGAGGGGAAAAAAAGGTTAGATTATACTCACCCAGGGGCGGTCCCGCTGCGGTCCGGTCAAATGGGTGTCTCAGGTCCGCTCCGGCGCCTCCTATCTTCATTCCATGATGTACTCTTCTGGTCTTCACGCCGCGGCTCCGGCGCAGGCGTACTTTGTCTGCCCTGTTGAGGGCAGAGCAAAGTACTGCAGTGCGCAAGCGCCGGGCCTCTCTGACCTTTCCTGCGCCTGCGCACTGCAGTACTTTGCTCTGCCCTCAACAGGGCAGACAAAGTACGCCTGCGCCGCAGCCGCTGCGTGAAGACCAGAAGAGGACGTCATGGAATGAAGATGGGAGGCACTGGACTGGACCGCGACGCCCATCGGAGCAGGACCGCCCCTGGGTGAGTATAATCTAACCTCTTTTTCTCCTCTTTCAGATAACATCGGCGGCTTATCTACAGCATTACAGAATGCTGTAGATAAGCCCCTGATGACGGTGGGCTTACCTCACCATCGATTTTGGGGGTGACAGGTTCCCTTTAACTAGAATCATTGACCATAACTAGTCTGTGGACGATTACGATAATTACATGGATATTCACCACACCATCACTACTGGCGAAGACTGAACAGCAGAAGCAGAGTGTTAACATGTGGACAGAAGTGAAGAGGCTGGCTTCTTCACATAGCTTATTGTGTAGCAACGACTTCTTTGTATAAGTTTACAGTACTTCTACTTTTATTGCACTATATAAATAATATACAGATATGTACACAAAAATAATATTATACCTGGAAGACAGACTTGGCTTCCCACTTTTGCTGCAGCTGGTGTAGAGACCAGGGCCGTCATCGAAAAAACTTCCCAGTGCCAACTTTTGCCTGATGGATTCTCTTTCATTCTTCTGAGCCTAACAAAAGTCACAAGAAAGACAGGTAAGAAAAAATGTACGAAGCCCAGAAAAGTAATGTGCAGTAAAATTACATTTAATTGGAAAATGATTGTATACAACAAATGTTTGCAGTGCCTGAGCACTGGATCGAGGAGAATAGGAGCTGATCTGCAGTACCCGGCAGTGGCCACTGAACTATAATGGAGCTGTACTGCTCACCACCGTGCACTGCTTACATCTGGCTGATGGCAGCACCCGCAGCTATATTAGGAGCTGATCTGCAGTACCCAGCAGTGGCCACTGAACTATAATGGAGCTGTGCTGCTCACCGCCGTGCACTGCTTACATCTGGCTGATGGCAGCACCCGCAGCTATATTAGGAGCTGATCTGCAGTACCCAGCAGTGGCCACTGAACTATAATGGAGCTGTACTGCTCACCACCGTGCACTGCTTACATCTGGCTGATGGCAGCACCCGCAGCTATATTAGGAGCTGATCTGCAGTACCCAGCAGTGGCCACTGAACTATAATGGAGCTGTACTGCTCACCACCGTGCACTGCTTACATCTGGCTGATGGCAGCACCCGCAGCTATATTAGGAGCTGATCTGCAGTACCCAGCAGTGGCCACTGAACTGTAATGGAGCTGTGCTGCTCACCGCCGTGCACTGCTTACATCTGGCTCATGGCAGCATCCACAATGATATTTTATTCATTACGAATCCTGTACATAAGTCATTAATAGAAAAATAGAAAGAAATACAAATAGTTGATAGCCAGAGAAAGTTTATAAAGACCCTCTAAACAGATAAGTAAGGCTACGTTCACATTAGCGTTGCGCCGCTGTTGCGTCGGCGACGCAGCGGCGACGCAGCGGCGACGCGCCCCTATGTTTAACATAGGGGACGCGTGCGTTTTTTGGGTGGCGTTTTTCGCCACGTGCGTCGTTTCCGACGCTAGCGTCGGACGCAAGAAAATGCAACAAGTTGCATTTTCTGTGCGTCCGATTTTCGTCAAAAACGACGCACGCGTCGCAAAACGCGCGCGTTTTTGCGCGCGTTTGCGCGCGTTTTAACATGCGTCGCGCGTTGCGTCGCCGACGCAGGGCGGCGCAACGCTAATGTGAACGTAGCCTAACATTGTTTTTGCAATGTTTAAAAACAAAGAAAAATACAATTACATAATACTAAACAAACTGTAAAGCGCTGCAGAATATGTTGGCGCTATATAAACAAAGATTATTATTGTTATTATTATTATTATTATTATTATTATTAAATAAATACAAAACACTTATGAGGGAAAATACAACTATGTTGCAAAGTAGAGAAGGATTCATTAAAGCATTAGGGTAAGTTCACACAGGGCGTTTTTGCTGTGTTTTTTTTCTGCAGCAAAACCTGATCATCTTGGCAGGAAAGAAGCTGTGCCAAAACGCAGGTTTAGGTGTGTTTTTGACGCTTTTTTCTCTCTTTGTGAATGCCAAAAAAGTTGAGTGCACACAGAGAAAAAAACCAACTTCCTGTACATAGATAGAATGAATAGATAGATAGAATAAACAGGTAGAATGAATAGATAGAATGAATAGATAGATAGATTGATAGAATAGATAGATTGATAGAATGAATAGATTGATAAAATGGATTGATAGAATAGATTGATAGGATAGAATAGATTATACATTACCTGCAGTATCCTCTTCCCTGGCAATTTCCCACGGTGTAGGTTACCTCAGGTCAGGCTGTGAGGCAGCGCAGGCTCGGTGCCATCACCGCTAGTTTAATTCCCCAGTCGCTTACAGCCAGGAGCGGCCACGTTTGCAGCGCTCCCAGTTGGAAGCTTTATCTCCCTCAGATACTGCGTCGGACACTCGTTATACAAGACTGCGACAGATCAGGGAGTATACTGTTGGTTTATTATTTTATATTTTTTTTTCAGAAGATTGATGGCATCGCTTTGGAATGGCAGAATAATAAAATGGTAAAACTGTGTGGTTTTATTTCATTAAAAGATTTTTTCTGCATGTGTGTGTTTATTTAACCCTTTAATTACTATAGGAGTAGTAATGGATAGGTATATTATTGATGTCTCTCAATTGCTAACCTGGCTTCATGTCACCTTACAATAGAAAGGTGACATTAACCCCTCATTACCCAGCTTGCCACCGCTACAGGGCAATTGGGAAGAGCTGGGCAAAGCACCAGAATTGGTGCATCTAATAGATGTGCCTTTTCTGGGCAGTTGTGGGCTGCTATTTTTAGGCTGGGGGCCTATATCAATGGCCCATTACCAGCCTGAGAATACCAGCTCCCAGCTGTGAGCTTTAGCAAGGCTGGTTGTCAAAAATGGGGGGGACCCCACTTTTTAAAATTATTTATTTAAACAATTAAAAAAAAAAGCGTGAGGATCCCTCTATTCTTGATAACTAGCCTTGCTGAAGCTGACAGCTGTGGGTTTTGTCTAGCTGGTTATCAAAAAAAGGGGGGAACCCACGCCGTTTTTTTTTTTAAACTCCCATCCGCCACTCCTGCTGTCACTGTAATTAGCGGCTGTAGGTGTCAGATGATGGGAGCAGTAGTTCCATCAGCTGACATCAGTGATCGGAGGTAAATTTCACAGCTGAGCGCTCCCGATGTCTTCTGACAGCGTAGGAAGCGCGGCTCTCTGACCGGCGGGGATGATTTCCCCGCCGATCAGAAGCGGGGTTTGCCGCACTGTCATGCATATGACAGCGTGCCAAACACTGCATTGTCGGACCGTCCATTCAAGTGTATGGGGTTCGGGTCCGCTCTGCTGGATGACAGGCTGCATGGACGCATCATGCAGCCTGCCATCGAGATGTAGCAGAGCCGAGTGTGACGTCACAAATACGCTGCAAGAAAAGTCAATCTGCGTATTTGCAGCATTTTTTCACATTCCATTCAAGTCAATGAGTGAAAAACGCTGAAAGAAGTGACATGCTCTATGTCCAAAAAACACAGCAAAGCACAAAATACTGATCAAACAAAAACCCAACCTGTGTGCATGAGATTTCTGAAATCTCATAGGTATTGCTGGTACTGTAAAAAGCAGCTTAAAATTAGCATAAAAAAGCAGCAAAAGAACTTCTCTCTTCTGCATACAGGGCACTATGCTTGTAACACAAAATACAGGAAAGCAGTTGGCCACAATTGAGAATGAACCTGAAACAGGAACATGCCCAAGTAGCTCTACCAGTCACATACTGCCAGTCCTTGATGGATGGAAGTCTACCGCCTTTTACTGCTCTTCTCTTCTACCAGAAAGGTTAAATAGCAAAAAAATATTCACTCCTGTGTATATAAATTAAATGTTTAGACAACACTCATAAAATGATAACATTTAGCATACACACTTAGGCCGGGGCGACACAGGTGGTGCAGTCACAGATGGCTCTATGCCACTGCTACATCACAGAGTGATACAGGTGAAGGAAGTCACATGGCGTACTGAGCCAATGACGAGCACATCACCAAATGTCCATCTGATTCCAATGGTTTGCGGTGTGACATTGTGTTCCCATTCACCTGCTCTATGCTGGAGGTGCAGCAGCGTCAGAGCAATCTATCATCGTGCGCCCCTTACCTTGTAGCTCCAGCCTAAGGTCTCACAAAGACATCAATTGAACTACATACACTACACTACATTTAGTACCTAGTGAGATTTTAAATGGGAAAATGGACATTGTATATGTTTCTTCAGCTACATTAGGTCCATATACAGAGTACTGCTTCATACACAGACCCTTTAGGGAAGCAGAGTCCCTAAGGATCTATATTAAAGTGGTTATCTAGTGAGAACAAATCAACACCTATCCAAGAAAGGTGTGATAACTTGTTGATCGGTAGGGGATTCACCTGTTGGGACTACCATCTATTTGGCAGAAAAGGGAACTGTTATCCCCAAAACTATGAGGTGGCAGTGTGCATACTCAACTGTTGCCTCATTCATTCCTTATGGGCCTGCTGAGCGCTGCACTCTGCTTTGTCCGGTAGCCTTATAGAGTATGAATGGAGCGGTGGTTGGCCGTCCAACCTGCCATATAAATGTAGCAGTGATCAGCTGTCCAACCTGCCATATGAATGTAGCGGTGATCGGCTGTCCAACCTGCCATATAAATGTAGCAGTGATCAGCTGTCCAACCTGCCATATGAATGTAGCGGTGATCGGCCATCCAACCTGCCATATGAATGTAGTGGTGATCGGCCGTCCAACCTGCCATATGAATGTAGCGGTGATCGGCCGTCCAACCTGCCATATAAATGTAGCGGTGATCGGCCGTCCAACCTGCCATGTGAATGTAGCAGTGATCGGCCGTCCAACCTGCCATATGAATGTAGCGGTGATCAGCCGTCCAACCTGCCATATGAATGTAGCGGTGATCGGCCGTCCAACCTGCCATATGAATGTAGCGGTGATCGGCCGTCCAACCTGCCATATGAATGTAGCAGTGATCGGCCATCCAACCTGCCATATGAATGTAGCAGTGATCGGCCATCCAACCTGCCATATGAATGTAGCAGTGATCGGCCGTCCAACCTGCCATATGAATGTAGCGGTGATCGGCCGTCCAACCTGCCATATGAATGTAGCAGTGATCGGCCATCCAACCTGCCATATGAATGTAGCGGTGATCGGCCGTCCAACCTGCCATATGAATGTAGCGGTGATCGGCCGTCCAACCTGCCATATGAATGTAGCGGTGATCGGCCGTCCAACCTGCCATATGAATGTAGCGGTGATCGGCCATCCAACCTGCCATATGAATGTAGCGGTGATCGGCCATCCAACCTGCCATATGAATGTAGCGGTGATTGGCCGTCCAACCTGCCATATGAATGTAGCGGTGATCGGCCATCCAACCTGCCATATGAATGTAGCGGTGATCAGCCGTCCAACCTGCCATATGAATGTAGCGGTGATCGGCCGTCCAACCTGCCATACCATTTTGAAATGGAAATAAAAGGTCCTCAATTTACCAATCGATGCATGTCCAGCAATGGGACGACTACCAAACAGCAAGTTATCCTGTTGATAGATAGCTTGCTTCCATTGAACAATACTGGTGTCTCCATGAATAATGTTTTTTGAATAGAACGTTTCATTAAAATGGCATAGCAGATCACACAAATGCACAATAAAAATCATTATTCGTATATAAACTCATTATTTGAGATTTGTCAGCAACACTCAACTGAACGGTCCCAATTACCCTGAAACAGAGGAAAGAATAGAAAGCGGTGATCCATAATCTTCTGGGCAGCACTGCAAGGATCTACACGACTGATGGTCGCTAACACCACAATGCTACTACAGAAAGATGAGTGGTCATGTAATAACCGTAATGAAGGGCCTATTGTGTTCCTACTACAGCCTATTTTGTTTTTATTTCTTGACAAACATAAGTACATGAGATAAATCACTCTATGCAATTAAAGGGATGTGGATGGTAATCTGGTGTAAGAAGATTAACGACAGTGGCGGACCATATCTCCGAAGACTCCTCTCCCCTGTTTCATGAGATGAACAAAGCTCCAGAATAAAACACCTTGAATGAAGTCATAATGTGAAACGGTTTTAATAAAAGAAATTAAGCCCTGATTAAATAAAAACATCCATGTGTATCGCTGAACGCACAGACATGCGGCAGAAATAAGCTTCTTAGCCATTTTCTACTGACGACATGTCCTCTATTTTCCAGCAATAATGTAATCCTTTCTGCAGTGAAAGCTCCTGTGCCGAGGCTTTACAACTGCTTGCACTTCCTATAAAAAAGCACTGCAATCCACTTTACTAGATCAGCCATTTTCCCAAAGCCACATTAGAAAGACTCTGCAGATCTGAACATTACCTAGTCAAACACGATTTCGGTAGCAGAAATCTCCGCTCTGAACATCCACAGACTTACAACATACAAAATCTTGTTAAATTAAAGTATTATAGTGTATCAGTTACATCATAGTAATGAACCATATGAATGGTTGATCTTTCATCCGGCCTCTTTCTTTAACCATAATACATTCATGTTACTGATACATTACTATTAGCGATGAGCGAACGTCCTCGGTTGTTATCCGACTATCTTGGGCGTGCTCGAATAATATGTTCAAGTCCCCGCGGCTGTACGATTCGTAGCTGTTAGACAGCCGCAACACATCTGTGATTACGTTAGGCAATTCCCGCATGCGTTGTGGTTGTCTAACAGCCGTGGGAACTTCAACACATTATTCGAGCACGCCCAAGATACTCGGATAACACCCAACCATGCTCCGATAACTCCTTATCACTAATTACTTATCACTAATTAATATAATCACTTTATAATATGGGAGTCTGACCTCTAAGACGCTGAGAGGTGTAGCCACGTTGGTGAAGACCTGCATCCACTTCACATAAATTCCCCGATAGCGGACACCTGGCCACTCATTGTACAAAGAACTGGAAGAGGTTCCCATTCACAAAATATGGGGTTAGCTGGAGTTCCCAAACAGCCAACATCAGTGCCATCTAAGAGGTCTTACCCCCACCGGCCATAACGTAATGGCATACGATGACTATACTATTTTACTATTATTTTATTCACACATATAGCATCATTAATTCCACAGCGCTTTACAGACATCATCAGTTCTGTCGCCATTGGGGCTCACAATCTAGATTACCTATAAGCATGGTTTTGGAGTATAGGAAATACCTGTTTAACAACAATTATGCAGATTATTATTACTCATCCCACGGCACAAATGAAATATATGCAATCTTGGCAGATATTTATATCAAACCTCCCAAAAAGTGTTGAAAAAAATGATATTCAGGTTCTGGTAACACGTCGCATGGTCTCTACATTCAGAATTTGTACTGTAAAGTGCTCCTGATATTTACTTTGACATGCCCCCAAACTATGGCTAGCTAAAAGATATGGAAAAAAACTCTTGGCTTAGGCTTGATCAGTATATGTTGTATAACTTAACTATAAGGCATATTTTATGTTTCCAATGGCGAAATCTGCAACTGGATCCTGCAATGGCAGCTGAACACAACAGTATAGGGACACACTTGTAGAAATCTGTTGCATGCATTCAGCAGCTTACTTGTACATTGAATCGCAGAGGTAACAAAGAAGCCATAAAATGATTATATCCATGTCTCCCAGGATGTCATTGGTCTATCAGTTAGTATCCTCACTTTTTAGGTTTAGCTGGAAGTCATGCACAGCCCTCTCTTCCCTAAAGTATATCAGTCACCCACATCTATGTACGCAGCCCTCTCTTCCCTAAAGTGGATCAGTGACCCACATCTCGGTGTAAGTTTGTTTTTTGTTTGTTTTCTTTACTAAAAGTGGAATTAAAACATACCTCCTTATAAGAGCTTGCTTGACATCATACATACTTCTGATAAATATGGGTTACCTTAGTAGCACTTTCCAGGTTAAGACAAGAGATTTTTTGCAAGATTGCATCCTTCTTTGTGTTCATTTCTAGCAGCAGAGGACCTCCTGGAATATTAGCGCTCGTCCATACTCCACTTTCTCTTCCATTTACCTTGCTTCTGAAGACTTTTGATCAGATTTCCCACATAAGCTCTGGAAAAGCTCAAACTCTGACAGACTGGTAGAATCTCCTTCCTCGCCTCTGTTTGTTCTTCTCACATTGAAGTGAAGACATCTGGTACTTTCTGCCTGTAAGATCTCAGCACCAGGGCCTGTCATACTCCCACTATCACCTCCACACTTGAGCAGGGAATGTGGCTACAATGTACTGATACGCTCCCCGGCTTTTCCTAATAAAGGCAAAATGCATCTTCAGGAGATCCGACACCATTATATTTACATGACAAAGGCGAGCGGGGCGGTCATATATTCCAGGGACCAGCACTTAATGCCTCTGAAAACCAACATTACATCTCCCACTTGTAGCAGGGCATTATAGAAATCTAAGATGGAGAAAACATTACCATCCACCTCTCGTGTCTCCCCTTTTCCCCATAGTTTGTAAGCTTGCGAGCAGGGCCCTCACTCCTCCTGGTATCTGTTTTGAACTGTATTTCTGTTATGATGTAATGTTTATTGTCTGTACAAGTCCCCTCTATAATTTGTAAAGCGCTGCGGAATATGTTGGCGCTATATAAATAAAATTATTATTATTATTATTATAAAATACGACAGAAGCGGGGAAATTAATATGCTACATGGCTTCACTCTGTAGTAAGTATTTTACTGTTTTTATGCCAAATTATCCCTATAATTTGGGGTCCCACGGACGTCAGGGCCCGGCCCATCAGTCACGGGTGAAGTCACACCTCAATACTGAGAACCCCTGTCAGAGGAAAAGCAAACAGGTCACTAAACCCACAGGTGGGCCAGGAAAGATGGAGTCAAATGTGTTCTTACACAGTGTAACCCTGGGATCACAGATTGTTGTGGATTCCTCCCCTGGGAGCACTGTCATTGCCTGATGACAAGCACAACACACTGTTTGCCAGCATGGCCGTCTGGAGGGCTGTGTTCACACTTCCATGGATTGGTATGTAGAGAATGCTTGGGGTGGCAGGATCACATCTGAGGCTAAAGCCTGCAGAGGAGTAGATTTCTGTCAGCGAGGGCCCATAAATAATGTTTAATGGCTGCCGGACAGACAGGGGAACAAGGATCCAATGGGTTCAGCATCACCTCTAGATGGTGGCCAAGCTGAACATACAGATGCAATCTATATCTATGGGCAAAAATAAGGTTGGCTTCATGCATGGGCTAAGGTGACATGGCGCCATCTGTCACACTTAAAGCAAAACCGCCGTTTTCATTATTATTTCATACATCAACAGTACACATGAAACTAAGCTACTTTGTAATATATATTATCACAAAAAGTTGTTTCTTTTTCAGCCAAAATTGATCAGTGATTATCAACATTCTCACTTTTGAGGTAAAATCTGTATTCGGTGAGGACAGACTCCATTACTGAGAGGAGATGGCGGCTGCTACTAGTGAGATTCTATGTAGATGGGAGGAGCCAAACAGAGCTCCTCCCTCCTCATCTACATAGACTCTCACCAGTAGCAGCCGCCATCTCAGTAATGGAGTCTGTCCGAAATGAATACAGATTTTACCTCACAAGTGAGAATTTTGATAATGACAGGTCAATTCTGACAGAAAGAAGCCGATTCCTCTGATAAGACATTACAGGATTACTTATTTTCGCATGCACTATTGATTTATGAAATATAAATTAAAATGACATTTACGCCGTAACCCCTTTGCGACCTATTGCGTACCTATACATCATAGGTAGCCTTGCCCCCTTTGATGAGGGCTCCGGCGCTGAGCCCGCATCTTTTCAGGCACATGACTGCTGATTTGATGGCTAAGTGCTGATGGGTTGGCAGGAGACCCTCGTGGTTGTCGTTGCCGATCTGCTATGTGCACCACCCCATGGCCTTTGTTCATGGCAGATGAGCATTTCTGCTGAAGCCCTGCTATGTGCAGCACAAGCAATCAGAAGAGTGCAGCTTTTAGGAAAAGAAATAAAAAAATACACATATTTAGTATCGCTGCGTTCAGAAACCCCCCGATCTACCAAAATATAAAAAGAATTAATCCAATCGATAAATGGCATAACGAGAAAAAAATCAAAACATTAGAATTATTTTTTTTTCTGGTCGCCGCAACATTGCAATGAAATGCAATAACGGGCGATCAAAAGATTGCCTCAACCCCAAAATGATATCGATAAAAATGTAAGCTCAACATGCAAAAAATAAGCCCTCACCCAGATCCAGATAACAAAAAATGGAGACGCTACAAGACTCAGAAATTGTTTTGTTTTTTTGTTTTTTTTACAAACTTTAGATTTTTTTGTTCACCACTTAAATAAAAAAGAACCTATGCATGATGTTTGGTGTCTGCTAAGGCTACGTTCACATTTGCGTTGTGCGCCGCTGCGTCGGCGATGCAACGCACAACGCAAATAAAAACGCACCAAAACGCACGCAAAAACGCTGCGTTTTGCGACGCATGCGTCGTTTTTTGCCGAAATTTGGACGCAAGAAAAATGCAACTTGTTGCGTTTTCTGCGCCCGACGCTTGCGGCAAAAAACACAGCACAACGCATGTCCATGCGTCCCCCATGTTAAATATAGGGGCGCATGACGCATGTGTCGCCGCAGCGTTTCCCGACGCTGCGTCGGGAAACGCTAATGAACGTAGCCTAACTCACAGGTCAATTTTAGCATTTAGTGAACATGGTTAAAAAAAAAAAAAATTGGAATTGCACTTTTTTTTTGCAATTTCATCACACTTGGAATATTTTTCCCATTTTCCAGTACACGATATAGTAAACTCAATGGTGTAGTTCAAAAGTACAACTCGTCCCGCAAAAAAAACAAACTCTCACATGGCCATATTGACAGAAAAATAAAAAGTTATGGCTCTGGGAAGAAGGGGAGCAAGAAACGAAAACACAAAAACAGAAAATCCCAAAGTGGTAAGAGGTAAATTTCTGATGGTTTTGCCTTGTGACCTACGACCACGACACAGAAGACACAAATCTCACAAGTCGCAAGTGACATACTTGCTGTGGACTCCAATGCGACAAGCAACTTACAGTGGTTTAGGAAAGTATTCACCCTTAGCTTTTTACCTTTGTTACATTACAACTAGTGTTGAGCGATACCGTCCGATACTTGAAAGTATCGGTATCGGATAGTATCGGCCGATACCCGAAAAATATCGGATATCGCCGATACCGATATCCGATACCAATACAAGTCAATGGGACACCAAGTATCGGAAGGTATCCTGATGGTTCCCAGGGTCTGAAGGAGAGGAAACTCTCCTTCAGGCCCTGGGATCCATATTAATGTGTAAAATAAAGAATTAAAATAAAAAATATTGATATATTCACCTCTCCGGCGGCCCCTGGACATCACGCTGGTAACCGGCAGGCTTCTTTGTTTAAAATGCGCGCGTTTAGGACCTGAGGAATGACGTTGCGGCTTCTGATTGGTCGCGTGCCGCCCATGTGACCGCCACGCGACCAATCAGAAGCCGTGACGTCATTCGCAGGTCCTAAATTCCTAGAATTAGGAGTTTAGTGAATGAGAATGACGTCGTGGCTTCTGATTGGTCGCGTGGCGGTCACATGAGCGGAAGCCGCGACATCATTCTCATTCACTAAACTCCTAATTCTAGGAATTTAGGACCTGCGAATGACGTCGCGGCATCTGATTGGTCGCGTGGCCGCGACGTCATTCGTAGGCCCTAAACGCGCTCATTTTAAACAAAGAAGCCTGCCGGTTACCAGCGTGATGTCCAGGGGCCGCCGGAAAGGTGAATATATCAATATTTTTTATTTTAATTCTTTATTTTACACATTCCTATGGATCCGATACCGATACCTGATACCACAAAAGTATCGGATCTCGGTATCGGAATTCCGATACCGCAAGTATCGCCCGATACCCGATACTTGCAGTATCGGAATGCTCAACACTAATTACAACCTGTGTTTAAATATTTGTGTAATCCTATTTGTGTGTGATGTATCAGCACTCTATAGTCTTGGTGAAGTGAGAAATATATAGGCATAAATTACATTTATGGGATGAAATACCGTAATAGATTTTATGGTGCTGTAGGGGATCATCAGAGATTGGGATATTTTTTTTTATAAACAAACCCTAACTTGTACTTTTCAACAACTTTTGTTTCTGAATTGTTTGGAGATCTCCTTGGTCTTCATGTGGTTGTTTGGTTAGTGATGCCTCTTGCTTCATAGCAAGGGGGTGAATACATATGCATATGCCAATTTTTAGTTACCGTATATACTCGAGTATAAGCCAAGATTTTCAACCCACTTTTTTGGGCTGAAAGTCCCCCTCTTGGCTTGTACTCGAGTCATACCCAGGGGTCGGCAGGTGAGGGGGAGCGGGGGCTGTCTAATTATGCTCACCTACTCCTGGCACGGTCCCTGCAGGTCCCTGGCTTCCCGACGCCGGCAGCTTCCTGTAGTGAGCGGTCACCGTTACCGCTCATTACAGTAATGAATATGCGGCTCCACCTCACATAGAGGTGAAGCCGCATATTCATTACTGTAATGAGCGGTAACGGTGACCGCTCACTACAGGAAGAAGCTGCAGCGTCGGGGAAGCAGGGACTGCACAGTGCCAGGAGCAGGTAAGTGTAACGGGGAGGGGGAGCGCTGTGCTGCACGATACTCACCTGCTCCTCATTTCGGCGCAGCTCCATCTTCAGCAGTGGCGCTCAGGTCAGAGGGCGTGGTGACGTGGTTAGTGCGCACCCTCAGCCTGAACGTCAGTGCTGAAGATGGAGCGGAACCGGAACGATCAGCATGTGAATATTGAAAGCGCCGGGGCCTGAGCGACGGAGAGGTGAGTATGTGATTTTTTTTTTATCACAACAAATGGGGCAAGTGTCTGTATGGAGCATCTATGGGACCATAACGTTTGTACAGCACTATAAGGGGCCATAATGTTTGTGCAGCACTATATAGGGCCATAGTGTTTGTGCAGCACTATATGGGGCCATAACGTTTGTGCAGCACTATATGGGGTCATAACGTTTATGCAGCACTATATGGGGCCATAATGTTTGTGCAGCACTATATGGGGCCATAATGTTTGTGCAGCACTGTATGGGGCCATAATGTTTGTGCAGCACTATATGGGGCCATAATGTTTGTGCAGCACTATATGGGGCCATAACGTTTGTGCAGCACTACTATAAGGGGCCATGACATTTGTGCAGCACTATATGGGGCAAGTGTCTGTATGGGGCCATAATCAAGGTTTGTGCAGCACTATATGGGGCAAATATCTTAATGGAGCATCTTATGGGGCCATAATCAGCATTTGTGCAGCATTATATTGGGCAGATATGTCTATGGAGCATCTTATGGGGCCATTATTAACCTTTATGCAGGATTATATGGGGCATATTTTAATATGGAGCATCTTATGGGGCCCATCATAAACTTTATGGAGCATTATATGGGGCTCCTGATTCAATATGGATATTCAAAAACACTTAACCTACTGATGTCTCAATTAATTTTACTTTTATTGGTATCTATTTTTACTTTTGACATTTACGGGTAGCTGCTGCATTTCCCACCCTAGGCTTATACTCGAGTCATTAAGTTTTCCCAGTTTTTTGTGGCAAAATTGGGGGGTCGGCTTATACTTGGGTTGGCTTATACTCGAGTATATAAGGTATCTTTGTACCGTGTTAGCCAGTAGATAGAAAAATATTTAGAATTGGCCACTAAAAGGTATCAACCACTGAGGACTCTCAATTCTAAATATTTTTTTATCAGGGTGGTAAGGCTACTTTCATACATCAGGTTTTTGCGCTCAGGCACAATCCAGCGAGTTTTGGAAAAAACGGATCTGTTTTTTTTCCGCCAGATCTCTTTTTTTCTCATAAAGTTGTATTAGTGCCGGATTGTGCCTGATGGCCACACGTTTCATCCGTTTTTTGCCGGATCCATCTAAAATTAGTTTTCCGGTGGCCGGAGAAAACGTTCATAGGAATGTTTTTTTCTGTCCGGCGAAAAAACGCCAAGCAACGGTTCCAGCGATTAAATGGATGAAACTGACATGTGAAATGATGAATCCAGCCTCCGAATCTGATTTTCCATGCATTCTCCATACAGTCATGCAAAATTTCCATTCTGGGGTCTCTCTCTCTCTCCCCCCGGAACAGGAAGTCCAAACTCTGTCCCCGGGTACATAAAAAAAACAAAAAAACGGATCCAGCACAAAAACGGATCCGTTGTATCAGTTTTTCACAATTTGCAACAGTTCCGTTTTTTAAAAAAATGTTTCGGATCCTGCTTGACGGCAATAACCTGATGTATGGGAGTAGCCTAAGCAAAGTTTGAGATGAAAGTGGATGTAAAACTGCGCTGCCGAGAATCCAATATAGAATAGGAGACCAGATGTATTATGGATGCGGTTTTATCAACGCATTTCGAGATAATCATGCACTTCATCAGGACAAACCACTATGATCTTTTGTAATCTAGATAAGACCCTACTGCGTTCATTGTCATTCCAGGTTTTATCCGCACAAGTGTTTTATCAGGAAGGAACATGCTGGGTCAGATGGGTCATTTTATGCAGGATATTTCTTACATTTCTTTTATTGGTGCAGTTATTGATGACACATACAGGTTCGTAGGGTACCCATAATTCTCACGTTTCTTAGCTGGTTACTACTTGTACTGGTCTTTTTAGTTTGCGTGGATTACCAGGACCACAGTGAAGACTGACACATAAGGCAATGATTAGTGTTCAGCACAGTAAGCTCACAGCTACATTGGAGGCTCCACTCGGATTCTGTCTACAGAACTGTTATATGTCTCAATTCACATCTCTATTTTTGTTTTCCATTTACCGGTATCTGTTTCTATTTGGAAACAGAAAATGTTTGCGTAAGTCTCCGTTCGTACTTGTGGACGTTCCGTTTGTTATGTTTTAGGAGCTGACAGAAGGAATTACTCTCAATCATGGATTTGTTACCTGAATGATGCCAAGGGCCCTCATTGATTATTACGGGGCCATCCATACACTTTGTGTCCGTTTATAGGAATAAAGCAAAAGTGCATCATGCAGAACCTTTCTCTTTCGTTCTAAAAATTGATATATAGCAGAAACAAGATGGACTCCATAATATTCTGTCTGCTGACATTTACGTAAGTTATGCAAATAACTCATTTTTGACATTTACTCTGTTTGTCTTTTCCTAAATGATGAACAGACCTGCAGGATTTCAAAATAAAGGTGTGAACATAGCCTTAAACGGGTTTTCCAGCCTTAGACTACTGCTACAAGTTTGCACTTGTGAATCCTCAAATTGCGCTTGCTGTAATTAGGATTCTCCTGTGCAGAGAGTGGGCAGTCATGTAAAACCTACAAAATAAAGTCCTCAAGGCAAACAGAGGACACCCCCCCAAGCCAACACATCTAAACCGAAAAAGCAAGGTAATGGATCAATACAATGGTAATCACAAATACCAGTTTGTTCACAATGTGGTTGTGCACAAAATCCATACCAAGATATGGGTAAATATTCAATACAAAGTTTCTTAGAAAAAATATATATGTATAAATCACACCGACAAAAATAGAGGGGTAGGTGAGCAATCACAGCTAAAATAATCAGTATATCAGGTGGTATAAAATACACTGATAACACAAATATCACTGCTGCAATGCCTGCAATACATAATGCTATGGAATCATAAATCTAAATATAGCAGACAAGGTGCCAGTAAGACCATACTGAAAGAAAGTACCGTAAATGCAAAAGCTTAAATAAGCTAACAATGATCCTATTGGACACCCGAAATAGTGGATTACTGAAGCATTGATATAATACAAGGTATTTAAGAATCAATTGCTGCCAAGCTTGGCTAAATACTAATACCTTGAGACATCGCAGCAGGAAAGTGCAGGCGTGCTAGCAGGATACAGGGGAGCCTCGACGCGCGTTTCACCGCTTTGGCGTCGTCAGGAGGCGTGCCTGCACTTTCCTGCTGCGATGTCTTAAGGTCTGCTATATTTATATTTATGATTCCATAGCATTATGTATTGCAGACACTGCAGCAGTGATATTTGTGCTGTTTATCAGTGTATTTTATACCACCTGATATACTGATTATTTTAGCTGTGATTGCTCACCTACCCCTCTATTTTTCTCTGTGTAATTTATACATATATTTTTTTTCTAATAAACTTTGTATTGAATATTTACCCCTACCTTGGTATGGATTTTGTGCACAACCACATTGTGAACAAACTGGTATTTGTGATTATACCATTGTATTGATCCATTACCTTGCTTTCTCGGTTTATATAGCGGGCAGACATGTGACTGCAAGTACGCAATTTGTATACTTCCGGCCACATTCCGACAAGATGTGTCCGGCCTCTCTCAATACACTTCCATTGAGCGAGGCCTCGCACATCTAGTCGGAATGTACCCGCTGCTTCTGGCACCGGAGAATCCTCACAGTGTGCACACTGCATGCTGTGAGGATTCACATGACTTAGGGTGCAGTCAGACCGCCGTAGAACATGGACGACGATCACATTGCAATGCTCGGACAGGCTCTCGTGACCCGAGTGTGACAGCTGCATAGACGTGCATGCTGTCTGACTGCTCCCTTAGTCACATAGTGAGTGCAGACTTGTAGCCTAATGCCAGACAACCCCTGTAAAGAAGACCTGCTGTCAGGTCAATTTCCACGACTTCCCTGAATATTCTACTTTTTTTCTTTTTTAAATCCATAATATGGTTCCAGAGATTCAAATCTTTTTATTTAGTGCAATTTTTATTGTCTTTAACAATGGGGTGTGGCTCACAGGGTAATGATGCAAAGCAGCCTAAAGACACACTCAAAACAAATGTCAGCCATGCCCCTTTGTAAAGACCATAAAAACTTGCACTAAATTAAAAAGCCTCATATATCTGGATCTATATGGCATAATTTACAACCGAGAAAAGCAGAATGCTCAGGAAAGCAGCAGAAAGAAAAGAATAGCAAAAACTGGCCATGTCTGACATGGTCACTCATCCTCTTTAAAGGGGATATCCGGGACTTTAAAAAAAAGGCATGTAGTTGCAAACAGAGGCAACAATCTGTCTGTTGTACCTGGGGCCAGTCATTGACCGCTCCTGCCAGAGATTCAGCTTCTCCCTGTCAACAGAGCAGCAGTGTCTCTTCCTGTTGACAGGACGGGACTTCTGGTGTTATGCTGATTGACAGCCGGATTCCCCCAATTAGGCAGTGGAAGCCGGCTGTCAATCAGCATGACACCAGTAGTCTCCTCCTGTCAATAGGAAGAGAAACTGCTGCTCTGTTGACAGGGAGAAGCTGAATATGTGGAAGGAGCAGGCAAAAACCGGCGCCAGGTACAACAGGCAGGTAGTTACCTCTGTTAATAACCACATGCCTTTTTTTCTAAAGTCCCGGATATCCTCTTTAAAGTACCAATTGATTTCAATGATTCAAATATTTAAAAAGGAAAAGAGCTATGTGATTTTTTTTTTTTTACATTAAAGGCAATGAATAAGATATGTCTTCTGTTTGGAAGTGCTTTGAGCAGCAAGGTGGATTGCAGCTGAGGGGAAAAAGAAAAAAAAAATCTTTAAATCTCCAGCTTAGCGAGTGTGAGCGAGCTGAGTGTGATCTGAGCGTAAGTGTGAACGGCGGAAAGTGTGACTTGTGATTCAGTGAAGAGGTATTTGGAAAGCCTTTAACAGATACCTGTGTGAGTTGCTGAATTGGGAGTAGCTATATTCACAAGGGGTTAACTTAGGGTGGGGGCTTATAATTAACGGTTTATAAGGGGCAGCTGTTTGGGGCTCAAGTTCTTTTTGGAAGTGCATTTGAACAGCAAGGCAGATTGCTGCAGAGGGGAAAAAGAAAAAAATCTTTAAATCTCCAGCTTAGCGAGTGTGAGCGAGCTGAGTGTGAGCTGAGCGTAAGTGTGAACGGCGGTAAGTGTGACTTGTGATTCAGTGACTTTGGATTCAGGGAGTTTCCAAGGGAGGAATTGCTATCTGTATTTTATTAATACTTTGTATTTATTTTTATTTAAAGCTTTTTTCTGATGCAATCCCCTTTAGGAAATGTGCTCCACTATTGTTAATGCAATCCAGTGCACATCTTGCCACATGTATGCAGTCCTTGATCAGCCGGTCGAGGGTGCATACTGCTGTGCGAGATGTGAGCACATTGTGCATTTGGAAGCCCAGATTTTGGATCTAAATGTGCAGCTGGCAACACTGAGATCCATAGACAATATGGAGAGGAGTCTTCTGCTCACTGAGCAGACGCTCAATGGGATAGATGAGGGGGGGGGATGGTAGGATGGAGCTGCAGGATGGTGAAGCAGCAAGCTGGGTGACAGATAGGAAGCGGGGTAGAGGGAAGAGTGCCAGGGAGGCTAGTCCTGATCTGGAACACCCCAATAAGTTTGCTAAGTTGGCAGATGAGGGGGGTGCCAGTACAGGGGTAGCACTGCTGCAGCCAGGCATGTCCTCTGAAAGCCGGAGGAGTGACTGCTCCAGTAAGGAGGGAAATAGGAGAGCAGGGCAGGCCAGACAGGTGCTGGTAGTGGGGGACTCAATTATTAGGGGAAGAGATAGGGCAATCTGTCACAAAGACAGGGATCGTCGAACGGTGTGCTGCCTACCTGGCGCTCGAGTCCGACACATCGCTGATCGGGTGGACAGATTACTGGGAGGGGCTGGTGAGGACCTAGCGGTCATGGTGCACATTGGCATAAATGACAAAGTTAGAGGTAGGTGGAAGGTCCTTAAAGATGATTTCAGGGAATTAGGCTGCAAGCTGAAAGCAAGGACCTCCAACGTGGTATTTTCCGAAATACTGCCTGTACCACGTGCCACTCCAGAGAGGCAACGGGAGATTAGGGAGGTAAATAAGTGGCTCAAGAATTGGTGTAGGAAGGAGGGGTTTGGGTTCCTGCAGAACTGGGCCGACTTCTCAGTGGGCTACAGGCTCTACGCTAGGGACGGGCTGACACTCAATGGGGAGGGTGCAGCTGTGCTGGGAGAGAAAATGGCTAGAAGGTTGGAGGAGTGTTTAAACTAGGAATTGGGGGAGGGTATTCATTTTAAAGGAGGGGAATATAGTGCAGATAGAGACCTGGGCACAAATAAGGAAGATGTGGGTGGCGGTGGCATGGGGGGTAGGGTTAGAACAGTTAATAATTTAAGAAAGAGTAGAGGTGCAGAGAGATACATAAAATGTATGTATACTAATGCCAGAAGCCTCGCCAACAAAATGGACAAATTAGAATTAGTGTTGTTGGAACATAATTATGACATGGTGGGGATATCTGAAACGTGGCTGGATGAGAGCCATGACTGGGCTGTTAACTTACAGGGTTATAGTCAGAATGTTATGGGTTATGTTCAGAAATGACCGAATGGATAAGCGAGGGGGTGGGGTGTGTCTGTATGTAAAATCGTCCTTAAAACCCATCCGGCAGGATAATATAGGTGAATCTAATGAAAATATAGAGTCCCTGTGGGTGGAGATAAGGGGAGGGGGAAAAATAATAAATTACTGATAGGGGTTTGTTATAAATCTCCAAAAATAATGGAAGCAATGGAGAATATCCTCGTAAAGCAAATAGATGAAGCTGCGACTCAAGGAGAAGTCATTATTATGGGGGACTTCAACTACCCTGAAATAGATTGGGGAACAGAAACCTGCAGTTCCAGCAAAGGTAATCGGTTTTTGACAACTATGAGAGACAATTACCTTTCACAACTGGTTCAGGACCCAACAAGAAGGGGGGCACTGCTTCAACAGGCCAGACCGCATATCAAATATAAGGGTTGGGGGTCACTTGGGGAATAGTGATCACAAAATAATAAGTTTTCATGTATCCTTTAATAAGATGTGTAGTAGAGGGGTTATACGGACACTAAACTTCAGGAGGGCAAATTTCCAACGGATGAGAGATGATCTTGGTGCAATTAACTGGGACGATATCCTGAGACATAAAAATACACAAAGAAAATGGGAGACGTTTATTAGCATCCTGGATAGGACCTGTGCACAGTATATACCGTATGGGAATAAATATGGGAAGGGAACCCAGTGGACGTAGTGTGTATGGACTTTTCAAAAGCTTTTGATACGGTGCCACACAAAAGGTTGATACATAAAATGAGAATAATGGGGATAGGGGAAAATATGTGTAAGTGGGTTGAGAACTGGCTCAGGGATAGGAAACAAAGGGTGGTTATTAATGGAACACACTCGGACTGGGTCGCGGTTAGCAGTGGGGTACCACAGGGGTCAGTATTGGGCCCTCTTCTTTTTAACATATTTATTAATGACCTTGTAGGGGGCATTCAGAGTAGAATTTCAATATTTGCAGATGACACTAAACTCTGCAGGGTAATCAATACAGGGGAGGACAAGTTTATATTACAGGATGATTTATGTAAACTAGAAGCTTGGGCTGATAAATGGCAAATGAGCTTTAATGGGAATAAATGTAAGGTCATGCACTTGGGTAGAAGTAATAAGATGTATAACTATGTGCTTAATTCTAAAACTCTGGGCAAAACCGTCAATGAAAAAGACCTGGGAGTATGGGTGGATGACAAACTCATATTCAGTGGCCAGTGTCAGGCAGCTGCTACTAAGGCAAATAAAATAATGGGATGCATTAAAAGAGGCATAGAAGCTCATGAGGAGAACATAATTTTACCTCTATACAAGTCACTTGTTCGACCACACTTAGAATACTGTGCACAGTTCTGGTCTCCGGTGTATAAGAAAGACATAGCTGAACTGGAGCGGGTGCAGAGAAGAGCGACCAAGGTGATTAGAGGACTGGGGGGTCTGCAATACAAGGATAGGTTATTACAGTTGGGGCTATTTAGTTTGGAAAAACGAAGACTAAGGGGTGATCTTATTTTAATGTATAAATATATGAGGGGACAGTACAAAGACCTTTCTAATAATCTTTTTAATCATAGACCTGAGACAGGGACAAGGGGGCATCCTCTACGTCTGGAGGAAAGAAGGTTTAGGCATAATCACAGACGTGGGTTCTTTACTGTAAGAGCAGTGAGACTATGGAACTCTCTGCAGTATGATGTTGTAATGAGTGATTCGTTACTTAAATTTAAGAGGGGATTGGATGCCTTTCTTGAAAAGTATAATGTTACACGGTATATACACTAGATTCCTTGTTAGGGTGTTGATCCAGGGAACTAGTCTGATTGCCGTAAGTGGAGTTGGGAAGGAATTTTTTTCCCCAATGTGGAACTTACTCTTTGCCACATGGTTTTTTTTGCCTTCCTCTGGATCAACATGTTAGGGCATGTTAGGTTAGGCTACGGGTTGAACTAGATGGACTTAAAGTCTTCCTTCAACCTTAATTACTATGTAACTATGTAACTATGTTTGTAACTATCATGTAACCGTTCTGTCCTCTGCGTAAATTCTGTTTCTCTGTTGCTAGAACAGTACAGAGAAACGGGAGTCAAAGAGTCAGGTTTAAAAAGAGCCTGAGATTCTAGGTTGAGTCATTCTCTGCCAGTGTGTGTTGTGCGAGGGATCCTGCCCTACATTGTGGTTACTGATGGAGAAACCACAGAGCAGATGGGAACATGGCCGTACAGTTACAGTCAGTCTATTGGTTGTTTGGTTGTTGATGACATAGTTAGTGATCTATTTTATTATAAATTGCTATTATGACTTTTTTTTATTGGAAAAACATTTAGGATGATGTAAGACTGTATGCCAGCCATTGAAATGATCTACTAGCACGACCCATTACATGAGTAATATCATAAATGATGTAATCTCCTGAAACACAAATACTGAGAAAGGCCGTAATGCATCGGTGGCGCTGTGACTATCTAGGTTGTTACTGTGCAATATTTCATATTACCTCTACTAGGACGGGATACGCAGACTTTTCAATACATATGAAAAACATGTGAAATGTGATCATTTTCAGGATCCTATTAAAGGCTATAAAAATGAGTAAATTTGGGTCTATGGTTACGTAGTTGGCAGTGTGCACATGTGGGAGCCATAGGGGATTGTACAGTGATAATGGACTGTAGCTTCAGCCTCATCTCTTCAGGCAAGACATAGCCAAGCAGTGTTACTGTACCTACAGAAATATGATGCTCATGATTGATCATTCCATTTGGTCTCCTCTGTATGATCTAGGAACAGTGTTCTGCTACATATACAGTACATTTCAGATAGGTCATCATAAACACCATAGAAGACAATCATGAAAAAATCAAGCCTGGTATATTGCTGTATTTACATTAGTCTTTGACATAACCCTAGAAGGGGAATGTGTCAGCAAGATTTCACCCCCCAAACTATTTATATGCACATGTAGCTCTTTCAAAGACAAGTCCAGCTAATCGCCTGATGCTTGACTGACAAGCTCTGGGATGGCTGACTTCAAGCAAAGTAGTTGACAGTCAAGCAGGAGGAGGTAAAGGATCTAGCAGTGGAGCAGGAGGAGGCAGCGCTGGGCGAGGAATAGAGCTGGAGTGACAGGGGCTTCAGATCTACCATAGTCTTTCAGCCTCCTTTGCATATTAATTCAAACACTGATTTCTCAGTAACAAAGGAAAGGACTAACAATGTAATAGTATTTCTACATACATATATAAATGGTTTGGGGGTTGAAATCCTGTTGGCAGATTCCCTTTAACCCTCCGTCACATACAATATTCGGACTAACGAGTTCACATACAATGTGCCTGTCAGGCGCCTGCTGGAAAAATACCTATAATATCTAATGTTTGCAATTTCAGTGCTCTAAAAGTGATCAGTGACCTTCATAGGGATGTAATAAAAGAGACTACACATAATCAGTTGCAAAAAAAAAACATTTACTTAACATAAAACTAATAACTATGAAATACAAACTTTTCAAAACTCCCGCCAAATAGTCCCCAGTTCGACTCTCTCAAAAAAATGTACAAAGAAAATTTTTGAACACAAACTTAATTTTAAGGTACCTTAAGTACTATTAAAAACATATTCAATCAGAAGTAGATGCTGAGGTTTCCCCAGAAAAGTCACACTTGCAGAGCAAATAGCAAGAATTACACACCATTTTTGCATGTGTCAGGCAAATTGCTTTATGACATTTGAGACATTCATAATTTGAAAGCCTTCTGGTTCCACTTTCCGTTTGGCAGGTGGTGCATCTCCTTCTTTTGTGAGGTGGTGCAGATGGTGACTTTTCACCATCATCTTCTGGGCGGAACCTTTTGAGCTGAACTTGAAGGCGAGAGGGGATACCGATTGTTTTCACGCTTCTCCTGCGTAGCTCTCCAAGTACTAGTTCATGGGCCAATTTTTTCAGATACAATCGTCTACGGAGTGGTTCAAGCTTGTTTTCAAGATAAATTACTTGTGAATTTATACCACCCAAATTCATCATAGCAAAAAATATGACCATTGGCCAGCGTTTGATGTTTCTGCTGACGTTGAAAGTGGAGCACATCTGATCTGCTGTATCCACACCCCCTTTGGTGGCATTGTAAAATGTAATTATCTCCGGTTTTTTTTCTGCCCCAGTCACAGGATCGATGGCAGCATCATCATGAAGTGTTGATAGAAGAAGTACGATTTTTTTGGCATGTGGTACATAGGAAACTAAAGCCTTTCCATTATGGAATGCAAACATACTGCTGTACTGTTGTCTCTCTTTCACACTTACAAACTGTGGCGGCAATTCCCTTTTGTTTTTTCTTACAGTTCCCACATATGACAGCTTCTGAATTTTCAGATAATCAATCAGATCACAACTTGTAAACCAATTGTCAGCTGTAATATTGCGACCCGATCCAAATAAGGGTTCAGCCAGTCTTTTTACAACATCAATGGGTTTGTTGCTCACACAGTAAGGACCTTCTGGTTGTTTTCCTGCATAAACTTCCAGGTTGTAAGTGTAGGTCTTACTGGCATCAACAAGGGCATAAATTTTTATTCCATATTTGTTTGGCTTTGATGGAATATATTGACGAAAGGCACATCTACCACGAAAACCAGGGAGCATTTCGTCAATAGTGAGATTCTCTCCAGGGTAATAACTTTGTTTACAGTTTACAACAAATCTTTGAAATATATCACGAATTGGAGCAAGTCGGTCATGTGTTTTGCGTTCGGTTCGGGTAGTTATGTCGTCAAACCGAAGGCAACGAATTAGAATCTTGAATCTGTTTATGGACATAACAAGGCTAAATTTTTCAACTCCATCCCCATCTTTACCCCAAAGTTCCTCCAAACTTTGTCTATTTGCCCTATAAGCTCCTGCAAGGTACAGTAATCCAAAAAAAGCACGCAGTTCTATTTCATCTGTGGGCTTGATGGTTCTGTTGCAGATGTACTTGTCCTTTATAATGTCTATATATTGGTTGGTATATGTGACAATAGAGTCCAGAATGTCATCTGTAAATATACTGTTCCAGCATTCAACTGCAGTTTTTGCATTACGTGCAGTTCCTATTACTGCAGGAAGGTGAGTAATAATGTTTAAAGGTTCCCTACATTTTTTCTGGAATGGCTTCTTGTTCCATTTAGTATTTTTATCTTTTCCAATATAATATGATCCAACTTCTTCATCCTCACCACTGTCACCATCTTGCTCTGTTTCAGAATCCAGGACACATTCTTCCACCTCATCATGAGAATCAATCTCACTTTCCTCTCCTAAATCCTCATTCAGTGTGAGGTCTCTATCATCTAACAGCATGTTTGTTACTTCCTCAACATCAAGTTGTTTGGATAAATTGTACATTTTCCTCTCCATTTCAGCAGATAATCTGAAGCAAGAGAAGGAATATGTTAGGGAACTACAATATATGCCTGAGCAGCACACTTTCTTTTATAAAATCTCCCTTATTTCTATGAAATATCCTCACATTTTGTGCTATACATTCATAAAACAAGCTAAATAAACTATTGTGATGAATAAAAACATAAAATACCAACCTTACTGAATGTGACGTATTCACATACAATGAGCCTGAGAGATCTGTGCAGCTATATCCTCTCCCCTGAAGCTCTGAAATCCAACTGTGATATCAGGTTTCACAGACCTTCAAGAGACAGGAGACTACCTGGAGGGAGGGGGTTTCCTCACAATCTGGTGAGGAAGGAGAAATGAAAGTAAAAGAGAAGCGCCTGTCAGATCAGTTGTATGTGACGGAGGGTTAACTAGTATAGTGAGATTTCTCACTCTCCATATGTGTCAAGCAAGCTGAAGACAACCAAAAGGGTTAAAGGGTTATTCTTAAAACCCATTACTTGCCAAATTCGAAATTTTCATTTTACGGATTTTTCAGAAAAGGGCGTCCCAATATTCAATTAAAAATGACAATGACATGATTTCCTATTTTGAAAACATTACTTTTACAAACACAACACAGAAAATTGGACCTAATTGTAAAAATTATAAAATCTTAGTTGCTAGAAGCAAAAGATTAGGCATCCCAAAAAAAGGACATTGGTAGATAATAATAATAATAATAATAATAATAATAATTTTTATTTATATAGAGCCAACAAATTCCGCAGCACTTTACAATTAAGCGGGGACATGTACAGACAAATTCAGTAGAAGTTAAGACAATTTAAACAGTGACATTAGGAGTGAGGTCCCTGCTCGCAAGCTTACAATCTACAGATAATGGGTTAAAAAATTAAAAAAAAAATCCTTTATACATTGGATAGGGGTTAATGTTCTGAAGGTTGGTACCCCAGCCATCCCTGTTCTGAATAAAGTGAAGGGGCGCATGTTCAACCTCTGCTCTATGCATTGTCTTTGGAACTGCCAGAGAAGCCGAAGCTGCATAGCATTCTCAGCTTTCTGTGGCAGGCTCATTGGCAGTGAATGTAGTGAAGGTCTGCTCTGTTCAGGAACGGGCTGCAGAGCACCATTCTTGGGGGTTCCAGAGCCTCAACCTTGGAATTGCTGGTATCACCTACGCCAATCAGCAAGTTATCCCTTTCTGAAGCTACAGGGCAACATGTGCTGCGGGTCAACAATTCTCAGAAAAGAGGCACAACAAAAGCATCTGTGTGCTTTGTCTGTGACTCCCTATCACACAACTACTAAGAGCTTTGATCTTGCTATAGATAAAACAGCCAATAGAAGATACAGTGGCTTGCAAAAGTATTCACACTTTTGGCATTTTTTGTGTTTTGCTACCTCACAACCTGGATTCGCTGTTTTTTGTTTTTTTTCTTTTGAGGGTTTGCATCAGTTCATGTAAACAATATGCCTACAACTGTGAACATTTGCTATTCTTTTAATTGTGACACAAACAATAAATAGAACAAAATAACTGTAAACTGCAGTGTGCATGAGTATTCATCCCCCTTCCCCTAAAGTCAGTGCTATGTAGAGTTTCCTTTTGCTGCAATTACAGCTGAAAGTCGTTATGGATAAGTCTTTATGAGCTGTCCACATCTTCCACTGGAATTTTTTCCCATTCCTCAATGCAAAACTGCTTCAGCTCCTTCAAGTTTGATGGTTTCCTCTGGTGAACAGCAATCTTCAAGTCTGACCACAGGTTCTCAGTTGGATTAAGGTCTGAGCTTTGACTAGGCCACTCCAAAACATTTATGCATTTCCCCTTAAACCATTCGAGTGTTGCTTTAGCAGTATGATTTGGGTTATTGTCTTGTTGGAAGGTGAACCTCCGTCCCAGTCTCAAATCACTGACAGACTGAAACAGGTTTTACTCAAGAATATCCCTGTATGCCACACCATTCATCTTCCACTCAACTCGGACCATCTGTCCCTGATGACGAAAAACATCCCTGCTGCCACCACCATGTTTCACTGTGGGAATGGTGTTCTTGGGGTGATGAGCTGTGTTGGTTTGGCGCCAGACATAGCATTTACTTTGTTGGCCAAAAAGTTAAATTTTGGTCTCATCTGACCACAGCACCTTCCTCCATACATTTGGAGAGTCTCCCACATGTCTTTTGGCAAACTCAAAACGAGATTTACAATTTTTGTGTGTAAGTAAAAGTTTATTTTTGCTCACTCTTCCACAAAGGCCACCTCTATGGAGTGTACGGCTTGTTTTCTTTGTATAGACAGATAATACAGTCTCTGCTTGGGAACTCTGAAGCTCCTTCAGGATTACCTTAGGTCTCTTTACTGCCTCTTTGATTATTGCCCTCCTTGCTCGGGCTGAGAGTTTTGGTGGATGGCCCTTTCTTTGCAGTTTTGTTGTAGCACTATGCTCTTTTCATTTGATATACCTATATTTCTTCCCTGTACCACCCTGATAAAGCAAGCAGACTATTTGCATTCAAAGTGCTGCGGCTGTAAAGATCCTGACTAGTGGTGAAGATCTCAGGATAGTGGATGTCTGTTTTTAAGCTGGGCGGTGTTAGGAGGTCGCAGATATCAAGCTTGTTCAGCTGTTCTATTTGTGCTGTATCTATGCACACAGGACAGTCCAGCTTCCTGCCAGCCCAACAATAGTCATCCGATTACACATGGATCAGGCGGAACGGGATAGCGTGCCACTGAAATCATGTATAAAACTGGCATGAAAGGCAAAGCTGAATTCAATCTCCATTATCAGATTATATGGAAACAGTCACAATAATGAGAGAGATGGGCAGAACCAGATGCTGAAACATCACAGAACAACCTGCACCTGCTATGGGATAATAATAGGTTTCACTGTGAGATAAGATCCAAGGCCAATCCTAGGTGAAAGGTTAGAAGACCTCCATAAAACAACTGCTAGCACTTGGCAGCTGTATACACCCATAAACCTCACCTACTTGTTATCTTACACCAAGCACTAAATATTTACACAAGTAATCACCTCTGTGCACTCTGCAGAACAGGAAAAGTATCCGGAGGTCAAGATGAGAAAACATAAAAGAACCATATACCGGTATATCCACCCCCAGGCTCAAGAAATGGATTAAAAGTTCACTAAGACCCCATGGAGATGTCAATGATTTTTCTGGTACCCAAAAAATTAGTCCGACGTTCATCAGTGATTTGGATCCGAGTTTCATCACAGTTTGGCCAGTGTTTCAGTTTTTACCATCAGTGACTTCCACAGAAGAATAAAATAACCTCTGTATACATTACAATGACAATCACGGACAGTACACGGATTGTACATTGATGACATCCATGAGTTTCCTAAATACGGACACACACGAATCTCCGCGCACCACTGTCTCAAATCCAGCATCCTTATTAAATAACACTAAGGAACGCTGACGGGACTGCAGATCTTAAATGTACGGAGATGAAGTCTGACACCCCGAGAAACCAGTCACATTTCCTCAGGTCAGTCTGGCCTACTTCTAAACTCAGCGCAAAATTTCCCACTTCAAGTCAGGAATTTTTGTTAACACTTCAGCAGCCCTTCAGCGATTACATAAAACCTTCACAAACACTGTGCTAATAACTGGGACAGCTACTGTGACTACCATGCCCATCTTATAATGGTTCCTGAACATAGCTCCTTTATAGCCACTGCCAGAAGGGCAAATATATCTATGCTCGCCAGATGTACCTTCAATGAAAATAGACAGGACAGGTCGCATTCAGATCGGGGCATCCACATGATATTCTACTAAAGATAAACCAATAGGTCCAATTGTATTCCCTGGAAATGCAGTTTACGGCCAGGAAAGGAGGAACGGCCTTCGATCATTAGAGGATGGACTTGGACTGAAGGAAATGTGTAATTTTGTCCCTATGACTCTGCTGACTGGCCTTTCTGACTCATAAGGCTATGTTCACACTTGGCATTTTTGCTGCGTTTTTTAAGCAAATTTTAAGCTACGATTATAGTACCAGCAAAACCTATGAGATTTCAGAAATCTCATGCACATTGTTTTAATTTTCCTGAAATGCTGCATTTTTGCAAACAGGAGCATATCTACTGCGTTTTTGGTACAAAAACCTTAAGGTAGTTGCATCATAATTTTTGGGGGGGCACTAAATTTTATCAAGAGACAATAAAAACGCAGCAAAACCTGCTTTTTTGTAAGCAGCTTCTTTTTACTGCCAAGAAAGCAGGTTTTGCTTGCTGAAAAGAAAAACGGTGCAAAAACGCAACGTGTGAACTTAGCCTAAAAGGGACAGATGCGTATAAAAAGATATTTAGCAGGCTTCCTTGATGACAATTTAAGAGGCTATTTTCTGTAGATGATCTAGAAACATTTTCAACCAGTGTATTGGCACCATTATGATATTTCTAACATGTTTTAAAGGTGTTTTCCCATTGGATTTTAGCTCATATAAACACGATATGCCATACATAGGTGATATGCCATATATAGGTGATATGCCATACATAAGGGATATGCCATACATAAGGGATATGCCATACATAAGGGATATGCCATACATAAGGGATATGCCATACATAGGCGATATGCCATACATAAGGGATATGCCATACATAGGTGATATGCCATACATAGGTGATATGCCATACATAACGGATATGCCATACATATGTGATATGCTATACATAAGGGATATGCCATATATAGGCAATATACATAGGTGATATGTCATGCATAGGTGATATGCCATATATAGGTGATATGCCGTATATAGGTGATATGCCATACATAAGGGATATGCCATACATAGGTGATATGCTATACATAAGGGATATGCCATATATAGGTGATATGCCATACATAAGGGATATGCCATACATAAGGGATATGCCATATATAGCTGATATGCCATACATAAGGGATATGCCATAGGTGACCGGTGAGCATCCAACTACTGTGACTATTCTGGTTCCTAAGAAATTAGGAAGGCCAAACCCATTTTTAACAGGTAAGTAACAACACATACAGTCACTTTCCATGAAACAAGTTATGTCATCAGGACCTGTTGAAATATATCCATGCTCAGAGCTCCGAGCACAGATTCAGTTAGATAGAGTACGTTCCTGGACCGTATAGATGGCCACACATAGTGTTCGCCCAATACACATTCAGCTGGAAGCAATTTCTACCAATCTTGCCACACACATACATGCATGGTTGAGGCCACACTTGGGCCCTGGAGTCTAGAGGTCCCAAAAGGTAATTTTGGCCTATATGAGAAGAGCAATACTACTGAAGACCAGTTATAGTTGTGGACACTGTTGGAGATTTTGCATTGAGGCCCACAAGCTTCAAGTTACCCTACTGGATACCAGACCCATGTAAATGAGCAAGGCCGACAGTAGTAGCATCTTCTTATGATAGATGTATAAATCAGCAGCACAACAGACACCACATGTGAAGTTTGAGAAAAAATATCCAGTCTGTAGTTTGGCCATAAACATTATTGAAGCAAATTATTTGGAATAAAACCTACCAACAGTTAAGGGCAACTTTCCAGCACAATTTTCCATATGGAAGTAGTGGTATGGCTGTATAGACGCTTGTCCCTTAATAAAACTGGACCTTTCATTGTAGAGATTGGATTTGTCTGTCGTGAGAAGTCTAGAGGAGAAGCAATATGCAAATTGGGCTAGAAGGACATTGTTGCAGGTCAGTGCACTCAGGCTGCTTTTCTCTCATGTATTAATCCGCCCCCAAAGCACTTCCAGCCTCATTTGCATATGGGTTCTATGCTACATTCCTCAGACTGGAATATCAGATCTCTGCAAAAAGATATTTTTATTTGCAGAGAAGCCACTACACGGTCACATCAGTATTCCTATATATAAAGTCTTGCAGATGTGTTCCCTTTAATGCCTTGTGCTTAGGATGTATAAATGTCTGTGCACACGATGTCTTTTAGACGTCGGCATACCCGCTGAGCTTTTGAAGCAGAAGACCCTGAAGGAAAACGCCATTGCTGTGTCTTTATCGTCTTTCTGGACGTTTTTGCATTGGCTTGGCTGCTGACGTCTTTTTGCTTTATAACTGTATATATACTGAGAAATCTACCTGAAGAATGGACATCTCATTTCGTTTAGTAGCTTCACGGCTTTCAAAGCCTAAAATGGTTAAAGGGAGTCTGTCACCCCAAAAATTGTATATGAGCTGTGGCCACCGGCATCAGGGGCTTATCTACAGCATTCTGTAATGCTGTAGATAAGCCCCCAATGTAACCTGAAAGATGAGAAATAAAGGTTATATTATACTCATCCAGTGGCGGTTCCGCTGCGGTCCGGTCCGATGGGCCTTTGTCTGCCCTGTTTAGGGCAGAGCAAAGTACTGCAGTGCGCAGGCGCCGGGAAAGGTCAGAGAGGCCCAGCGCCTGCGCACTGCAGTACTTTGCTCTGCCCTCAACAGGGCAGACAAAGTATGACTAAGCCGGAGCACCGGCAAGAAGACAAGAAGAGGACGTCATCATGTGAAGATGGGAGGCCCCGGACGTCTATTGGACCCGGACTGCAGTGGGACCGCCCCTGGGTGAGTATAACATAACCTTTATTTCTCATCCTTCAGGTTACATCGGGGGCTTATCTACAGCATTACAGAATGCTGTAGATAAGCCCCTGATGCCGGTGGCCGCAGCTCATATACGATTTTAGGGGTGACAGATTCCCTTTAAAGAAGTTCAAAAAGACAGCTCTGGCAAAAATTAAGAGACCACCACATCAAAACCCTGTCATGGGCAGCCCAATCTCCAGACCTGAACCCCAATGAAAACCTCTGGAATGTAATTAAGAGGATGATGGATAGTCACAAGCCATCGAACTGCTTAAATTTTTGCGCCAGAAGCAGTGTGAAAGACTGGTGGAAAGCATGCCAAGACCCATGAAAGCTGTGATTAAAAATCATGGTTATTCCACAAAATATTGATTTATGAACTCTTCCTGAGATAAAACATTAGTATTGTTGTTTCTAAATGATTATGAACTTGTTTTCTTTGCATTATTTGAGGTCTGAAAGCACTGGGTTTTTTATTGTAATTTTGACCATTTCTCCTTTTCAGAAAAAAAATACAAAATGTATTGCTTGGAAATTCGGAGACATGTTGTCAGAAGTTTCTAGAATAAATGAACACTTTACATTTTACTCAAAAAATATACCTATAAAGAGAAAAATTTGACAAACTGAACATTTTGCAGTGATCTCAATATTTGCCAGAGCTGTGTATGTTCACATTTGAGTACGTGTTCACTCTTCTTGAAAACCTTTTCAAGCCATAAAGCCTGAAAAAAACGATGTGTGCACATACCCCAAAGGTGGTCTCCCATAACAGCCTAAGCAACCCTGGTTCGAGTGACTATGAAGCCTTGCCCATGACAAAAAGTTCATGACAATAATGAAGATCAACCAATCGAAAGTATCCAGCACCAACACAAGTGCAGTGTTCAGCCGCCTGCTTCTGGCCACTATACATCGCTCTTCACACTGACAACACACACCGGTGAACTACTACTTATTGACCAGGAGCGAAGCTAGCCATTTACCTACACACAAAGCTTGATGGTTTAGTTCCAGACAATGAACACGTTTTGCTAAAAATCAATTCATTGACTTCGCTTCCATTTTTTGTGCTTGAAACAACAGACAAAAGGCTACAATATTAAAACCATTTGTTCTCAACAGCGGGAGATGGTCGAAAAATAGAAACCCTGAAATTAAGTGTATTTGTTTGTTAAGAAGGCAATTAAATATTTAGCCACTACCAGTGATTGCGTGTAATAGGCAATTGTGCCAGCCTGCCAAGAAACGATAATTTACCTGTGATTAGAAGTGTTGATTCTTTCTGCTGGCAGATGCATCTGACTACAACGTGCACTTAATTATTGCACCGCAACATATAAAAGGTACGCGACTAGCACAGTAAGGGAACAAATTACAGAAGAAAGACGTGATGACTGGCACTTACACCAAAAGCTTCTCGGTCCCATCTGACACCCGAGCTCTGCTATTATGGGAAATATGCGTGATAGGAATACATCTGCAACTGCTCTAAAATAGATGGGAGGTAGCGATCTTCATTAAAACGGTTATGTAACTGCAAATCACTCACAAAACAATGAGCACAAAAAGTAAACGAGGCTACAGATGAAATTAAAGAACCATAACAAACCAACTGAACTTTCACTATATAATTCTAACAAAATGGAAACCCGTCAAGCCCTCGTTCACATAGAGAAATGTGCATTTTTTTAAGCATTTCATTATTTTTAAAACCAGGAGTGGACAATGATACCCTACTATATATACACACTTGTTCAGACAACAGGAAAATATTATTTGGTAAACAACCTCAAAAAGGATTCGGCTCACATGCAAAAGTAGGCCATACTATGGGACATCCTAGGCAAAACGTCAGAACGTGTTAAGCCTGGACCATAGCAAAAATTATCCAGCTCCATGTGCTCATCTGCATAGTGAATGGGTACAGGAGCGGAGTGCTTTAGACAGCAGGCTGTCGTTTTTTCAGGACCGTTGGTCAGTGTGGATGATTGCTGGTGTGCATTAGCCGTAATGTTATCCATAGTTTTCTAGTGTAAAAGTGCTATTCTCAAATTTGAAAGTTAGCCCCTAACCCATGGTATAAAGGATAACTTCCCGCTTGCTTGGGTTTCAGCAACTGCCCCCAGTATGGAGGACTAAAAACACAGAGGGTGTTCGAAACGGGTTCAGTGGGTCATGGCTGTTCTTTTCCAATAATCTGATGGTCATCTGTAAGCAGCTTTCCAATTTTAACCCCTTCCCGACCTGTGACACAGCGTATGCGTCATGAAAGTCGGTGCCAATCCGACCTGTGACACATAAGCTGTGTCACAGAATGATCGCGTCCCTGCAGATCCGGTGAAAGGGTTAACTCCCATTTCACCCGATCTGCAGGGACAGGGGGAGTGGTAGTTTAGCCCAGGGGGGGTGGCTTCACCCCCTCGTGGCTACGATCGCTCTGATTGGCTAGGGGTAGGGGTAGGGTTAGGGTTTCGGTATGTGCACACGTATTCTGGTCCTCTGCGGATTTTTCCGCTGCGGATTTGATAAATCCGCAGTGCTAAACCGCTGCGGATTTATGGCGGATTTACCGCGTTTTTTTCTGCGCATTTCACTGCGGTTTTACAACTGCGATTTTCTATTGGAGCAGTTGTAAAACCGCTGCGGAATCCGCACAAAGAAGTGACATGCTGCGGAATGTAAACCGCTGCGTTTCCGTGCAGTTTTTCCGCAGCATGTGTGCAGCGATTTTTGTTTCCCGTAGGTTTACATTGAACTGTAAACTCATGGGAAACTGCTGCGGATCCGCAGCGTTTTCTGCAGCATGTGCACATACCTTTAGAATTAGGCTATGTGCACACGGTGCGGATTTGGCTGCGGATTGGCCGCTGCGGATTCGCAGCAGTGTTCCATCAGGTTTACAGTACCATGTAAACATATGAAAAACCAAATCCGCTGTGCCCATGGTGCGGAAAATACCGCGCGGAAACGCTGCGTTGTATTTTCCGCAGCATGTCAATTCTTTGTGCGGATTCCGCAGCGTTTTACACCTGTTCCTCAATAGGAATCCGCAGGTGAAATCCGCACAAAAAACACTGGAAATCCGCGGAAAATCCGCAGGTAAAACGCAGTGCCTTTTACCCGCGGATTTTTCAAAAATAGTGCGGAAATATCTCACACGAATCCGCAACGTGGGCACATAGCCTTAGGGTTAGGGTTGGAATTAGGGTTGTGGTTAGGGTTGTGATTAGGGTTATGGCTACAGTTGGGATTAGGGTTAGGGGTGTGGGGGGGTTAGTGTTGGAGGTAGAATTGAGGGGTTACCACTTTTTAGGCACATCAGGGGTCTCCAAACGCAACATGGCACCACCATTGATTCCAGCCAATCTCGTATTCAAAAAGTCAAATGGTGCTCCCTCACTTCCGAGCCCTGACGTGTGCCCAAACAGTGGTTTACCCCCACATATGGGGTACCAGCATACTCAGGATAAACTGCGCAACAATTACTGGGGTCCAATTTCTCCTGTTACCCTTGTGAATCTAAAAAAATGCTTGCTAAAACATAATTTTTGAGGAAAGAAAAATGATTTTTTATTTTCACGGCTCTGCGTTGTAAACGTCTGTGAAGCACTTGGGGGTTCAAAGTGCTCACCACATATCTAGATAAGTTCCTTGGGGGGTCTAGTTTCTAAAATGGGGTCACTTGTGGGGGGTTTCTACTGTTTAGGCACACCAGGGGCTCTGCAAACGCAATGTGACGCCCGCAGACCATTCCATCAAAGTCTGCATTTCAAAAGTCACTACTTCCCTTCTGAGCCCCGACGTGTGCCCAAACAGTGGTTTACCCCCACACATGGGGTATCAGCGTACTCAGGAGAAACTGGACAACAACTTTTGGGGTCCAATTTCTCCTGTAACCCTTGGGAAAATAAAAATTTCTGGGCTAAATAATTATTTTTGAGGAAAGAAAATGTATTTATTATTTTCACGGCTCTGCGTTATAAACTTCTGTGAAGCACTTGGGGGTTCAAAGTCCTCACCACACATCTAGATTAGTTCCTTTGGGGGTCTAGTTTCCAAAATGGGGTCACTTGTGGGGGGTTTCTACTGTTAAGCCACATCAGGGGCTCTGCAAACGCAACGTGACGCCCACAGAGCATTCCATCAAAGTCTGCATTTCAAAACGTCACTACTTCACTTCCGAGCCCCGGCATGTGCCCAAACAGTGATTTACCCCCACATATGGGGTATCAGCGTACTCAGGAGAAACTGGACAACAATTTTTGGGGTCAAATTTCTCCTGTTACCCTTGGGAAAATAAAAAATTGCAGGCTAAAAGATCATTTTTGAGAAAATAATTTTTTTTCTTTTTTTTTTCATGGCTCTGCGTTATAAACTTCTGTGAAGCACTTGGGGGTTCAAAGTCCTCACCACACATCTAAATTAGTTCCTTTGGGGGTCTAGTTTCCAAAATGGGGTCATTTCTGGGGGATCTCCAATGTTTAGGCACACAGGGGCTCTCCAAACGTGACATGGTGTCCGCTAATGATTGGAGCTAATTTTCCATTTAAAAAGCCAAATGGCGTGCCATCCCTTCCGAGCCCTGCCGTGCGCCCAAACAGTGGTTTACCCCCACATATGGGGTATCAGCGTACTCAGGACAAACTGGACAACAATATTTGGGGTCCAATTTCTCCTATTATCCTTGGCAAAATAGGAAATTCCAGGCTAAAAAAATCATTTTTGAGGAAAGAAAATTTTTTTTTTTATTTTCATGGCTCTGCGTTATAAACTTCTGTGAAGCACCTGGGGGTTTAAAGTGCTCAATATGCATCTAGATAAGTTCCTTGGGGGGTCTAGTTTCCAAAATGGGGTCACTTGTGGGGGAGCTCCAATGTTTAGGCACACAGGGGCTCTCCAAACGCGACATGGTGTCCGCTAACAATTGGAGCTAATTTTCCATTCAAAAAGTCAAATGGCGCGCCTTCCCTTCCGAGCCCTGCCGTGTGCCCAAACAGTGGTTTACCCCCACATATGAGGTATCGGCGTACTCGGGAGAAATTGCCCAACAAATTTTATGATCCATTTTATCCTACTGCCCATGTGAAAATGAAAAAATTGAGGCGAAAAGAATTTTTTTGTGAAAAAAAAGTACTTTTTCATTTTTACAGATCAATTTGTGAAGCACCTGAGGGTTTAAAGTGCTCACTAGGCATCTAAATAAGTTCCTTGGGGGGTCTAGTTTCCAAAATGGGGTCACTTGTGGGGGAGCGCCAATGTTTAGGCACACAGGAGCTATCCAAACGCGACATGGTGTCCGCTAACGATGGAAATAATTTTTCATTCAAAAAGTCAAATGGCGCTCCTTCCCTTCCGAGCCTTACCATGTGCCCAAACAGTGGTTTACCCCCACATGTGAGGTATTGGTGTACTCAGGAGAAATTGCCCAACACATTTTAGGATCCATTTTATCCTGTTGCCCATGTGAAAATGAAAAAATTGAGGCTAAAAGAATTTTTTTGTGAAAAAAAAGTACTTTTTCATTTTTACGGATCAATTTGTGAAGCACCTGGGGGTTCAAAGTGCTCACTATGCATTTAGATAAGTTCCTTGGGGCGTCTTGTTTCCAAAATGGGGTCACTTGTGGGGGAGCTCCAATTTTTAGGCACACGGGGGCTCTCCAAATGTGACATGGTGTCCGCTAAAGAGTGGAGCCAATTTTTGATTCAAAAAGTCAAATGGCGCTCCTTTCCTTCCAAGCCCTGCCGTGCGCCCAAACAGTGGTTTACCCCCACATATGAGGTATCAGCGTACTCAGGACAAATTGGACAACAACTTTCGTGGTTCAGTTTCTCCTTTTACCATTGGGAAAATAAAAAAATTGTTGCTAAAAGATAATTTTTGTGACTAAAAAGTTAAATGTTCATTTTTTCCTTCCACGTTGCTTCTGCTGCTGTGAAGCACCTGAAGGGTTAATAAACTTCTTGAATGTGGTTTTGAGTACCTTGAGGGGTGCAGTTTTTAGAATGGTGTCAATTTTGGGTATTTTCAGCCATATAGACCCCTCAAACTGACTTCAAATGTGAGGTGGTCCCTAAAAAAAATGGTTTTGTAAATTTCGTTGTAAAAATGACAAATCGCTGGTCAAATTTTAACCCTTATAACTTCCTAACAAAAAAAAATTTTGTTTCCAAAATTGTGCTGATGTAAAGTAAACATGTGGGAAATGTTATTTATTAACTATTTTGTGTCACATATCTCTCTGGTTTAACAGAATAAAAATTCAAAATGTGAAAATTGCGAAATTTTCAAAATTTTCGCCAAATTTCCGTTTTTATCACAAATAAACGCAGAATTTATTGACCTAAATTTACCACTAACATGAAGCCCAATATGTCACGAAAAAACAATCTCAGAACCGCTAGGATCCGTTGAAGCGTTCCTGAGTTATTACCTCATAAAGGGACACTGGTCAGAATTGCAAAAAACGGCAAGGTCTTTAAGGTCAAAATAGGCTGGGTCATGAAGGGGTTAAAATGTCAGAATACATTTTTTCCATTTTAATTCCGGAGCTGGATTTCTTTGTTTCTCAATCAAGTTTTCAGCGTTCTGGCAGTGACGCTATTTCCATGCTCGGACTTACCTTTGACCACATTGGATCAGATCTACAAGGGTTGAGCTGAAATACTAACTTTCTTAGTGTCCCATCTCCAGAATCTAACAGTCCTAACGTGATGCACACTAACCAGAAATGGGAAAAAAAACACCATGTACATAGTCCAGGTTTGTGAGGGGGTCGAGCATGACACAGCAATTCAAAGAACACCAAAGAGAGAATGCACATATGAAGGACCAACATTCAGGCCCCAATATATCAATTCAGTCTGTGAAAGAGATTAGAACATATTTCATGTCAGCAGTACCTTGTCACAGTGGTATATAAGGAAAAAAGCAAAATCGCCACCAGAAATGCAGGTACTCTGGTTGCCTTGGCAACAGTACAATACAAAGAATTTCCCTGAAAAGGCTTCCGGTGTTGTATGGTTGCCTAGCGATCTGTCTGCATCTCCCACTGTCATGTTTGGTTCGCACATAGCATAATTTTTCAGATTTTTGGTGCTGAATTCTGTACCAGTGAATGTGGGATTTTACAAAAATGCCATTCATTCTCCAAGTAAAAAAACGGTGTTTTTCTTGCATAATCACGACTTGATTATATACTACGCACTCTATTTACGGTGTATTTGTGTCAAATTGAGATTTACATCTGCTGTGACTGTCTATAACCCCTAGTGGGAGTTGCCCTTCATCAGAAAAAGGCTACATTTTAGTATTTAAAAGGTAAGTTCACACAGCAGATTTGTTGCAGAATTTTTTGCAACTGTCTTATTCAAATGGGGTTTGCACAACTCAATGTGCATGTTGTAACCGATGATTGAATTTCTCGAACAATTCTGCCACGTACTCGTTCCTTAATAGGCCCTTTTACCACATTTTGCACACTAACCACAACATGGTGAAGATCTGACTAAAATTACAGTTGCTTTTTCTGCTCACATCTATCTACATTGCAGCATCATTATCTTGCAAACTTTAAATGCTAATTTCTAGTGTAACCAAGCGGGTGTTAGCAGATATTCTCAGTGAGGGGTTTTACCTTTCCCCCTGTATGATCTTATCCAATAATAAGCAGGAGGTGCCATACAGGAGAAAAAAGGAAACGCCCCCTGAGGATGTCAGAATCTGCTGTCCCTGTATGATATGGTAAGACTTGTGTCTAACCGGGTCACACAGATCCAACTGCCAGGGATTACTGTGTAGTAGGGGAGTGTTGTGTGTTATTGCTCTGCATCTTCCCCAGCCCTTAGAATGGACATTTCTTAAAATGTCATGTACTATTCATTTAAGAAAAGCCTGTTAAAAATAAATGCTTACATCATGTAGTCATTTTGTATAAAACAATAAGTGTATATGTGATATTGAATGGCTATAGAAAATAGTAAGGCTGAAAAAATTTCAAATACAGTCTGGAATAGTGTAAAATATATAAAAATGCAAGTACTGTAATAGCACCAGAACATACATATAACAACTTTGAGTATTATATTATAATCCTTTATAATTTCTAATAATTTCATTCTTGCTGTCTGTAACAAGAATATTAAACTTACAGCAGACGGGTGTTAACATCCCATAGTGGTTCTATGGGTAATAACTAGTGGGGAGGGCATCATTACACCTTAAATTACTGATAGTCTGGCAATGTGAAAATCTCCAGGAATCTCGCCGCCCTGCCAATCTGTTCACACAAGCAGAGCCAAGAAGCCTCCATCCATCTGTAGGAGGAAGACTCCCGCGGCCACATATTATAAGCAGGGGAGTCATTTTTTGATGACCAAACATCGGAAGACCCCAAGTAAATAATATTTGGACATAAACTGAATTGTTAGTTTTTGCCAGGAGAATCACTTTATACTTGTCCGATGCTTGGTAGCCACCATTATAGGACTAGGAACAATTACAACAGCGAATGCACCCTAAACACTGTGATATTTGGTTTATAGCCCCACTATTATTATGGTGTCCTGCCTTTTGTCTGCCTAATTTCCTCTAATATTTTTAATCAACCATTCTAAAACGATATAATATCTGAATGTCAATGAGTGACTCCCATCTATATATCAAATTAATGGGGGAAAAAAGATAAAGAGAATCGAAAAAGTTTTAAACAATGTAAAGAATAATTTAGAATAAAAGCACAAAATGCAAATAACAGAACATGTATATATAATGGTGACATGCTGCGGAATATGCTGGCGCTATATCAATAAAATTATTATTTAACTCCGACATGTTGTTCCTTATCAATTCTAATCATTTTATTATTGCAGTCAAAAATATTAAAATTATAGTACACGATAAAATAGCAAAGCAAAACCTCACTTATGTCTCCGATGCTTAAATATGTAATTATAAAGCGGACACCCTCCTAAGCATTGCAACAGAAAGCGGACGACATGCATCGGACTCGTACAGTCCTACAAGCACACGGTTCTACTGACCGTGCACATGACGGACTCGCATCAATGCCATAGTGGCTAGTAACATTTTTCGGAAAGCTGTGAGGTGTATATAGCAGGTAGCAATGGCAGTAATGCAATAGCAATGATGTTATGTCAGCACACGCAGCAGTCTCCGTGCACAGGCCTTGCCTTACGGATGGAGACACAGCAGAGCGGACATGCTGGGTTCTTACCTGATATGCACAATTTTCCTGGTGTACCATCTCAGAGCATCATACAGCAAGAGGAGCGCACAGATGATGCAAATACCAGACAGGGATTACTGCATCCGAAGACGGGACCGAAAGAACGCCCTACAGGGCGAGAGGCTGTCTGCGGATGAAAATGGATGCTGCCTCTGCTGTTTCAACCTGCGCAATAGCACTGCTCTCTCCACAGAAGCAAGCAGAGCCTGGTCTCCTCGGGGAGCGATGAGGCTTCATACACCATGTAGTTGGGACAGCGATGGGGGGAGGGAGGGCTAGCTCATCACTTACACAATTGGCCAATTATTCCGTGGACACAAAGGAAAGGCTGAGGCTGGTGTGACCTTCTGGGACTCATGAAGGCAGCTAACTGGTGTGGAAAATTTTTGCTCATTAAAAAGGAGGGGGGAAAGAGAAAAAATAAAATATTAGGGAGGTGAAAGTAAACATATATATAACCCTGCCATCAATCACGAGAAACGCTGCCAGCAAACTGTTTATAGAGACGTCAATTATACCAGCAATGAATGGCATAGTGTAAAATGGGCGCATCGTGGAAGCTTAGGGGTTAAAACATTACATACCACACTGATTATATGGTCATTTAACATGGATTTGTTTGAAAAATCTAATTAAATAAAAAAATGTTACAAATAACAAAAGGAAACTGTTTAAATGATGACATTGTCCATATCCTACGTATGATATAACAAGCAGACAAGGGGTACTCCTGCGGCGATCTCTTAGGGATAGCCCTACAGCACCCTATCTTTTAGAAGGCGCACACCTCCCGTCTATGGCAATTCGGGTGTATCGGTTAGGTATCATGTGCCGCTCTCGCTGAGATTGTATTGACAAGTGATTTAGTGACATTAGGATTTCTGATGGAAAATGAGCATGTAGCGCAGAGTCCATGTGAGCGACGTTATGTAACCAGCCGGGAGGCCGCTGTCGTTTCCACTTCACTGTGCCACAGCTTATATGTCCTTGTTCTAATTATTAGTGAAAGTCGCTATTCGCTTCATCCCCCATAAAACGTAAGAAAAGTAAAAAAAAGAAAGTTCATTTAGAATTTGTACCTTTAAAAAAGTGTCATTGAGATTGGGCTGTAATGCTCGAGCTTTGCCAAGGCGTTATGAGATGCCAATTACAGTCAGCTGTCGCTCTCCACAACAGATACAGAAAGAATTAATTAGAAATTCACTTCGGCCGGGAACAGCACACATTCCCATACAGGCTGATCTGCACTGACTAAACAATCCATTCAATAGCCATGCCCTGGGATTGTGCCCTTTACAAACCACCCGTCTCCCATTGGCTCCCACAGGGCTATTGTCAGCAAAGCTGAACACACAGAACAGAATGGAGCAAAGTGATGGAATGTGTACAACATGGTGCATCGAATCGCAGGGCTAGGACTGGCCAGGAAAGGCTGCAGCCACCCAAACACCAGCAGAAGACAGTTCCTATAAGGCTACTTTCACACTAGCGTTAACTGCAATCCGTCACAATGTGTCGTTTTGCAGAAAAAACGCATCCTGCAAAGTGCTTGCAGGATGCGTTTTTTCCCCATAGACTTGTATTGACAACGCATTTGGGACGGATTGCCACACGTCACATCCGTCGTGCGACGGATGCGTCGTGCTTTGGCGGACCGTCGGGAGCAAAAAACGCTACATGAACTCCGCCCCCACCTCCCCGCACCTTACAATGGGGCAGCGGATGCGCCGGAGAAATGCATCTGCTGCCTCCGTTGTGCAGTGCAGCAAACGCTAGCGTCGGAATCTCCCCCGACGCATTGCGACGGGGAGATTCCGACGCTAGTGTGAATGTAGCCTAACAAGGAAAGAAAATATTACGGGTAAAATGTGGCACAATGGCCCTGATCACATTCTGTAAGCCACCTCTGCTGCGTCTAAATTAAAAGGTGATCAGTAGTCTTAACCCCTTAGTGACAGAGCCAATTTGGTACTTAATGATCAAGCCAATTTTTACAATTCTGACCACTGTCACTTTATGAGGTTATAACTCTGGAACGCTTCAACGGATCCCGCTGATTCTGAGACTGTTTTTTCGTCACATATTGTACTTCATGTTAGTGGTAACATTTCTTCGATATTACTTGCGATTATTTATGAAAAAAACGGAAATATGGCGAAAATTTTCAAAATTTTGCAATTTTCAAACTTTGTATTTTTATGCCCTTAAATCAGAGAGATATGTCACGAAAAATAGTTAATAAATAACATTTCACACATGTCTACTTTACATCAGCACAATTTTGGAAACAAATTTTTTTTTTGTTAGGGAGTTATAAGGGTTAAAAGTTGACCAGCAATTTCTCATTTTTACAACACCATTTTTTTTTAGGGACCACATCACATTTGAAGTCATTTTGAGGGGTCTATATGATAGAAAATAACGAAGTGTGACAGAGAGTCCCTGATGTACCTAAACAGTGGAAACTCCCCACAAGTGACACCATTTTGGAAACTAGACCCCTTAAGGAACTTATCTAGATGTGTGGTGAGCACTTTGAACCCCCAAGTGCTTCACGGAAGTTTATAACGTAGAGCCGTGAAAATAAAAAATCGCTTTTGTTTACACAAAAATGATCTTTTCGCCCACAAATTCTTATTTTCACAAGGGTAACAGGAGAAATTAGACCACAAAAGTTGTTGTGCGATTTCTCCTGAATACGTCGATACCCCATATGTGAGGGTAAACCACTGTTTGGGCGCACCGCAGAGCTTGGAAGAGAAGGAGTGCCGTTTTACTTTTTCAATGTAAAATTGGCTGGAATTGAGATTGGACGTCATGTCGCGTTTGGAGAGCCCCTGATGTGCCTAAACAGTAGAAAATCCCCACAAGTGACCCCATTTTGGAAACTAGACCCCCCATGGAACTTATCTAGATGTGTGGTGAGCACTTTGAATGCCCAAGTGCTTCACAGAAGTTTAGAATGCAGAGTCGTGAAAATAAAAAATATTTTTTTTTCCACAAAAAATATTTTTTAGCCCCCAAGTTTTTATTTTCACAAGGGTAACAAGAGAAATTGGACCCCAAACGTTGTTGTCCAATTTGTCCTGAGTATGCTGGTACCCCATATGTGGGGGTAAACCACTGTTTGGGCGCACGGCAGAGCTCGGAAGGAAGGAGCGCCATTTTGGAATGCAGACTTTGATAGAATGGTCTGCGGGTGTTATGTTGCGTTTGCAGAGCCCCTGATGTACCTAACTAGTAGAAACCCTCCACAAGTGACCCCATTTTGGAAACTAGACCCCCCAAGGAACTTATCTAGGTGTGGTGAGAACTTTGAATGCCCAAGTGCTTCACAGAAGTTTAGAATGCAGTCGTGAAAATAAAAAATATTTTTTTTTTCCACAAAAAAGATATTGTAGCCTGTTATGACCTGGTGGTCAGGACAATAATGGACCTGGTGGTTAAGAGCACACGGAATGACCTGATAGTTACTGATAATATAGGACGAGCTCTGGGACGTGGGAACTCTGCTGACCGCAATCCCTAATCCTATCAAACACACTAGAAATAGCCGTGGATTGCTCCTAACGCTCCCTATGCAACTCGGCACAGCCTAAGGAACTAGCTAGCCCTGAAGATAGAAAAATAAAGCCTACCTTGCCTCAGAGAAATTCCCCAAAGGAAAAGGCAGCCCCCCACATATAATGACTGTGAGTAAAGATGAAAATACAAACACAGAGATGAAATAGATTTAGCAAAGTGAGGCCCGACTTACTGAACAGACTGAGGATAGGAAAGGTAGCTTTGCGGTCAGCACAAAAACCTACAAAAAGACCACGCAGAGGGCGCAAAAAGACCCTCCGCAACGACTCACGGTGCGGAGGCGCTCCCTCTGCGTCCCAGACCTTCCAGCAAGCAAGACAACAATCAAAATAGCAAGCTGGACAGAAAAATAGCAAACCAGAGAAATACAAGCAGGCACTTAGCTTCTGCTGGGAAGACAGGTCACAAGAACGATCCAGGAGTGAACTAGATCAATACTGGAACATTGACAGGTGGCATGGAGCAAAGATCTAAGTGGAGTTAAATAGAGCAGCCAGCTAACGAATTAACCTCGTCACCTGTGGAAGGAAACTCAGAAACACCCACAGCCACCCGAGGAAGTCCATGGACAGAACCAGCCGAAGTACCATTCATGACCACAGGAGGGAGCCCAACAACAGAATTCACAACAGTAGCCCCCAAGTTTTTATTTTCACAAGGGTAACAGGAGAAATTGGACTGCAATAGTTGTTGTCCAATTTATCCCGAGTACGCTGATGCGCCATATGTGGGGGTAAACCACTGTTTGGGCGCACGGCAGAGCTCGGAAGGGAAGGAGCGCCGTTTTGGAATGCAGACTTTGATAGAATGGTCTGTGGGGGCGTTATGTTGCGATTGCAGAGCCCCTGATGTACCTAAACAGTAGTAACCCACCACAAGTGACCCCATTTTGGAAACTAGACCCCCCAAGGAACATATCTAGATGTGTGGTGAGAACTTTGAATGCCCAAGTGCTTCACAGAAGTTTAGAATGCAGAGTCGTGAAAATAAAAAATATTTTTTTTTCCACAAAAAAGATTTTGTAGCCCCCAAGTTTTTATTTTCACAAGGGTAACTTTTTTTGTACGTCGCATCCGCCATTTCTGACCGCGCATGCGTGGCCGTAACTCCGCCCCCTCCTCCCCAGGACATAGATTGGGCAGCGGATGCGTTGAAAAACTACATCCGCTGCCCACGTTGTGCACAATTTTCACAACGTGCGTCGGTATGTCGGGCCGATGCATTGCGACGGCCCCGTACCGACGTAAGTGTGAAAGAAGCCTAACCCTAAATTTAGCGCCAACCCTAACCCTAAATTTAGCCCCAACCCTAACCCTAAATTTAGCCCTAACCCTAACCCTAATCCTAGCCCTAACCCTAGCCATAACCCTAACCCTAGCCCAAACCCTAACCCTAAATTTTAGCCCCAAATGCTCTTCTCCTGCCGGCCGGCAGATGGAGACAGATGGCGGGTGCACTGCGCATGCGCCCGCCATTTTCTTTTCCCCAGAAGACGCCGGCGGCCAGGAGGAGCAGCAGGAGGACGCAGGGACACCGGTAAGTATAATAGGGTCCCCGAATCCCCCTATTTCTCTGTCCTCTGATGTGCGATCACATCAGAGGACAGAGAATTACACTTTGCTTTTTTTTTTTTTGCGGTCGCCGGTAAACTATTACCGGCGATCGCAAAACTGGGTCGGTAAAACCGACCCCGATCATGCTCTTTGGGGTCTCGGCTACCCCCGGTAGCTGAGACCCCAAAGATTCTCCCAGGGCCGGCCGGCGGGCGCACTGCGCATGCGCCCGCCATTTTGAAGATGGCGGAGCCCATCGGGAGCCACGAGGAGCACCAGGGGAGACAGGTGAGTATCGGGGAACGACCGGGGACCCCTTTTCTCTGTCCTCTGATGTGCGATCACATCGGAGGACAGAGAAATTAAAAATAAATCGCGTTTTTTTTTTTGCGATCGCCAGTAAACGGTTAATTACCGGCGATCGCAAAAGCGGGGTCGGTAAAAAACTCCCCGAATCATGTTCTCTGGGGTCTCGGCTACCCCCGGCAGCCGAGACCCCGGAGAAAATCCGACTCTGGGGGGCGCTATTTACTTTTTCCACAGCGCCGTTAATTAACGGCGCTGTGGTTTAAGTACCCTTAGCGTCCGCCGTTAAAAGGCGTATCGGCGGTCGCTAAGGGGTTAAAGGCTTCGTCAAGTGTGTTTACAAAACAATGTTAAAGGGATCCAGTCAGCACAGAAATACAACTGAAATACAGGACTCTCTGAAAACTAGCGGTGTGGCTGTTTCAAGATGGACAATAAGGAGGCATGTGAAGAAAAATGGGCTGCATGGTCGAGTCGCCAGAAGAAAGCCATTACTGTGCAAATGCCACAAACTATCTCTCCTACAATACACAAAACAGCACAGAGACAAGCCTCAAATCTTCTGGAATAAGGTAAGTTGGAGTGATGAGACCAAAATGGAACTTTTTGGCCTCAACCATGTTACATTTGGAGAGAGGTCAACAAGGCCTATGATGAAAGGAACACCATTCCTACTGTAAAGCAGGGCGGTGGATCGCTGATGTTTTGGGGATGTGTGAGCTACAAAGGCACAGGAAAATTGGTCAAAGTTGAAGGAAAGATGAATGCAGCAAGTTATCAGCAAATACTGGAGGCAAATTTGCACTCATCAGCCCGGAAGCTGCGCATGGTATGTATTTGGACATTCCAACATGACAAGGATCCAAAACACAAGGCCAAGTTGACCTGTCATTGACTACAGCAGAACAAAGTGAAAGTTCGGGAGTGGCCATTTCAGTCTCCTGTCCTCAATATCATTGAGCCACTCTGGAGAGATGTCAAGCGCGCAGTTCATGCTAGACAGCCTAGGAATTTACAGGAACTGGAGGCTTTTTGCCAAGAAGAGTGGGCAGCTTTACATTCTAAGAAATTAAAGAACCTCATCCACAACTACCACAAAAGACTTCAAGCTGTCATTGATGTTAGAGGGGCCAATACACGGTATTAATATATGGGGTATGTGAACTTTTGATCAGGGTCATTTGGATGTTTTGGGTTGTCATAATTTAAAAAGAGAAAAAACAGTATTTTGACAATAAATGGCTTCACCCAACCACTAACCATGAGTGTAGAAAAAGTTTTGGTGTTATTATTCACATTCTGTGAAAAAAGGCCAAGAAAGCAAAAATTCTGCCGGGGTATGAAAACTTTTGAGCACAACTGTATGTATGAAGCTAACATACGGATGTGCTGTGTATGTATAAAGACTTTACCAACTCCACTCCTCTTCATGTAAACCAAATCCAAGTATGTCTACACTAAATACCATATATACTCGAGTATAAGCCGAGATTTTCAGCCCCCAAAAATGGGGCTCTTGGCTTATATTTGAGTCATGGTCGGCGGGGGGGGGGGCGGGGAAGGGGGTCAGCGGGTGAGGGGGAGCGACGACAGTCACATACTCACCTGCTTCTGGCGCTCCTGATGCGGTCCTTGCATTTCCCATGGTCTTTAGCGCCTTCTTCCTCTGTTCAGCGATCACGTGGTACCGCTCATAAAAGTAATGAATATAGACTCCACTCCCATAGGGGTGGAGCCGCATCTTCATTCCGGTACCAGTGACAGCTGACAGAGGAAGAAGCTGCTGCCCCCAGAGACCATCTGTCCGGGAGAAGCAGGGACCACGTCGGGAGCAGGTATTTTATTTTCACCTGTCCCTCGTTCCAGCGTCAGCGCCGCTCAGTCGTCCGTGTGTCCTCTGCAGTGACTGTTCAGGTCAGAGGGCGCGATGACGTATTAGTGTGCGCGTCGCCCTCTGGCTGAACAGTCAGTGCAGAGAGACACGACGCTGAGGAGCAGCGACGAGAGGTGAGTATGTCATTTTTTTTTAATTGCAGAAGCATTATATGTGGCACATTGTTATATGGTGCATCTATGGGGCCATAAAGAACTGCATGGGGCATTATATGTGGCACATTGTTATATGGAGCATCTATGGGGCCATAAAGAACTGCATGGGGCATTACATGTGGCACATTGTTATATGGAGCATCTATGGGGCCATAATGAACTGCATGGGGCATTATATGTGGCACATTGTTAAATGGAGCATCTATGGGGCCATAATGAACTGCATGGAGCATTATATGGGGTATATTTGTATATGGAGCATCTATGGAGCCATAAAGAACTGCATGGGGCATTATATGTGGCACATTGTTATATGGAGCATCTATGGGGCCATAATGAACTGCATGGAGCATTATATGGGGCATATTTGTATATGGAGCATCTTATGGGGCCATAATGAACTGCATGGAGCATTATATGTGGCACATTGTTATATGGAGCATCTATGGGGCCATAATGAACTGCATGGGGCATTACATGTGGCACATTGTTATATGGAGCATCTATGGGACCATAATGAACTGTATGAAGCATTATATGTGGCACATTGTTATATGGAGCGTCTATGGGGCCATAATGAACTGCATGGGGCATTACATGTGGCACATTGTTATATGGAGCATCTATGGGGCCATAATGAACTGCATGGGGCATTATATGTGGCACATTGTTAAATGGAGCATCTATGGGGCCATAATGAACTGCATGGAGCATTATATGGGGCATATTTGTATATGGAGCATCTATGGAGCCATAAAGAACTGCATGGGGCATTATATGTGGCACATTGTTATATGGAGCATCTATGGGGCCATAATGAACTGCATGGAGCATTATATGGGGCATATTTGTATATGGAGCATCTTATGGGGCCATAATGAACTGCATGGAGCATTATATGTGGCACATTGTTATATGGAGCATCTATGGGGCCATAATGAACTGCATGGGGCATTACATGTGGCACATTGTTATATGGAGCATCTATGGGACCATAATGAACTGTATGAAGCATTATATGTGGCACATTGTTATATGGAGCGTCTATGGGGCCATAATGAACTGTATGGAGCATAATATGGGGCATATTTGTATATGGAGCATCTTATGGGGCCAAAATGAACTGCATGGAGCATTATATGGGGCACATTGTTATATGGAGCATCTAAGGGGCCATAATGAACTGCATGGAGCATTACATGTGGCACATTTGTATATGGAGCATCTTATAGGGCCATCATGAACTGTATGGAGCATCTTATGGGGCCATCATGAACTGTATGGAGCATTATATGGGGCGTATTTTGTATGGAGCATCTTATGGGGCCCATCATGAACTGTATGGGGCATTATATGGGGCTCCTGATTCAATATGGATATTCAAAAACACTTAAAGGGAACCTGTCACCCCGTTTTTTCAGATTGAGATATAAATACTGTTAAATAGGGCCTGCGCTGTGCGTTACTATAGTGTATGTAGTGTACCCTGATTCCCCACCTATGCTGCGCAATACATTACCAAAGTCGCCGTTTTCGCATGTCAATCAGGCTGGTCTGGTCAGGTGGGCGTGGTGACATCGCTCTTTTCTTCCCCAGCTTTCCGTTGGTGGCGTAGTGGTGTGCGCATGTCGCAGTGACGATTCCACTGCGCGCACGTGAAGAAGCAGTGCTCGATCTGCGCTATTACCCCCTGTCATCGGTGGGGGCGGCCATCTTCCTGGGGCCGCGCGTGCGCAGATGGAGTGCTCTGCTGCACGGGGCTTCAGGAAAATGGCCGCGGGATGCCGCGCGTGCGCAGAAGAGATCGCGGCGGCCATTTTCCCAAAGCCGAGATGCAAACTCGGCTTTGGGAAAATGGCCGCCGCGATCTCTTCTGCGCACGCGCGGCAATTAATTTTACTTTTATTGGTACCTATTTTTAAAATTTACCAGTAGCTGCTGCATTTCCCACCCTAGGCTTATACTTGAGACAGTTTTCCCAGTTTATTGTGGCAAAATTAGGGGGGGTCGGCTTATACTCGGGTCGGCTTATACTCGAGTATCTATGGTACTTAGCTGATGGCTTACATCAGCATTGTGTGCGGTGGGGCATCAGCAGATTTGATGTGAAATGCAAATAAATTACAAATGCTTTGGGATAAAATGTCTGTACTGTAGAGATCTGTTCCTTTCTAATTTTTAATATTCATTCTTTCAACAGTCATTTTCATAGTTTGGTATTCCCAGAAGAAATATACTCATTCTTCATGTTACACATTAAATACCCAAACACATATTTTATACCTTGTGTTTTGTATTCTGCTTGCTATACAAGGCTTGGTGATAAAAACATGCTGTAAGGGGCTGGTGAGGATGTGGTTGGGAGGAAAGTGATCTCATTCACTGTTCACAATCTGTGTATGCTGCATTTTGATTGTCCACACTAATAGAGCATACACTCCGGAAATGCCAATTAGGATCAAGGGTTTGCGGTACTGACTGCAGTGCAAAATTGTGCAATATTGGGCTCTGTTCCTGCTAATGTTATCACAGGGGAATATGAAATTGCATTTGCACATGCTGTTTCAAATACTCAAAAGTTGTAAATCAAACATTGCTAGATTGTATGTACATTGAACAATACAGTAAAACATTCAGGCTATTTTTGACTACAAGTTTTTTATGTGATATACTAACACAAAGTAGCAATTATTTGTGAAAATGAAGTGATACATGGTTTTCTAAATATGTTAAAGTTTTAAAAATATAAATCTGAAAATAGTGAGGTGCATTTGTATTCAGCACACCCCCTAGTCAATATTTTGTAGGAAGAAAGAATATAAGCAACCTAGGGAAAAATAATCAAGGCCAAAGGACTAACTTCCGCTGCAATTACTATTGCAAGTCTTTCGGGACTTTTTTCTTAGCCGGCACACTATGAGTATAGCTGTTATGTGATGGTACCATGGCTTGTATGCAGCACACATAAGTAGCTTTGTTACTGTATGCTATACCAATACTGGGGTTATTTATTATTTGTTTATTTTTTTGTGCACCTTAGTTTATCTCTCCAGCCCTTCCTTCATTTCTTTCAATAGCTTATTGTTTTCCCACCTGTAGCTCGCTAGATATTTATCAGGGTGAGTCTGGGTCAGCCGGCGTTGAGTGGGGGCGCCAAATCGATCTATTAGGGTGCCAACCTCCACTGGTAGGTAGGGATAGTAGCTAAGTGCAGGGCTATTTGACAGGTTAGGTGCACATCTGGATCCTGTTGTTTATTTATTATTGTTCTCCACTGGGAATTGTTTTTTTTTTTTAATATATATATAAATAAATTGATGTTTTAAGGGATTATATGTTACACAATATTTTGTAGGACTAACTTCCGCTGCAATTACTATTGCAAGTCTTTCGGGATATTTTCCACAACTTTACCCTGACCTGTCTGGTGTATTCATTCAATGATGTTGTTTGCTCCCTAATGTTCTCAAACCTCTGAGGCCTTCGCAGAGCAGTTTTAGTTATACTGAAAATAAATTACACACGAGTGGACTCAATTGACTAATTATGTGACTTCTGGAGGAAGTAACACAAATGCACACACAATTTTCATATTTATATTTTAAAATAATTATAAAACCATGTAACATTTCCTTTACACTTCACTAATTATTGCTACTATGTGTTGGTATATGACATACAATCCTGATAAAATACATTTAAGTTTATGGATGTAAAGGGAAAAAAAATTAAAAAGTGCACAGGGTTGAATGTATATAGGCAAAAAAGGATGAGGCCTCAAAGTTGCTTTCCTGCCAGTAGCTAGTTATTCATTAATTTACAATATCCTCGCAATTAAAGGGAATCTGTCACTCCAATTTTCGCCTATAAGATGCAGCCACCGCCATCAGGGGCTTATCTACAGCATTCTGTAAAGCTGTAGATAAGCCCCCGATGTAACTTGCGAGATAAGAAAAACAGGTTATATTATACTCACCCAGGGGCGGTCCTGGTTCGGTCCGGTCCAATGGGAATCGCGATCCGGGTCCGGCGCCTCCCATCTTCATATAATGATGTTCTCTTCTTTGTTTGCTGCCATGGCTCCGGCGCAGGCGTATTTTGTCTGCCTTGTTGAGGGCAGAGCAAAGTACTGCAGTGCGCAGGCGCTGGGCCTCTCTGACCTTTCTCGGAGCCTGCGCACTGCAGTACTTTGCTCTGCCTCAGCAGGGCAGACAAAGTACGCCTGCGCCGGAGCCATGGCAGCAAGCAAAGAAGAGGACGTCATCGTATGAAGATGGGAGGCGCCGGACCCGGATCGCGACGCCCATCGGACCGGACCACACCAGGACCGCCCCTGGGTGAGTATAATATAACCTGTTTTTCTTATCTTTCAGGTTACATCGGGGGCTTATCTACAGCATTACAGAATGTTGTAGATAATCCCCTGATGGCGGTGGCCTTAGCTTATAGGCGAAAATTGGGGTGACAGATTCCCTTCAAGATGCTCAAAGGAAGCCCATACGAAATGCAACATTCAATAGCTAATTCTGGCATATATTTCTAAAACACAGTGATAAGCTACACGACAGTACAGTTTTCCAAGATTTCAAATACAGACATCAATCATAACACTGAGGATACGTCTGTGCTACTCATGTACAGTATCAGCCACATACACACTAACTGTAATCAAGTATACTATAAAGTTATGACAATGTACAGGAAATTATTTGGAAAAAACAGAATTACTCAGCTTGAGATCAGGTTCTGGAAGAGACAATGAGTCATGATTTCCTCCTGGCCTAGTGACATAATCAGCATTTACCTGTCAACTACCATACAGCAATGCTCACCTGATAGGAATTACTGCAGATGTGCCACACCCTTTTTATCTAAAAATCTGATTTCAGGAAGCCTCCTCAACCCTTCTTTGCCCACAGGCAATAGTACTGCCCATATGCCTTATAAAGCTGAACAAGCCATCTCGCCTGACTCCTCAATACACATGAACATTCGGCTCAGCCAAGAATTCAAGTGTTTTCTGTGAGGAGGACGGGAGTAAGTCTCTGCCAGAGACATCTCCGCCACTCATCTCCCTGGAGAACAAAAGGATCAGGTGTTTAAATTCAAACTACCCGATACATCTCCCCAATGTCATCCATCATACACCGTGTGCACAATTATTAGGCAATTTGTATTTTTGATGATTAATTTTAACCCCTTTACCCCCAAGGGTGGTTTGCACGTTAATGACCGGGCCAATTTTTACAATTCTGACCACTGTCCCTTTATGAGGTTATAACTCTGGAACGCTTCAATGGATCATGGTGATTCTGACATTGTTTTCTCGTGACATATTGTACTTCATGACAATGGTAAAAATTCTTTGATAGTACCTGCGTTTATTTGTGAAAAAAACGGAAATTTGGCGAAAATTATGAAAATTTCGCAATTTTCCAACTTTGAATTTTTATGCAATTAAATCACAGAGATATGTCACACAAAATACTTAATAAGTAACATTTCCCACATGTCTACTTTACATCAGCACAATTTTGGAACCAAAATTTTTTTTGGTTAGGGAGTTATAAGGGTTAAAAGTTCACCAGCAATTTCTCATTTCTACAACACCATTTTATTTTAGGGACCACATCTCATTTGAAGTCATTTTGAGGGGTCTATATGATAGAAAATACCCAAGTGTGACACCATTCTAAAAACTACACCCCTCAAGGTGCTCAAAACCATATTCAAGAAGTTTATTAACCCTTCTGGTGCTTCACAGGAATTTTTTGAATGTTTAAATAAAAATGAACATTTAACTTTTTTTCACAAAAAATTTAATTCAGCTCCAATTTGTTTTATTTTACCAAGGGTAACAGGAGAAAATGGACCCCAAACATTGTTGTACAATTTGTCCTGAGTATGCCAATACCCCACATGTGGGGGTAAACCACTGTTTGGGCGCATGGCAGAGCTCGGAAGCGAAGGAGTGCCATTTGACTTTTCAATGCAAAATTGACTGGAATTGAGATGGGATGCCATGTTTCGTTTGGAGAGCCCCTGATGTGGCTAAACATTGAAACCCCCCACAAGTGACACCATTTTGGAAAGTAGACCCCCTAAGGAACTTATCTAGAGGTGTGGTGAGCACTTTGACCCACCAAGTGCTTCACGGAAGTTTATAATGTAGAACCGTAAAAATAAAAAATCATATTTTTTCACAAAAATTATCTTTTCGCCCCTAATTTTTTATTTTCCCAAGGGTAAGAGAAGAAATTGGACCCCAAAAGTTGTTGTACAATTTGTCCTGAGTACGCTGATAGCCCATATGTGGGGGTAAACCACTGTTTGGGCGGATGGGAGAGCTCGGAAGGGAAGGAGCGCCGTTTGACTTTTCAATGCAAAATTGACAGAAATTGAGATGGGACGCCATGTTGCGTTTGAAGAGCCACTGATGTGCCTAAACATTGAAACCCCCCACAAGTGACACCATTTTGGAAGGTAGACCCCCTAAGGAACTTATCTAGAGGTGTGGTGAGCACTTTGACCCACCAAGTGCTTCACAGAAGTTTATAATGTAGAACCGTAAAAATAAAAAATCATATTTTTTCACAAAAATTATCTTTTCGCCCCCAATTTTTTATTTTCCCAAGGGTAAGAGAAGAAATTGGACCCCAAAAGTTGTTGTACAATTTGTCCTGAGTACGCTGATACCCCATATGTGGGGGTAAACCACTGTTTGGGCGGATGGGAGAGCTCGGAAGGGAAGGAGCGCCGTTTGACTTTTCAAAGCAAAATTGACAGGAATTGAGATAGAACGCCATGTTGCGTTTGAAGAGCCACTGATGTGCCTAAACATTGAAACCCCCCACAAATGACACCATTTTGGAAAGTAGACCCCCTAAGGAACTTATCTAGAGGTGTGGTGAGCACTTTGACCCACCAAGTGCTTCACAGAAGTTTATAATGCAGAGCCGTAAAAATAAAACAAAATTTTTTTCCCACAAAAATTATTTTTTTAGCCCCCAGTTTTGTATTTTCCTGAGGGTAAAAGGAGAAATTGGACCCCAAAATTTGTTGCCCAATTTGTCCTGAGTGCGATGATACACCATATGTGGGGGGAACCACTGTTTGGGCACATGGGAGGGCTCAGAAGGGAAGGAGTGCCATATGAATGCAGACTTAGATGGAATGGTCTGCAGGTGTCACATTGCGTTTGCAGAGCCCCTAATGTACCTAAACAGTAGAAACCCCCCACAAGTGACACCATTTTGGAAAGTAGACCCCCTTAGGAACTTATCTAGATGTGTGCTGAGCGCTTTGACCCACCAAGGGCTTCACAGAAGTTTATAATGGAGAGCCGTAAAAATAAAACAAAAATTTTTTCCCACAAAAATTATTTTTTAGCCCCCAGTTTTGTATTTTCCCGAGGGTAACAGGAGAAATTCGACCCCACAATTTGTTGTCCAATTTGTCCTGAGTGCGCTGATACCCCATATGTGGGGGGGAACCACTGTTTGGGCGTATGGGAGGGCTCGGAAGGGAAGGAGCTCCATTTGGAATGAGGACTTAGATGGAATGGTCTGCAGGTGTCACATTGCATTTGCAGAGCCCCTAATGTACCTAAACAGTAGAAACCTCCCACAAGTGACACCATTTTGGAAACTAGACCCCCTAAGGAACTCATCTAGATGTGTTGTGATAGCTTTGAACCCCCAAGTGTTTCACTACAGTTTGTAACGCAGAGCTGTGAAAATTAAAAAAAAAAATCTTTCCCCCCAAAATTATTTTTTAGCCCCCAGTTTTGTATTTTCCCGAGGGTAAGAGGAGAAATTCGACCCCAAAAGTTGTTGTCCAATTTTTCCTGAGTACGCTGATACCCCGTATGTTGGGGGAAACCACCGTTTGAGCGCATGGCAGAGCTCGGAAGGGAAGGAGCGCCATTTGGAATGCAGACTTAGATGGAATGATCTGCAGACGTCACATTGCGTTTGCAGAACCCCTAATGTACCTAAACAGTAGAAACCCCCCACAAGTGACCCCATATTGTAAACTAGACCCCCCTGGGAACTAATCTAGATGTGTTGTGAGAACTTTGAACCCCCAAGTGTTTCACTACAGTTTATAACGCAGAGCCGTGAAAATAAAAAATCTTTTTTTTTCCCCACAAAAAATATGTTTTAGCCCCGAGTTTTGTATTTTCCCAAGGGTAACAGGAGAAATTGGACCCCAAAAGTTGTTGTCCTATTTGTCCTGAGTACGCTGATACCCCATATGTTGGGGTAAACCCCTGTTTGGGCACACGGGAGAGCTCGGAAGGGAAGAAGCACTGTTTTACTTTTTCAACGCAGAATTGGCTGGAATTGAGATCGGACGCCATGTCGCGTTTGGAGAGCCCCTGATGTGCCTAAACAGTGGAAACCCCACAATTATAACTGAAACCCTAATCCAAACACATCCCTAACCCTAATCCCAACAGTAACCCTAACCACACCTCTAACCCAGACACACCCCTAACCCTAATCCCAACCCTATTCCCAACCGTAAATGTAATCTAAACCCTAACTGTAACTTTAGCCCCAACCCAAACTGTAGCCCTAGCCCTAACCCTAGCCCTATCCCTAGCCCTAACCCTAGCCCTAACCCTAGCCCTAACCCTAACCCTAGCTCTAACCCTAGCCCTAACCCTAACCCTAGCCCTAACCCTAGCCCTAACCCTAGCACTAACCCTAGCCCTAACTCTAACCCTAGCCCTAATGGGAAAATGGAAATAAATACATTTTTTTAATTTTTCCCTAACTAAGGGGGTGATGAAGGGGGGTTTGATTTACTTTTATAGCGGGTTTTTTAGCGGATTTTTATGATTGGCAGCCGTCACACACTGAAAGACACTTTTTATTGCAAAAAATATTTTTTGCGTTACCACATTTTGAGAGCTATAATTTTTCTATATTTTGGTCCACAGAGTCATGTGAGGTCTTGTTTTTTGCGGGACGAGTTGACGTTTTTATTGGTAACATTATCGGGCACGTGACATTTTTTGATCGCTTTTTATTCCGATTTTTGTGAGGCAGAATGACCAAAAACCAGCTATTCATGAATTTCTTTTGGGGGAGGCGTTTATACCGTTCCGCGTTTGGTAAAATTGATAAAGCAGTTTTATTCTTCGGGTCAGTACGATTACAGCGACACCTCATTTATATCATTTTTTTATGTTTTGGCGCTTTTATACGATAAAAACTATTTTATAGAAAAAATAATTATTTTGGCATCGCTTTATTCTCAGGACTATAACTTTTTTATTTTTTTGCTGATGATGCTGTATGGCGGCTCGTTTTTTGCGGGACAAGATGACGTTTTCAGCGGTACCATGGTTATTTATATCTGTCTTTTTGATCGCGTGTTATTCCACTTTTTGTTCGGCGGTATGATAATAAAGCGTTGTTTTTTGCCTCGCTTTTTTTTTTTTTTCTTACGGTGTTTACTGAAGGGGTTAACTAGTGGGCCAGTTTTATAGGTCGGGCCGTTATGGATGCGGCGATACTAAATATGTGTACTTTTATTGTTTTTTTTTTTTTATTTAGATAAAGAAATGTATTTATGGGAATAATATTTTTTTTTTTCATTATTTTGGAATATTTTTTTTTATTTTTTTTACACATTTGAAAATTTTTTTTTTTACTTTTTTACTTTGTCCCAGGGGGGGACATCACAGATCGGTGATCTGACAGTTTGCACAGCACTCTGTCAGATCACCGATCTGAGAGCAGTGCAGGCTGCTTCACAGTGCCTGCTCTGAGCAGGCTCTGTGAAGCCACCTCCCTCCCTGCAGGACCCGGATCCGCGGCCATCTTGGATCCGGGGCTGGAGGGAGCAGGGAGGGAGGTGAGACCCTCGCAGCAACGCGATCACATCGCGTTGCTGCGGGGGGCTCAGGGAAGCCCGCAGGGAGCCCCCTCCCTGCGCGGTGCTTCCCTGCACCGCCGGCACATCGCGATCATCTTTGATCGCGGTGTGCCAGGGGTTAATGTGCCGGGGGCGGTCTGTGACCGCTCCTGGCACATAGTGCCGGATGTCAGCTGCGATAGGCAGCTGACACCCGGCCGCGATCGGCGGCGCTCCCCCCGTGAGCGCCGCCGATCGCGCTGGACGTACTATCCCGTCCATGGTCATAGGGGCCCACCCCACATGGACGGGATAGTACGTCCGATGTCAGAAAGGGGTTAATATGGAAAAACAATACTGCTGTCGGTCAATCTAAAAGGTTCATAAATCTGAAACCTGGATACTTAAGAAAGTAAAAGTGAGGTTTTGTCTTTCTTAGGCTTCTATCACACTAGCGTCGGAATCTCCCCGTCGCAATGCGTCGGGGAGAGATTCCGACGCTAGCGTTTGCTGCATTGCACAATGGAGGCAGCGGATGCATTTTTCCGGCGCATCCGCTGCCCCATTGTAAGGTGCGGGGAGGTGGGGGCGGAGTTCCGGCCGCGCATGCGCGGTCGGAAAAAGCGGTCCATCGGGAGAAAAAAACGTTACATGTAGGGTTTTTTTCTCCCGACGGTCCGCCAAAGCACGACGCATTCGTCGCAAGACGGATGCGAAGTGTGCAAATCCGTCGCAAATGCGTCGTCAATAGAAGTGTATAGGTAAAAAACGCATCCTGCAAGCACTTTTGCAGGATGCGTTTTTTCTGCAAAACGACGCATTGTGATGGATTTTAAAAAAACGCTAGTGTGAAAGTAGCCTTAGAGAATATCTATGTGGGCAGAATTAATGAAACACTCAAATTTTCCCATCTCAATTGTTTATTTTCATCTGTTACAGTGATAATAATAACCAAATAACTCAATGTATAAAATACATTTCTGACATTTCACAAAAAAAAAAAAAAATCAATGACCAATATAGCTCAGCTTCTTTTTCAGTAAGGCTTAAGCCGTCCATCCATGGAGTCTTAATGATCAGCTTTTTGGACAGCACTAACCACAGCCTCGCAGACACTGGTCTTTCACCATAAATCTCCTGTATAAGTAGGGCCTACAAGACTAGGGTTTATGTCGTGTGAGGAAGGGGCCATCCCATTACTCTTTCATCTTCAAGGCCTTCACGGGCAGCCAGGCAGTGGAGACTTCGATGGTGTGATGGAACATTATACTGCATAAAAATTGTGGTTTTCTTAAAAAATGCAGATTTTTTCCTGTATCTTCTGGAAGAAAGTGTTTTCTAAAAAGATAGCAGTAGCTTTGGGGGTTGATATTAAAGAAGTTGTCCACTACTTGGACAACTCCTTTTCCTACCCCATGATGGGCCCCAATTAAATAAAAAAGCTTTTATTCACCTCCCATGCCATTCCCGCTGTGTTAGCACTCGCTCTTCCCCTGGTCTAAAGTGCTGTTGCTGTGACATGTGACCATGGTGCCAATCAGCACTGGCGTCACTGTCTCCACCTTCATACGAATAGAACATGAAGAAGAAGTGAAAGATCAGCTGCAAACCTGGGGTCATGTTCACGTTCAATTCATAGGAAGGATGGGACAGTGACAAGAAAGTCCAACTAGTACATCTTTAATAATACCAGCCCACAGAAATAACCCACCCTCATCTTGCTGGGGTCTGAGTCGAAGTAGAGGTCTGTGACCATTACTGATCCAGCCACGGGTCCATCCATCTTGTCTGTCAAGTCACTCATCAGTCCATTTAATCTTTGAAAAATCTGTTTTCAGATATTTCTGGGCACAGTTTCACCTTCTGTATTTTGTTCAGTGGTGGTTGGTTTCAACCCAACTTACCTTGGCCATGTGCATTGAACACCTCGTAGCAGGCTGGAGGCTGGAGTATCACAGCACTGGAGAATAATTGCTTCCCGGTCACTTCACATTTGAGTATTGTCTCATCTTTGGTAGTTAATGTGCATTTTATTTTATTTCCATCACGTTTTTTCTGACCCTGATGACTTTTTGGAATAAAACTTTTGATGGCTCGGTGATCATACCCCAATAGATTGAAAACTTGTGAGCAGGGTTTTCACGCCTCTTGGTATCTGTTGAATTATGTGTTTACTCCTTTATGTATTTATTGTCTGTACAAGTATCCCCTCAATTTTAAAGTGCTGTGGAATGTTGGCGCTATGAAATAAAAAGTATTAACCCCTTTCTGCCAGCTGACGGAATAGTACGTCAGCTGGCAGATCCCCTGCTTTGAGGTGGGCTCCGGCGGTGAGCCCACCTCAAAGCCGCGACATGTCAGCTGTTTTGTACAGCTGACATGTGCGCGCAATGAGCGCGAGCGGAATCGCGATCCGCCCGCGCTCATTAACTAGTTAAATGCCGCCGTCAAGCGCTGACAGCGGCATTTAACTAGCGCTCCCGGCCGCGCGGCCGGAACTGCTCGCACTGCTGACCCCCGTCACATGATCGGGGGTCAGCAGTGCATCGCCATAACAACCAGAGGTCTCCTTGAGACCTCTATGGTTGTTGATGGCCGATTGCTTTGAGCGCCACCCTGTGGTCGGCGTTCAAAGCAACCCTGCATTTCTGCTACATAGAGGTGATCTGTACTTCACCTCTATGTAGCAGAGCCGATCGAGTTTTGCATGCTTCTAGCCTCCCATGGAGGCTATTGAAGCATGCTAAAATTAAAAAAAAAAAGTGATTAAAAATATAAAAAAAATTAAAAATATATAAAAGTTCAAATCACCCCCCTTTCGCCCCAATCAAAATAAAACAATTAAAAAAAAATCAAACATACACATATTTGGTATCGCCGCGTTCAGAATCGCCCGATCTATCAATAAAAACAAAGGATTAACCTGACCGCTAAATGACGTAGCGAGAAAAAAAATCAAAACGCCAAAATTACGTTTTTTTGGTCGCCGCAACATTGCATTAAAATGCAATAACGGGCGATCAAAAGAACGTATCTACACCAAAATGGTATCATTAAAAACGCCAGCTCGGCACACAAAAAATAAGCCCTCACCTGACCCCAGATCACGAAAATTGGAGACGCTACGGGTATCGGAAAATCGCGCAATATTTTTTTTTTTAGCAAAATTTGGAAATTTTTTTCACCACTTAGATAAAAAATAACCTAGACATGTTTGGTGTCTATGAACTCGTAATGACCTGGAGAATCATAATAGCAGGTTAGTTTTAGCATTTAGTGAACCTAGCAAAAAAGCCAAACAAAAAACAAGTGTGAGATTGCACTTTTTTTGCAATTTCATCACACTTGGAAATTTTTTCCCGTTTTCTGTTACATGGCATGGTAAAATCAATGGTATAGTTCAAAAGTACATCTCGTCCCGCAAAAAATAAGCCCTCACATGGCCATATTGACGGAAAAATAAAAAAGTTATGGCTCTGGGAAGGAGGGGAGCAAAAAACGAAAATGAAAAAGCGGAAAAAGCTCCGGGGGTGAAGGGGTTAATATTATTAATAATAATAATATCTTCACAATTTCAAAAGTGCTGCATCCATCTGTAAGCCATTGACCAATTTTTGACTTTTCAGAGTGATTTAAATATTTTTTGGGCCCATTTTGCTTGAGAAAAAAAACTGCCTAATAATTCTGCACACCTTGATAAAGGGTGTTGATATCCCTGGACCACACTGCCCAAATACACATCACCTGATCTGCTTCATCCAATAAGCATTCACGTTTACATAGCTTGGAATTGGAAAATCTACATAAATAACGATGATATGGTCAAAATACCCTCTTGCTTAATAATTCTGCACTCAGTGTACATGAGTTAGGAGGCCCCAATTCACATTAGACGTCTTAATTTCTGATGACACTGACGACCTCAGCTAAATTCAGACAACTATTACAGATCAAGTCCTTCCATACCTATTCCATATCTATTCTAAGGTTGTGTTATTAAAAAAGTGTTCAATTACTGATCATAAATTGTGCATTAAAGCAGAATATTGCCAAAAAACTTACCGTAACTGGCTTTCAGCAGAGACTATTGCTACATGTACACAGACTTTTAAGGCTATGTTCACATCATATTTAGTCCTATGTACATGCTGGAAAAAGCTACTGCCGTATAAGCCAAATGCATCAACAGTGTGTTAGGCGACTATATGTCAGTATGTTTTTTTTTTCATTTCACCACCGCATTCGCAGCAGTTTTCCATCAGGTTTACAGTACCACGTAAACCTATGGAAAACCAAATTCGCAGTGCCCATGGTGCTGAAAATACAGCGTAGAAACGCTGCGTTGTATTTTCCGCAGCATGTCAATTCTTTGTGTGGATTCCACAACATTTTACACCTGCTCCTCAATAGAAATCCGCAGGTGTAAAACCACAGGTGAAATCCGCACAAAAAAACGCAGGAAATAATATACTGACATATAATAGGGGAGGCCCCCCCTTCCCTATTATGTGGTAACTAGATGGTGGCCCGATTCTAACGCATCGGGTATTCTAGAATATGCATGTCCACGTAGTATATAACACAGCCCACGTAGTATATTGCCCAGCCACGTAGTATATTGCCCAGCCACGTAGTATATTGCCCAGTCACGTAGTATATTGCGCAGCCACATAGTATATTGCCCAGCCACGTAGTATATTGCCCAGTCACGTAGTATATTGCCCAGTCACGTAGTATATTGCACAGCCCGCATAGTATATTGCACAGCCCGCGTAGTATATTGCACAGCCGGCGTAGTATATTGCACAGTCCGTAGTATATTGCCCAGCGTGCGTAGTATATTGCACAGCCCGTGTAGTATTTTGCACAGCCCACGTAGTATATTGCCCAGCCCGCGTAGTATATTGCCCAGCCCGCGTAGTATATTGCCCAGCCCGCGTAGTATTTTGCACAGCCCACATAGTATATTGCCCAGCCCGCGTAGTATATTGCCCAGCTCGCGTAGTATATTGCCCAGCCCGCGTAGTATTTTGCACAGCCCGCGTAGTATTTTGCACAGCCCGCATAGTATTTTGCACAGCCCGCGTAGTATTTTGCACAGCCCGCGTAGTATTTTGCACAGCCCACGTAGTATATTGCCCAGACCGCGTAGTATATTGCCCAACACGCGTAGTACATTGCCCAGCCCGCGTAGTATACTGCCTAGCCCGCGTAGTATATTGCACAGCCTACGTAGTATATTGCACAGCCCGCGTAGTACATTGCACAGCCCGCGTAGTACATTGCACAGCCCGCGTAGTATACTGTCCAGCCCGCATAGTATATTGCACAGCCCACGTAGTATATAGCAATGTGGGCATCATATCCCTGTTCAAAAAAAGAATTAAAATAAAAAATAGTTATATACTCACCTTCCGTTGGCCCCTGGATCCAGGAAACGTTTATCTACGCTCCTCTCGCCCTCCGGTCTCAAGAGTGCATTGCGGTCTCGCGAGATGATGACGTAGCGGTCTCGCGAGATGGCTACGTCATCATCTCGCGAGCTCACAATGCATGGACCGGTCACCGGAGTGCCACAAGGAGCGGGAAAGGCACCGGAAGGAGAGTATATGATGATTCTTTATTTTTTTAACATTAGATCTTTTTTACTATTGATGCTGCATAGGCAGAGTCAATAGTAAAAACGTTGGTCACACATGGTTAATAGCAGCGTTAATGGAGTGCCTTACACCGCGGCATAACGCGGTCCATTAGCGCTGCCATTAACCCTGTGTGAGCGCTGACTGGAGGGTAGTATGGAGCGGGCACTGACTGCGGGGAGGAAGGAGCGGCCATGTTGCCGCCGGACTGCGCCCGTTGCTGATTGGTCGTGGCAATGGTCATGGGCGTTTTGTCATGACCAATCGGCGACCATGACAGACAGAGGCCGCGACCAATGAATATCTGTGACAGAAAGACAGACAGACAGACGGAAGTGACCCTTATACAATTATATAGTAGATAGGGCCGCCATAATGCCCTGACTGGTGTATGGGGTCTGATAAGCAGAGGGGGCCACATCGGGCCCCCTCTCTTCTGCTCACCAGGCCCCAGTGGCAGGATTCTGCCGGTGCACCTGCGTCCGAGACATATGGGGCAGGATGGAGACATGGGGCAGGATGGAGACATGGGGCAGGATAGAAACATATGGAGCAGGATGGGGACATGGAACAGGATGGAAACATGGGGCAGAACATCGGGCAGAATGAAGATAGATGCGGCAGGATCATGGGGCAGGATGGAGACAGATGGGGCAGGATGGTGACAGGTGGGGCAGGATGGAGACTCATGGTACAGAATCATGAGGAAGGATGGATATGAAGGAGATAGATGGGAAAGGATTATGGGTTAGACCAGTGTTCCCCAAGTTCGGTCCTCAAGAGCAACCAACAGGTCATGTTTTCAGGATTTCCATAGCATTGCCCAGGTGAGAATTCCATCATCTAGACAGGCAACAATTTCATCACCTGGGCAATACTAAGGAAATCCTGGAAACATGCCCTGTTGGTGGCTCTTGAGGACTGGAGTTGGGGAACACTGGGTTAGATGGTGCAGGATCATGGGCAGATGAGGCAGGATCAGTCGACATATGGGTCAGGATCATGGGACAAATGGGGCAAAATAATGGGACAGATGGGGCAGAATCATGGGACAGATGGAGAAGGATCATGAAACAGATGGGGCAGGATGGAGACAGATGGGGCAGGATGGAGACAGGTAGGGCAGGATTATGGGGTAGGATAGAGACACATGGTGCAGGATCATGGGGCAGGATAGATATGATGGAGACAGATGGAGCAGGATCATGGGTCAGATGGAGCATGATCATGGGGCAGTAACACGGGACAGATGAGTCAGGATCATGGGACAGATGGGGTAGGATCATAGGACAGATGGGGCAGAATCATGGGACAGATGGGGCAGGATCATGGGGCAGATTAGGCATGATCAAGGGACAGATGGGGTAGGATGGAGAAAGATGGGGCAGGATAAGACAACAAATGGAGGTGGAATGGATACTCATGAGGGCAGGATGGGAGAACATATGGCTGGGGCCAGGAATGAGACACACGGGGGCCAGGATGGGGGATATTACCATAGGGGCTAATTAAAGGATATTATTACTGTAGTAATGAATTTATTTTATTTTTTGAGGATACTCTTTTAAAAGGGGGGTTGGCCTGTTACTGTGCAGAGCGACACTATGTCGCCTTTTTTTCTTCATGAGGTGTAGTGTAGAAGTATCATCCAGCACAAGATCTATGAGGGTGGGAGGCAGTTCACATCAAAACAGCGGCTCTGGGAGGCTATTCTGACTTCATGCAAAGAAATATAAGCAGAAACTCTCCAAAAACTCACAAGTTCAATGGATGCAAGAATTGTAAAGGTGATATCAAAGAAGGGGTCCTATGTTAACATGTAACTTGGCCTGTTAGGATGTTTTGGAGTTAAATAGCTTATTTGTTCAGTGAATGTGACCTCCTAATGCTACAAATTCCACAAATGAGCATTTTCAGTTCTTTAAAACATATCAAATGTTTAAAAATTCTACTGTGCCTAATAATTTGGAACAGTGCATTTTGATTTTTTATTCATTTTGGAGATTATACTGTTATCATTGGTAGGTTTCTTCAATAAAATTCGATGTATAATCTAATCATCTAGTGATGACTTTTATTAGACTGACTGTCACTTGCACCGACCATTAATCGAAGAGTGTTCACACTCTTGGCTTTTTACCTATTTTCTTACATTACAACCTGTGCTTAAATATTTTTTTAATCCGATTTGTGTGTGATGTATCAGCACTAACTAGCCCCTTAGTGACAGAGCCAATTTGGTACTTAATGACCGAGCCAATTTTTGCAATTCTGACCACTGTCACTTTATGAGGTTATAACTCTGGAACGCTTCAACGGATCCCGCTGATTCTGAGACTGTTTTTTCGTCACATATTGTACTTCATGTTAGTGGTAACATTTCTTCGATATTACTTGCGATTATTTATGAAAAAAACGGAAATACGGCGAAAATTTTTAAAATTTTGCAATTTTCTAACTTTGTATTTGTATGCCCTTAAATCAGAGAGATATGTCACAAAAAAAAAAGTTAATAAATAACATTTCCCACATGTCTACTTTACATCAGCACAATTTTGGAAACAACATTTTTTTTTGTTAGGGAGTTATAAGGGTTAAAAGTTGACCAGCAATTTCTCATTTTTACAACACCTTTATTTTTTTAGGGACCACATCACATTTGAAGTCATGTTGAGGGGTCTATATGATAGAAAATAACGAAGTGTGACACCATTCTAAAAACTACACCCCTCAAGGTTCTCAAAACCACATTCAAGAAGTTTATTAATCCTTTACGTGCTTCACAGGAACTGAAACAATGTGGAAGGAAAAAATGAACATTTAACTTTTTTTTGCAAACATTTTAATTCAGAACCATTTTTTTTATTTCCACAAGTGTAAAAACATAAATGTAACCATAAATTTTGTTATGCAATTTCTCCTGAATACTCCAATACCCCATATGTGGGGGTAAACCACTGTTTGGGCGCACCACAGAACTTGGAAGTGAAGGAGCGCCGTTTGACTTTTTCAATGCAGAATTGGCTGGAATTGAGATCGGACGCCATGTCACGTTTAGAGAGCCCCTGATGTGCCTAAACAGTGGAAACCCCCCACAAGTGACACCATTTTGGAAACTAGACCCCTTAAGGAACGTATCTAGATGTGTGGTGAGCACTTTGAACCCCCATGTGCTTCACAGAAGTTTATAACGTTGAGCCGTGAAAATAAAAAATCACATTTTTTCTACAAAAATTATCTTTTTGCCCCCAAATTTTTATTTTCACAAGGGTAACAGGAGAAATTAGACCACAAAAGTTGTTGTGCTATTTCTCCTGAGTACGTCGATACCCAATATGTGGGGGTAAACCACTGTTTGGGCGCACCGCAGAGCTTGGAAGAGAAGGAGTGCCGTTTTACTTTTTCAATGTAGAATTGTCTGGAATTGAGATCGGACACCATGTCGCGTTTGGAGAGCCCCTGATGTGCCTAAACAGTGGAAACCCCCCACAAGTGACACCATTTTGGAAACTAGACCCCTAAAGGAACTTATGTAGATTAGTGGTGAGCACTTTGAACCCCCATGTGCTTCACAGAAGTTTATAACGTTGAGCCGTGAAAATAAACAAATCGCATTTTTTCTACAAAAATGATCTTTTTGCCCCCAAATATTTATTTTCACAAGGGTAACAGGAGAAATTAGACCACAAAAGTTGTTGTGCTATTTCTCCTGAGTATGTTGATACCCAATATGTGGGGGTGAACCACTGTTTGGGCGCACCGCAGAGCTTGGAAGAGAAGGAGTGCCGTTTTACTTTTTCAATGTAGAATTGTCTGGAATTGAGATTGGACGCCATGTCGCGTTTGGAGAGCCCCTGATGTGCCTAAACAGTGTAAACCCCCACAAGTGACCCCATTTTGGAAACTAGACCCCCCATGGAACTTATCTAGATGTGTGGTGAGCACTTTGAATGCCCAAGTGCTTCACAGAAGTTTAGAATGCAGAGTCGTGAAAATAAAAAATATTTTTTTTTCCACAAAAAAGATTTTGTAGCCCCCAAGTTTTTATTTTCACAAGGGTAACAGGAGAAATTGGACCCCAAAAGTTGTTGTCCAATTTATCCCGAGTATGCTGATGCCCCATATGTGGGAGAAAACCACTGTTTGGGCGCACGGCAGAGCTCAGAAGGGAAGGAGCGCCGTTTTGGAATGCAGACTTAGATAGAATGGTCTGTGGGCGTTATGTTGCGTTTGCAGAGCCCCTGATGTACCTAAACAGTAGTAACCCCCCACAAGTGACCCCATTTTGGAAACTAGACCCCCCAAGGAACTTATCTAGAAGTGTAGTGAGAACTTTGAATGCCCAAGTGCTTCACAGAAGTTTAGAATGCAGAGTCGTGAAAATAAAAAAATATTTTTTTTTCCACAAAAAAGATTTTTTAGCCCCCAAGTTTTTATTTTCACAAGGGTAACAGGAGAAATTGGACCCCAAAAGTTGTTGTCCAATTTATCCCGAGTACGCTGATGCCCCATATGTGGGGGTAACCCACTGTTTGGGCGCACGGCAGAGCTCAGAAGGGAGGGAGCACTATTTGACTTTTTGAGCGCAAAATTGGCTGTTGTGTTTGGAGACCCCCTGATGTAACTAAACAGTGGAAACCCCCCAATTCTAGCTTCAACCCTAACCCCAACACACCCCTAACTCTAATCCCAACCCGATCCATAATCCTAATCACTAACCCTAACGATAATTACAACCCTTACCCCAAAACAACCCTAATGTCAACCCTAACCATAACCCTAATCAAAACCCTAAATCCAACACACCCCTAATCCTAATCTCAACCCTAACCTCAAACCTAACCCTAATCCCAATACAACCCTAATCACAACCCTAACCTTAACCCTAATCCCAAACCTAACCCTAATCCCAAGCGTAACCCTAATGCCAACCCTAACCCTAATACCAACTCTAATCCAAACCCTAACCCTAATCCCAAATCTAACCCTATCTTTAGCCCCAACCCTAACCCTAGCCCTAAGGCTACTTTCACACTTGCGTTGTTTGGCATCCGTCGCAATCCGTCGTTTTGGACAAAAAACGGATCCTCCAAATGTGCCCGCAGGATGCGTTTTTTTGCCCATAGACTTGTATTGCTGACGGATCGTGACGGATGGCCACACGTCGCGTCCATCGTGCACTGGATCAGTTGTGTTTTGGCGGACCGTCGGCACAAAAAACGTTCAATGTAACGTTTTTTTGTACATCGCGTCCGCCATTTCTGACCGCACATGCGTGGCCGTGACTCCGCCCCCTCCTTCCCAGGACATAGATTGGGCAGCGAATGCGTTGAAAAACTACATCCGCTGCCCACGTTGTGCACAATTTTCACAACGTGCGTCGGTATGTCGGGCCGACGCATTGCGACGGCCCCGTACCGACGTAAGTGTGAAAGAACCCTAACCCTGAATTTAGCCCCAACCCTAACCCTAAATTTAGCCCCAACCCTAACCCTAGCCCTAGCCCTAACCCTAGCCCTAACCCTAGCTCTAACCCTAGCCCTAACCCTAATTTTAGCCCCAACTGCTCTCCTCCTGCCGGCCGGCAGATGGCGACAGATGGCAGGCGCACTGCGCATGCGCCCGCCATTTTCTCTTGCCGGCGGCCAGGAGGAGCAGCAGGAGGACCCATGGACACAGGTGAGTATGATAGGGTCCCCGAATCCCCCTATTTCTCTGTCCTCTGATGTGCGATCACATCAGAGGACAGAGAATTACACTTTGATTTTTTTAGTTTTTTTTGCGGTCGCCGGTAAACAGTTAATTACCGGCGATCGCAAAACAGGGATCGGTAAAACCAACCCCGATCATGTTCTTTGGGGTCTCCCACTGCCGGCCGGCGGGCGCACTGCGCATGCGCCCGCCATTTTGAAGATGGTGGCGCCCACCGGGAGCCACGAGGAGCATCGGGGGAGATAGGTGAGTATTGGGGGCTATCTGGGACCCCTTTTCTCTGTCCTCTGATGTGCGATCACATCGGAGGACAGAGAAATTAAAAAGAAATCGCGTTTTTTTGGGGTTTTTTGCGATCGCCGGTAAACTGTTAATTACCGGCGATCGCAAATGCGGGATCGGTAAAAAAAACCCCGAGAACCATGTTCTCTGGGGTCTCGGCTACCCCCGGCAGCCGAGACCCCGGAGAAAATCCGACTCTGGGGGGCGCTATTTACTTTTTCCACAGCGCCGTTAATTAACGGCGCTGTGGTTTAAGTACCCTTAGCGGCCGCCGTTAAAAGGCGTATCGGCGGTCGCTAAGGGGCTAGTCTACGTTTATGATGTGAGAATGATATAGGCATAAATTAAATTTATGGCATCAAATAACTAACAACTGGCATGTGCATATGTATTCACCCCTTTTGCTATGAAGGCCTACAAGATTTCTGGTGCAAGTAACTACCTTCATACGTCACATGCTTAGTGACAGGACGTCCCCCTGTGTGCCATCTAAGTGTCACATGGCCTGTCAGTATGTACACACACCTTTTCTGAAAGACCATAGAAGCTACAGCACCATTAAGCAAGAGGCTCCACTAACCAGACAACATCATGAAGACCAAGGAGATCTTCAAACAAGTCAGGGACACAGTTGTTGAGAATTACAAGTCAGGGTTGGGTTATAAAAGAAAAAAAAATCCCAATCTGATGATCCTCTGGAGCACCATCAAATCCATTATCATCAAGTGGAAAAACATAGTAACGCAACAAACTTGCCAAAATAAGGCTGCCCACCAAAACTCTCAGCCCGGGCAAGGACGGCATTAATCCGAGAGGCAGTATGGAAAGCAAAAGTAACCCTGAAGAAGCTGCAGACTCCCAAGCAAAGACTGCAATATCTGTCCATACGCCCACAATAAGCTGTACACTCCATAGAGGCGGCCTTTATGGAATAGTGGACAGAATAAAAGCCTTTACTTACACACAAAACTTGAAAGGTTCATTTTGAGTTTGGTCATTAACATATTTATTAATGACCTTGTAGGTGGCATACAGAGTAGAATTTCATTTTTTGCAGATGACACTAAACTCTGCATGGTAATCAATACAGGGGAGGACAATTTTATATTACAGGAGGATTTATGTAAACTAGAAGCTTGGGCTGATAAATGGCAAATGAGCTTTAATGGGGATAAATGTAAGGTCATGCAGAAGAAGATATATCGTGTAATATATAATGTATATATATATAAGATGTATAATTCTGTGCTTAATTGTAATACACTGGGCAAAACTGTCACTGAAAAAGATCTGGGGGTGGATGACAAACTCACATTTAGTGGCTAGTGTCAGGCAGCTGCTGCAAAGGAAAATAAAATAATGGGATGCATTAAAAGAGGCATAGATGCTCATGAGGAGGACATAATTTTATCTCTATACAAGTCACATAGTGCGATCACACTTAGAATACTGTGCACAGTTCTGGTCTCCGGTGTATAAGAGACATAGCTGAACTAGTGCCGTAGAGAGGGTGCAGTGAAGAGCGACCAAGGTTATTAGTGTACTGGGGGGTCTGCAATACCAAGACAGGTTATTAAGCTTGGGGCTATTAAGTTTGGAAAAACGAAGGCTAAGGGGTGATCTTATTACAATGTATAAATACATGATGAGGGGACAGACAGTACAAAGACCTTTCTAATGATCTTTTTACTCTTAGACTTGAGACAGGAGGAAAGAAGGTTTAAAGGGAACCTGTCACCCCCAAAATCGAAGGTGAGCTAAGCCCACCGGAATCAGGGGCTTATCTACAGCATTCTGGAATGCTGTAGATAAGCCCCCGATGTTAGCTGAAAGATGAGAAAAAGAGGTTAGATTATACTCACCTGGGCGGGCGGTCCGATGGGCATTGCGATCCGGGGCCTCCCGGACCTTTCCCGGCGCCTGCGCACTGCAGTACTTTGCTCTGCCCTCCACAAGGCAGACAAAGTACGCCTGCGCCGAAGCCGCAGCGTGAAGACAAGAAGAGGACGTCATCGGAAGAAGATGGGAGGTGCTGGACTGGACCACGACACCCATCGGACCGGACCACAGTGGGAACGCCCCTGGGTGAGTATAATATATAATATGCGCAGGACTGGCGCATAGCAAATGTGGTGCCAATATTCAAAAAGGGCTCTAAAAGTGAACCTGGAAATTATAGGCCAGTAAGTCTAACCTCTATTGTTGGTAAAATATTTGAAGGGTTTCTGAGGGATGTTATTCTGGATTATCTCAATGAGAATAACTGTTTAACTCCATATCAGCATGGGTTTATGAGAAATCGCTCCTGTCAAACCAATCTAATCAGTTTTTATGAAGAGGTAAGCTATAGACTGGACCACGGTGAGTCATTGGACGTGGTATATCTCGATTTTTCCAAAGCGTTTGATACCGTGCCGCACAAGAGGTTGGTACACAAAATGAGAATGCTTGGTCTGGGGGAAAATGTGTGTAAATGGGTTAGTAACTGGCTTAGTGATAGAAAGCAGAGGGTGGTTATAAATGGTATAGTCTCTAACTGGGTCGCTGTGACCAGTGGGGTACCGCAGGGGTCAGTATTGGGACCTGTTCTCTTCAACATATTCATTAATGATCTGGTAGAAGGTTTACACAGTAAAATATCGATATTTGCAGATGATACAAAACTATGTAAAGCAGTTAATACAAGAGAAGATAGTATTCTGCTACAGATGGATCTGGATAAGTTGGAAACTTGGGCTGAAAGGTGGCAGATGAGGTTTAACAATGATAAATGTAAGGTTATACACATGGGAAGAGGGAATCAATATCACCATTACACACTGAACGGGAAACCACTGGGTAAATCTGACAGGGAGAAGGACTTGGGGATCCTAGTTAATGATAAACTTACCTGGAGCAGCCAGTGCCAGGCAGCAGCTGCCAAGGCAAACAGGATCATGGGGTGCATTAAAAGAGGTCTGGATACACATGATGAGAGCATTATACTGCCTCTGTACAAATCCCTAGTTAGACCGCACATGGAGTACTGTGTCCAGTTTTGGGCACCGGTGCTCAGGAAGGATATAATGGAACTAGAGAGAGTACAAAGGAGGGCAACAAAATTAATAAAGGGGATGGGAGAACTACAATACCCAGATAGATTAGCGAAATTAGGATTATTTAGTCTAGAAAAAAGACGACTGAGGGGCGATCTAATAACCATGTATAAGTATATAAGGGGACAATACAAATATCTCGCTGAGGATCTGTTTATACCAAGGAAGGTGACGGGCACAAGGGGGCATTCTTTGCGTCTGGAGGAGAGAAGGTTTTTCCACCAACATAGAAGAGGATTCTTTACTGTTAGGGCAGTGAGAATCTGGAATTGCTTGCCTGAGGAGGTGGTGATGGCGAACTCAGTCGATGGGTTCAAGAGAGGCCTGGATGTCTTCCTGGAGCAGAACAATACTGTATCATACAATTATTAGGTTCTGTAGAAGGACGTAGATCTGGGTACTTATTATGATGGAATATAGGCTGAACTGGATGGACAAATGTCTTTTTTCGGCCTTACTAACTATGTTACTATGTTACTATGTAATATAACCTCTTTTTCTCATCTTTCAGGATACATCTGGGGCTTATTTACAGCATTCCAGAATGCTGTAGATAAGCCACTGATGCCGGTGGGCTTAGTTCACCTTCGATTTTGGGGGTGACAGGTTGCCTTTAAGCATAATCACAGAAGTGGATTCTTTACTGTAAGAGCAGTGAGACTATGGAACTCTCTGCCATATGATGCTGCAATGAGTGATTCATTACTAAAATTGAAGAAGGGACTGGATGCCTTTCTTGAAAAGTATAATGTTACAGGGTATATACACTAGATTACTTGATAGGGCGTTGATCCAGGGAAGTAATCTGATTGTCATATGTGGAGTCGGGACGGAATTTTTTCCCTAATGTGGAGCTTACTGTTTGCGACATGCTTTTTTTGCCTTCCTCTGGATCAACATGTTGGGGCATGTTAGGTTAGGATATGGGTTGAACTAGATGGACTTAAAGTCTTCATTCAACCTTAAAAACTATGTTACTATGTAAAAGACATGTGGGAGACTCCCAAAATGTATGGAGTAAGGTGCTGTGGTCAGATGAGGTCAAAATTTAACTTCTTGGCAACCAAGGTAAACTCTATGTCTGGCACCAAACCAACACAGCTCATCATTCTAAGAACACCATCTCCACAGTGAAACATGGTGGAGGCAGCATCATGGATGTGGGGATGTTTTTTGGATGAAGGGACACAGAAAATGGTCCAAGTTGACGGGGAGATGGATGGTGTGAAATACAGAGATATATATTCTTGAGCAAAACCTGTTTCAGTCTGTCAGTGATTGGAGACTGGGACAGAGGTTAACCTTCCAACAAGACAGTGACAGAAAGCATACTGCTAAGGCAACACTCAAGTGGTTTAAGGGGAAACGTGTAAATGGTTTGGAGTGGCTTAGTCAAAGGCCAAACCTTAGTCCAATTGCCAATTTGTGGTCAGACTTGAAGATTGCTGTTCACCAGAAGAAACCATCTAATTTGAAGGAGCTGGAGCAGTTTTGCCTTGAGGAATGGGCAAAAATCCCATTAGCAAGATGTGGAAAGCTCATAGTGACTTATCCAAAGTGACTTGCAGCAGTTATTGCGGCAAAAGGAAGCACTAAAATGTACTGACTTTATGGGGGTGAACAGTTAGGCTGGGTTCCCATTGCGTTATGGGACCGCGTTAAACGGACAGCGTTGCACGGCGAAATTAACGCCGTGCAACGCGGCCGTTAACGCGCCCATTCACGCTAATGGGAACGCGCTTCACTAGCGCGTGCCATATTCGGCACGCGCTAGCGACGCGCCGGTGATTCCTGGCGCGCCGCGGACGCTGCTTGCAGCGTCCGAGGCGCGCCCGCGGTCTGTTCCCCGCTCTCGCAGATCGGGGATCTGCGAGAGCGGGGACGTTACCGCGACCACGACCGCAGCCCCATGGAAAACATTGCATTAGCGCAATCCGCTAGCGCTAAACGGATTGCACTAACGCAATGTGACCCAAGCCTAATACACACTGAAGTTTTCAGTTATTTTATCCTATTGGTTATTTGCTTCACAATAAAAAGAAAACCAAATGTTCACAGTTGTAGACATGTTCTTTACATGACCTGATGTACACGAACCTAAAGAAAAAACTCCAGAACGAGAACATGAGGAAGCAAAACACAAAAAATGAAGAGGGTGAATACTTTTGCAAGCCACTGTATGACTTAGACAACAGCGGGGGACTTTCTCTTAGTAAGCGAGCTGTGAACAAAATAAAAGTCAATATCTCAAGGACAGCTGAAAATTGTAATAAGCAGTACAGTGCAAAATTGGTTGTTTTTACAGCCACTAACTGACAGCACCCATCTATAAAGAAGGAAATAACTCTTTAAAAATACACTGTGCATATAGCCCTTTGGAATTTACTTTTAAAGAAAGGTATCAGTTCCAGGTTTTAGAGGCGTACAGTTAAAACCCACCATTGTCTGGATAATTAGAAACAATTTCTAGCTATACCACAAATAGGTAACACAAAACAGAATGATACACTCATGTACAGACATACTGCATTTCAAAGTCAAATAATAGTTTAAAAAAATGGGTGGAGAAAGCCTTCCATAAAACAGAACAAATGTGCACTGAATGTACCCATAGAACCACAGGAAATGTCTTTATACTGGGCTGCACTGGTGAGTGATGCAGACATAACGAAAATCTATTGTGCGGGGTTTAACTGGCAAAATTACAATGGGAGAGGACAGATGTAGACATTTCCCATCTCGCCGTTTTATGGAGGCACATTCTACCTATAAAAGACATTCTACAAGAATAAGGGACATTATATTATAAGAAAGAGCACAATAAATCTGGAAGGATACAGGAAACCGTTATTTCTGGCGACTCGATATACCATAGTTTCAGGTCTACAGTAGACACTTTATAGACTGATTGTTTGTTTGTCCTAATCCTTTGTTTGTCTATTTTTGGGGGAAAATTATAATAACAAACACATGTAATTAAGCTAATTGCAGCAATGAAATTTGTTTTCATTGCTTTGTCATTTTAGGGATGGGTTAAGGGTGGTAGTTAGACCGGAATTATTTACGACTACTGCACTTGTTGGCGGGTGAGGCCACTCAACCATAAATGCTTGCTCTAATATGTTGCGGTGTTTAATTAAGACATTAAACGATGCAATCAAGAGAACTATCCAGATCACACAGCTTAGGTCGGAACGATAAATCCCACTCCTGGTTTTTACTACTTCTCAATAAAGAAAACGATGAAGTTATAAACTCTAGCGATCCTTAGCAAATTGCCTTTATCATATGAAATTATGCTAGTTTTTAATGGAGTCATTATTTAAGAACAAATAACAATTACTGTATATAAGAATAACCATCTTGTTACATTTTGTGTTCATATTTAAAGGGAACCTGTTGTCTCCAAAATGCTATTAACCTGTAGATATAGAGTTAATCTGCAGAGTGTTACAATGCTGCCCAGCCGGAGAAAATTGTATTCCTCCCGGAAGACACAGGCTTTCAGTCATATAGGCGTGCAGGAGCGCTTTCAGTAACGATTCAGTGCACAGTAACCACTCAACCACGCCGCGGAACTTTGACAACTCGCTCTGCTGCGCAACTGAACAGAAAAAGCCGTCAAAGTGTTGGGGTGTGCGGTGACTGAAGCCACTCTGTTCACACAACTATGAAAGCAGCTCCAGGGAGGAATAAAGTTCATTTTATCCTTAACCTCTTCACATTCTTTGACATAAGTTTACGTCATGGTCATGAAGTGGTTCATGACCTATGACGTACACTTACGTTATGTGAACCTCTGTGAACCGTTTCTTCAGACACTGTGATTGGAGGAAGGTGCCTCCCGCTTCTGACAGCAGGGCACCGCAACTTGTTGTCACAGACGATTTCTGAGCCCCCCACAACCACAATCACTGTGATTGGCGGTTCAAATTTGAACAGCCAATCACAACGATTTCAAAGTTTCGGAAAATGAAATTATCAGGAACATGGATGTTTAGCTGTGATCGATGCTATAACATGACGCTGTGGTGCCAGGAGACCGCAAAATCAACAGCACCAGTGCTAATTGGGGCGATCGGACGATGACGTCTGATCGCACCAATCATTGAGAAGAAGTGCAGTCTGACCTCTCAGTGAGTGCTCTGTACCGCTTCATTCCAGCTTGCGCAAAGCGGTCACTGTGTTGTTCTGCTGCATATCTGCTGGTCCTTTGGTGCCACAAACGATTTTAGCCTGTGCTACCACTTCTGCTGCTGACTGAAGAGCTAAGGAACACAAGATCAGAAGACCTTCCTGACCTGTTCTTGTCCAATGCTTTTTTGATAGCCACCCCAATCCCTCTCTCCCCTTTTCCTCTCTCCCTGACCCTTTTCCCACCCCCTTCTGCCACCAAGTACTGACCAGTACTTCATCGTTCGATTTTGGCAGTTTTTTCTTTTCCACCAACTACGTATGTGTGTGAGTTCTGCAGCCACTGGGCATTGATTAGTGATGCACATCATAGTAACATAGCAAGGCCGGAAAAAGACATTTGCCCATCCAGTTCAGCCTATATTCAGTCAGAATAAGATACAATATTGTTACGCTCCAGGAAACATCCAGGCCTCTCTTGAACCCCTCGACTGAGTTCCCACCTCCTCAGGCAAAGAATTCCAGATTCTCACTGCCTTAACAGTAAAGAATCCTCTTCTATGTTGGTGGAAAAACCTTCTCTCCTTCAGACGTAGAGAATGCCCCCCTGTGACCGTCACCTTCCTTGGTATAAACTGATCAGTACTGATCATCACTGATCAGTATCTGTGCTCGCTTTTGACTCAGGATTTTTTCCCCTGTCCATTCCCCCCCTTTGCCCCACCTCCATGCGTGCATACAGCAGCCACTGAGCTGCTGCTGATCAGAGGGAAAATGGTGGTGCGTCTTATAACCTGAACACTGTTCCTACCGAGGGGTCAATTCTGTGGGCCCGGAGATGGGGGTATTGCGGTGGTGGTGCGGCAGTCCTGCGGTGTGCTGTGGTGGTCCTGCGGTGTGTGGTGGTCCTGCGGTGGTGGTACGGTGGCCCTGCGGCGGCCGCATATGGCGACCGCTATTCTTCTTTCTGGGTCTGGCTTCTCACTTGGCGCAGGTGCAGATTCAGGAAAGCCAAGATCTCCATCCACGCCCGCCTCTACGCGATGTCTGTAGGAAAATGGTCGCGGATGTGGTGCTCTCGGCTTACTGAGCTCTCAATCTGCACATGTGCTGCATCCGGCGGCAGGGTCCAGGCAATGCTCCGCTGCAGATGGAGTCCTAAAGCTGAGGAGGAAGAGAAGAGCGATTTTCCTCCTCCTCTGCAGGGATGGATAGGGATTAGTGGAGGGAACTGTTGCTCAGCTGCCTCCACCAATCACATATCTGTCCTTGCACACTATTTAATGTTGCATATAAGGTACTCACAAGTCCGAGATCATTTTAGGAAAGGTGAGCAAAGAACCCCCATCATCCTTCAGAATATACTGTATCAATTTGTATATTCAGAAGGATGATGGGGGTTCTAGCCATATTTATAGTAAATACACACTGTAATGTAGTGGCCAAAGTGTTTATTGCAATTGTGACAACTACCTCCCTCATCTTTCAGAATACACACATGTATACAGTAAGTGGATGTATTTCTGAGGATGAGGGAGGTGGTAGTCACAATATACGGTACTGCAGAAACTGTACTGTAATTCACAGATCCCCAATAACAGCGCATCATCCACAGATATTTTTTATATTTTATTAAAGGTTTTTGTACACTATTTGGCTTCAAAATTTTTTTTTCTTATTTTCCGTTCTAAAATCTAGGTGCGTCTTATAATCTGGTGCATCTTATAAAGCGAAAAATACGGTAATCGTTTACACTCGTAATTGTTTTTACTGATATCCGTTTAGTAATTTTAATGGAAAATTCTTATGGCACTAATATTACAGGTTTTTTTTCTTCTGCACAGAATTACAGTTAGCGTAATTTAGTGGTGGGCGTTCAGTAATTGTTTTTACTCTTGCCTGTTTAGTATGTTTTACAAAATTGTTATATTCTCCATTTTGTTTTTATCTTTTTATTTCTAAATGATTCTTTTCTTCTATTCTTTTATTTTCTTTCTAAATGTAATTAATAAAAGAAAGTTCACATCAAACACACAAATAAATAAAATTTGGTTATCCAACACATACACACACGTGGAATAGACAACAGACACACACCAAAACAAACAAAATGTCCCACTCTTACCAAAGTCGATATACAGCAGAGGATGCATACGCCTTCCTTGCCTCTGACACTGATAGTGAGGGACAGAGCACCTTCCTCTATTGTTCCTCCTCCTCATCTTACTCTAGCGATAATGATACCCCACGAAGATTCCCCAGAGCAGCAGACGAGTCTCCGGCACTGATAGTGAGGGAGAGGTTGCCACCTTCCTCTAATCTTCCTCCTCCTCCTCATCTTACTCTAGCGATAATGATACCCCACGAAGATACCCCAGAGCAGCAGACGAGCCTCCGGCACTGATAGTGAGGGAGAGGTTGCCACCTTCCTCTATTTTTCCTCCCCTTTTTACTTTAGTGATAAGGAACCCTCATGCAGACACCCCAAAGTAGCAAATGATCCAGTGCCCACCATTAGTGACTCCCTATGGACCTCACCCCCCAAAGATTATGAGCCTCCGATTCCTGATTTTGTGATCCAATCAGAAATACAATTTGACACTGTCAGTCTCACAGAAGTCAACTGTTTCAAAATCTCTGAAAAATGTGTAAATCTCATGGTGGCTAAGACAAATTTGTATGCCCAACAATTTTTAGCCAGAACCCCTACTTCATCATTTGCTAACTGGATCCCCATAGATGCCATAGAAATGAAACGCTTTGAGGCCATTCACAAAGGTTTGCATTTTAACGATAAAGCACATGTCCACCCCGAGATGATCCCAACTTTGACAGACTTTTTAAAATTTTGCTGGTCATTGATTGCTTCCGCAACAAATACAAGCTATGCAAGAGTACCTCAAGGTACACCCAGATTCAACTCCCTGAATGCCCCCCTGTCCGGGGAGTGAGAGGGAAAATTGTGTGGGATTTGCAACCCTCAGCTGTCAGCTTTAGCATGGTTAGTTATCAAGAATAGAGGGGTCAGATGCCTTTATTAATTATTGAAATAAATAATTAAAAACGCAGCGTGGGGTACCCATTTTTTGAAAACCAACCTTGATAAAGCTGGGTTCACATTGCGTTTCTGGCGTCCGTTAGACGGACTACATTACACCGCGGCATAACGCGGTGTAACGTAGTCCGCTAGCGCCGCCATTGAATGCAATGTCGGACGCTTTGCTAGTGTACGCCCACAATGGGCGTGCACTAGCCATGTGCCGTCATTGAGTGACGGACCCCGAGACGCGGGCTGCAGCGTTTCTGGGTCCATCACCGCTAGCGCAGATAGAGCTAGCAGATGCTCTATCTGCGCTAGCGTGCTGCCATAACGGCACTTGCGTTAACAGCAGCCCGTTAACGTATGTGTTTAACGGGCTGCTATTAACGCAATGTGAACCCAGCCTTCAGCTGACAGCTGAGAGCGGCAGCCCGCAGCTGTCAGTATTGCATGGATGGTAAACTTTTTACCTCCAATCACAGCTTCGGGCTCACACGTTTCTCAAAGCCACTTCAGAAAAATTGGTTTTGTACATTTTCTTGGAAAAATGAGAAATTGCTGATCAACTTAACATTTGCCGTGGAAATAAAAAATGACATTTTTACCACTAAAATATATTATTAAATATGCCATATAGTACTAGTCCCTCCCCTGGAAGAAGCTATACGCGAAAAGCGCTTCGAGGTCTTTCAATTGCCACTCTGGTTATTTACCCAGCCCTGCCTTATTCTATCAGCGCTTTGTGTGTCCTATGCGCTGTCTGAATTTAATCTGGCTGTTTAAACGCTTCTTTTGTACTTTAGCAAGCTGCATTAATCACAGCAAATGCTTGTCACTACTTTATTTGTTTTTTATGTCCTTTTTGTAATTGAATAAAAGTTTTGTTTAATGAAATATGTTAGCGGCAAATTTTTTATTTTCACAAATGGTAATAGGTGAAATTGGATCCCATAGCTCATTACATAATTTGTCCTGAACCCATCATTACCCCATATGAGGTCAGAAACTACAGTTTGGTTACACAGCAAGGCTTAAAGGGAACCTGTCACCAGTTTTGCCATATATCAAATAAAACTATTATCTTAATTAGTGCCTGTGCTGCATTCCATAAATGATTATATAACCAGTCTTATTCACCTTGTATACCCCCAAAAAACCTTTTGAAGTTCTCACATGCTGTATATTAATCTCGTCGGTCCGGTCCAATGGGAGTCCATTCTGTGCTCTCCATCCCTTCTCCTGACAGCTGCTCGCTGTCCTCTTCCCTTGATCAATGTGGATGATGCCTCCTGCATCATCTACATTGTTGTGTGAAATCTTGCACCTGCCTATGGGGAGTGCATTATACTATACAGGCCTATGGGGGTGCTTAATACTATATAGAATCTGCTTATGGGGGTGCTTTATACTATAGAGTCTGCCTATGAGGAGTGCATTATACTATATAGAGTCTGTGTATAGGGGGTGCATTATATTATATAGAGGCTTCCTATGGGGCTGCCTATGGGGGTGCATTATAGTATATAGAGTCTGCCTATGGGGAGTGTATTATACTGTATACAGTCAGCCTATGGGGAGTGCAATATACTGTATAGAGTCTGCCTATGGGGGTGCATTATACTATATAGAATCTGCCTATGGACAGTGCATTATACCATACAGTCTGCCAATTGGGGTGCATTATACTGTAGAGTCTTCCTATAGGGAGTGCATTATACTATATGGAGGCCTATGTGGGTGCATTACACTATATATAGGGCTATGGGGAGTGCATTTTAGTATACACAGTCTGCCTATGGGAAGTGCAATATACTATATAGAGGCCTATGGGGGGTGTATTATATTGTACAGAGTTTGCATATGGGGAGTGAACTATACTATACAGTCTGCCTATAGAGAGTGTATTATACTACATGGAGGCCTATGGGGAGTGCATTATACTATATAGAGTCTGCCTATAGGGAGTGCATCATATTGTATAGAGGCCTATGAGGAGCGCATTATACTATATAGAGTCTACCTAAAGGGAGTGAATTATACTATACTAGATTGTGGCCCGATTCTAACGCATCGGGTATTCTAGAATATGCATGTCCCCGTAGTATATGGACAATGATGATTCCAGAATTCGCGGCAGACTGTGCCCGTCGCTGATTGGACGAGGCAACCTTTATGACATCATCGTCGCCATGCTGTGCCCGTCGCTGATTGGTCGAGGCAACCTTTATGACATCATCGTCACCATGGCAACCACTATGACATCTACGTCGATACTGTGCCCGTTGCTGATTGGTCGAGGCCTGGCGGCCTCGACCAATCAGAGACGCGGGATGTCTACGTCTTTTATGACATTGTCGCTGTGCCCGGCGGCCTCGACCAATCAGAGACGCGGGATTTCTACGTCGATACTGTGCCCGTTGCTGATTGGTCGAGGCAACCTTTATGACATCATCGTCGCCATGGCAACCATTATGACATCTACGTCGATACTGTGCTCGTCGCTGATTGCTCGACCAATCAGAGACGCGGGATGTCTACGTCCTTTATGACATCATCATTGCTGTGCTTGTCGCTGATTGGTCAGAGACCAATCAGAGACGCGGGATTTCTACGTCGATGCTGTGCCCGTCGCTGATTGGTTGAGGCCTGGCGGCCTCGACCAATCAGAGACGTGGGATTTCCAGGACAGACAGACAGACAGAAAGACAGACAGACGGAAAAACCCTTAGACAATTATATATATAGATGGGGAGTGCACTATACTATAGAATGTGGGTCTATCAGGAGTGCATTATACTATATGGAGGCCTATTGGGAGTGCATTATACTATAGAATTTGGGCCTATGGGGAGTACATTATACTATATGGAGGCCTATTAGAAGTACATTATACTATTTGGAGTCCTATGGGGAGTGCATTATACTATATTGAGGACTATCTTGTGCATAATACTATATGGAGGCTATTTATAGAATTATAAATACTGTAGAATGTAAGCCCGCAAGGGCAGGGTCCTTTCCCCTCTGTATCAGTCTGTAATTGTTAGTTTGTTTACTGTAAGTGATATCTGTAATTTGTATGTAACCCCTTCTCATGTACAGCACCATAGAATCAATGGTGCTATAGAAATAAATAATAATAATAATAATAATAATTTAGGGTGCATCATATAATGTGGGGATTACAGTGAGGGGGCCATCATACAGTGTGGGAGATAACGTGGGGTCTTTTTACAGTGTGGTGGCCATCATAGATTGTTGGAGCCATGAAACAGTTTGGGGGCTACTAATGGGTCAGTATACTGTGTGGTGGGGTACTGTATAGTGAGGGGGCATTATATTACGTCTAGGAGAGCATCATACTGTGTAGAGGTGAGCTGTTCAGCAGATAGAATTGGGACATTATTAAATGTTAACTGGCAACTTATTTTTATAGGAGCACTCAGGTTATTGTGACTGTCAAAGGGGCAAACAGAGGGCGTTACTTTCTAGGGAGCAAAATATGGGCACTGTTTTCTAGGAAACTTGCACATAGCATTACTATATTCTAGTGGGTTGTTTTACCATTTTAAGGGCACAAATTACCACACAGTAGGTGCAGTAATAGGGACACATACGGCAGAAGCTCAGCATTGGGGTACAAACAGGATGAGGAGTTTTTGCAGGCTGGGATAGAAGGGGATGGTGCAGGAAATGTGAACAAATGAGTCTTTGTTGTAATGTCTGCCGTCGAGTTCAGTCTGGAGGAGCTGTTGTGCTGGTGTTTGCCAGAGGCAAAAGACAAGAAAAGAGATTGACTCCACCAGAAAGAACGTCAGCGGTAAGTCACCATCTGTACTGTAATCTCTTACATGTTCTGCAGGACTGATATCTACCACTATATGGTCACTGTTAAGGTACCGTCACACTAGACGATATCGCTAGCGATCCGTGACGTTGCAGCGTCCTCGCTAGCGATATCGTCCAGTGTGACAGGCAGCAGCGATCAGGCCCCTGCTGTGCTGTCGCTGGTCGGGGAAGAAAGTCCAGAACTTTATTTCGTCGCTGGACTCCCCGCAGACATCGCTGAATCGGCGTGTGTGACACCGATTCAGCGATGTCTTCACTGGTAACCAGGGTAAACATCGGGTAACTAAGCACAGGGCCGCGCTTAGTAACCCGATGTTTACCCTGGTTACCATCCTAAAAGTAAAAAAAAACAAACAGTACATACTTACTGGCTGTGAGCGTCGGTCAGCCGGAAAGCAGAGCGGTGACGTCACCGCTCTGCTTTCCGGCCGCTATGCTCACAGCCAGTACAGGAGGAGTGCAGAGCACAGCGCTGGAGGACAGACGGCTGTAGGTAAGTATGTACTGTTTGTTTTTTTTTACTTTTAGGATGGTAACCAGGGTAAACATCGGGTTACTAAGTGCGGCCCTGCGCTTAGTTACCCGATGTTTACCCTGGTTACCAGCATCGTTGGTCGCTGGAGAGCGGTCTGTGTGACAGCTCTCCAGCGACCAAACAGCGACGCTGCAGCGATCCGGATCGTTGTCGGTATCGCTGCAGCGTCGCTAAGTGTGACGGTACCTAAGGCGGTAAAATCAGTGTTGGTCTTTGTACAGAGATTTTTTTTGTAACAGGTCAGCCAAATGCTGAGGTTCCCCAAACTACAATTAGCGTGCGCCACCACAGTTGTAATCAGGGTTACTTGGTTAGGGGCCCACTCAGAAATTTCACCCCCAGAATCAAAACCCTAGCTATGCCTCTATCCCTAGCGAAACCATTCACTATAATAAGGCATTATGAAACACTTAGGGCTCAATCTGTCTTCCGTTTCGGTAGGGTCTTGTCATTTTAGGCATGTACATAAGTGTGGTCATCTACACTTTTGCACGCTGATATGATGGAGACCAAAAGGAACAAAGGCCAGATGTACTGATGTGGTCCAATGTGAATGGTTCCATTGAAGGTTTTGTCTGAATCACATTTCCTGAAAAGCACAGAATAAATATAAACCTATCTTTAGGCCTCTTTCAGACGTCAGTGTCTCCGGTACGTGTAGTGACAGTTTTCTCACGTACCGGAGACACTGACACACGTAGACCCATTCAAAAGAATGGGTCTATGCACATGTCTCCGTTTTCACGGACCGTGTGTCCCTGTTGAAAACACGGAGACATGTCCGTACCGCAATACGTGCCGCACACGTGCACACGAAGAACAGTGTGCACTCTCCTTCGTGTGCAGGTACCGCCCGCAGGAGAGACAGCGCTACAGTTAAGCGCTGTCCCCCCTGCGTGCGGTGCTGAATCCAGAATTCATCCCTTCTTCCCAGCAGCATTTGCTGGAAAGAAGGGATGAATCATCTTTTTTTTTCTTTCCCCTTCAAAATTCCCTTCCGCCTCCCATCCCCTGTGCGCCCCCCCTGGCTGGCCAGGAAATACTCACCCAGCTCCAAGCTCCAGCGATGTCTCCTCTCAGCGGCTGCAGCCTGTGCTGTGTGAGCGGTCACGTGGTCCCGCTCATTACAGTGGGGGAATATGCACATATTCCTCACTGTAATTAGCGGTCCCACGTGACCGCTCACACAGGAGAAGCTGCCAGCGGAGAGAGGAGACATCGTGGGAGCTAGGTGAGTATTTCTATGCAAGGGGCCGGGCGGCACACGGGGGATGGGAGGGGGGAGTCACACGCAAACTTTATTTTTAACAATAAAAAAAGAAAAAATGATCTTTCATCTCTTCTCTCCGGCGGGGGAGAAGAGATGAATGCAGCTTCAGCACCGCACAGGGGGGACAGCGCTTAGTGTAGCGCTGTCTCCCCTGCACGGTCCGTGTGGTCCTCAGGCGGCACACGGGCGGCACACGGATGCCGCACGTGTGCCACACTGATGTGCTACGTGAGCACGCGGACACACGGACACAGATAATTCCGGTACCGATTTCTCCGGTACCGGAATTATCTGGACGTCTGAAAGAGGCCTTAAGCTGATTTTTTGGAGGCGTCTTTTCAGCTCGCAGCATGTCCGTTAACCTTGCGGCGACGCTGCGACGCCGAAAGATGTAACACAGGGCCCTATGTGTGGGGTGCGATGATTCCGGATGTGTGCAATGAACACATCCGGCATCATCGCGTCCCCAGAAGGGGGCGGAGCCATTTTGCCGCTCCGTCCAAACCGCCGGCCATCCTGAACGTGGACACGTACCCTTAGTGTGCTTCCGCTGGGAAAATGCACTAAAAGCATATGCAAACCAGCCGTGAACATCTACAGCTCTCCTCCAGTGGTGAGAACACCATCTTATGTCTCAGCTTCCTGTAACCTTATAATGTGACATATAAAAGCAAACATATGCATGAAGTTGAGCAAGGTCTACTAATCAGAAGAGGGACCATGAATACTGGCAGGCAGGAGGAAGTCCACATAGCTCTGGTCCTGCAGCCATGGACATCAGACAGGGCTGCTGAAACAGGGTTCTGCAAATCTTTGGAAAGAATGGGATATCAGGCTTAACAGTCTCACTTGAAATATTTAACCTGTACTTATCTAAATATATAATTGTCAATTGGCTCTGTCACAGCTTCTGGCGATTGTGTCGCTACCACAATCCACCACGCTGGAAGTAGCCGACCGCCATATTGGAATATCCAAATGATGGGTATTCCAATGGCACGCGCTCGTGGTACCGGACCTTTGCGCAGTGCCACCAGCGGGTCTGTTAGGTGTCGAGTTCCCGCCTCTGCACAGGGGGAATCTCGAACCATCTCCGCTGCGGTCTCCCATTCTTCTCCAGCCACAGTGGAGGCTGCTCAGCAGAGACGTCGGTCCCAGCATCTAGCTAAGGCTGATACAGGGCGACTGGTTACTACTGTCCTTCCAGGCTCTGCCTTTGTAGCCAGCACTGATCAGCAGTGAGCAGGTCTTTCTGGGACTAAGTCCTGCTTTTCCCATACTGAGCATGCCCATGGGACGACCTCCAATTCGAGGGTGTTGTGATTCAGCTTTTGGGCTCCTTCCGGTGGTTGTAGAGGGTAATGCAGTTGAGCCTGGACTGCAGGATTTGAACACAGATGGGGCATTAGAGAGTCCGAATGGCATCACAAGGTATTCAAAATGGCCTTCGGGCGTATTAAATGCAGTTTTCCATTCGTCACCCTGCTTAATACGAATAAGATTATATGCCCCTCGAAGATCTATCTTGGTAAACCAGCTAGTCCTGCAGTCCAGGCACAACTGCATTACCCTCTACAACCACCGGAGGGAGCCCAAAAGCTGAATTCACAACAGTACCCCCCCTTGAGGAGGGGTCACCGAACCCTCACCAGAGCCCCCAGGCCGATCAGGATGAGCCCGATGAAAGGTACGAACCAAATCAGCGGGCATGGACATCAGAGGCAGAAACCCAAGAATTATCCTCCTGGCCATAACCCTTCCATTTGACAAGGTACTGAAGCTTCCGCCTCGAAAAAGGAGAATCCAAAATCTTCTCAACAACATATTTCAACTCCCCATCGACCAACACAGGGGCCGGAGGATCAACAGAGGGAACAACGGGCTCCACATATTTCCACAACAAAGATCTATGGAAGACATTATGAATAGCAAAAGAGGCCGGAAGCGCCAGGCGAAAGGACACCGGATTAATAATCTCAGAAATCCTTATAAGGACCAATAAATCGAGGCTTAAACTTAGGGGAAGAAACCTTCATAGGAACATGACGGGAAGATAACCAAAGCAGATCCCCAACCCGAAGCCGGGAACCAACACACCGACGACGGTTAGCAAAACGTTGAGCCTCCTCCTGAGACAGCACCAAATTGTGCACCACATGAGCCCAAATCTGCTGCAACCTGTCGACCACAGAATCCACACCAGGAAGGTCAGAAGGCTCAACCTGCCCAGAAGAAAAACGAGGATGAAAACCAAAATTACAAAAAAAAAGGCAAAACCAAAGTAGCCGAAGTTGCCGAACTAGCCCGATTATTAAGGGCAAACTCGGCCAATGGCAAAAAAGCCACCCAATCAACCTGATCAGAAGACACAAAGCATCTCAAATAGGTTTCCAAGGTCTGATTAGTTCGCTCAGTCTGGCCATTTGTCTGAGGATGAAATGCAGAAGAATAAGACAAATCAATGCCCAGCTTGGCACAAAAGGCCCGCCAAAACCTAGAAACAAACTGGGAACCTCTGTCGGACACAATATTCTCCGGAATACCATGCAAACGTACCACATGCTGAAAAAACAACGGAACCAAATCAGAAGAAGAAGGCAATTTAGGCAAAGTCACCAAATGAACCATCTTAGAAAATCGGTCACAGACAACCCAGATAACCGACATCCTTTGGGAAACAGGAAGATCGGAAATAAAATCCATAGAAATATGTGTCCAGAGCCTCTTGGGAACCGGTAATGGCAAAAGCAACCCGCTAGCGCGGGAACAGCAAGGCTTAGCCCGCGCACAAATCCTGCAGTCCAGGCACAACCACCGGAGGGAGCCCAAAAGCTGAATTCACAACACTCAGGTCCTGTTGCGTCTCCTATTAGACCATCCGGAAGGTCTTGTAGCACTGCCGCTATAAAAGGTTCGCATGGCCGCTCAGCCATGCGCTAGTGTACACTTGTAAACGTGTGTGTGTGTTGACGTGTGAAAGTCGTTCATTAATTATCCCCTCTCTTGTGTATGACTGATCGCGTAAGGTGGATGATTGCTATCTAGCGCCCGACTTAGCTATCAGCACGTGACACACAAAACAGCGTCAAATTGCTGTGACCGCCAGTGCGGCATCGTGCGTTTTCACAGCGCTTTCCTTACTCAAGCCTGGGTGGTTAGTGGCATCCACCAGAGCGGCACCGCACGCACTCTCGTGCATCTAAATAATTATTATTATTTCATTCACTCTGACACCCCAGTTGCGGTGTCGAGCGCAAGAGGTCTAGATGAACTCTAATCCAGAGTCTTGGGATTGAGTTCTGTGACTCCTTGCTTGCGCTCTTTTGTGCGGTACCATGGCCCTGTGACGCAGCAGGGTTCACTTTCTTCATTATAGGGTGAAGTTAACCCGTGTGTGAATCCATTTTGCACCGCCATATAGTCCGTCATTATTCAGCAGCAGGTTCCATCTGTGCACGTTGGACCCTGGGCTGCGAACGCACCTTATTCTATCTATCTAATTATTTGGTGCGATCCGCTAGCCCTAACAGGGTCATATCATACTCACTTGCTCCTGGTGTGTCTCTGCATGTCCCCGCTTCTCTGGCGCTGGCTGCTTCTTCCTGTGTTCAGCGGTACGATGTGACCGTTGAACATAGGAAGAAGCTGCTGGCGCCCGGAAACCATCAATCAGTGAGAATCAGGGACCGCGCCGGGAGCAGGTGAGTAGAACGGAGGAGGGTGAGCATTCCGATATTCACCTGTCCCGTTCCACCGCAGTGAGCCGCTCCGTCTTCCACATCCTCTACCTGTGACGTTCAGGTCAGAGGGTGCGATGACGTGTTTAGTGTGCGTGCCGCCCTCTGCCTGAACAAACAGTTACCGCAGAGGACCCGGAGAACGGAGCGGCGACCGGCAGTGGAATAGGAAAAGGTGAATATCGCAAGTGTCGGGGGCCTGCTCAGGACAAGAGGTGAGTATGTCATTTTTTTTATCGCAGCAGCAGCATATGGGGCACATGTTTCTATGGAGCATCTTATGGGGCCATAATCAACCATTATGCAGCATTATATGGGGCAAATGTTAAGGGGCCATAATCAACCATTATGCAGCATTATATGGTGCAAATGGTTCTATGGAGCATCTTATGGGGCCATAATCAACCTTTGTGCAGCATTATACGAGGCACATTTTCTATGGAGCATCTTATGGGGCCATAATCAACCTTTATGCAGCATTATATGGGGCAAATGTTTCTATGGAGCATCTTATGGGGCCATAATCAACCTTTGTGCAGCATTATATGGGACACGTTTTCTATGGAGCATCTTATGGGGCCACAATCAACCTTTGTGCAGCATTATATGTGGGACATTTTCTATGGAGCATCTTATGGGGCCATAATCAACCTTTGTGCAGCATTATATGGGGCACATTTTCTATGGAGCATCTTATGAGGCCGTAATCAACCTTTGTGTAGCATTATATGGGACACATTTTCTATGGAGCATCTTATGAGGCCATAATCAACCTTTGTGTAGCATTATAAGGGGCACATTTTCTATGGAGCATCTTATGAGGCCATAATCAACCTTTGTGTAGCATTATAAGGGGCACATTTTCTATGGAGCATCTTAGGAGGCCATAATCAACCTTTGTGCAGCATTATATGGGCACATTTTCTATAGAGCATCTTATGGGGCCATAATAAACCTTTGTGCAGCATTATATGGGCACATTTTCTATGGAGCATCTTATGGGGCCATAATCAACCTTTATGCAGCATTATGTGGGGCAAATGTTTCTATGGAGCATCTTATGGGGCCATAATCAACCTTTATGCAGGATTGTATGGGGCAAATGTTTCTATGGAGCATCTTATGGGGCAATAATTAAGCTTTGTCCAGCATTATATAGGGCATATTTTTGCATGAAGCATCTAATGGGGCGCATCATAGACTTTATGGAGCATTATACGGGGCATATTTTGTATGGGGCATCGCTTGGGGACGAAAGATTCTCAGTGCTGCAAAGCCTGCCCCCATCGGGACATCACCACCCTCCCGATGCGACAGCATCGGGCCTCATCTAGTCATAGCAATAATTGCGAAAAGAGGAGCTTCACTTCAAGTGTGTTGAGAGAAAAAGAAAATTGAAGAGATGCTGCAGCAGTACCATCTGCTGGCCAACAAGTCATCTCGTGCAGCGGAAATGATCTGCAGCGAGTGGCATGAAGAGGAAACATTTCTAGGAGCTAAAAATATAAATGAATCAGTTTTCCATGTTAGCTAGGAAAGATTAGACATACACAAAACCAATCCAGATCACTTACAGAAACCAGGATCACAGTGCACAACAAACACACAGTGGTCAGACATCTATGCTGGTGATATCACTAATATAACTCACACAATGGCATCACATGTACATGAACATCTCCTTAATGGATGTGCCCATGTATATTTCTAATCACATGATGCATAACTCTGCATGACAAAGTGGAAGATGCTTAGCGGAGTATAAATTAGTTGCCTGACAGTAAAAAAATATTTTTCTTTAGACATGGACTGATGCATACTCTACTTCCAGCACCCTCACAGATCCAGCATAGGAGGCTCCAGGTGTCTGCAGTGGCTCTTGTGGTTTCCACCCTGTTCGCACAGTATTGCTGCAGTCCGTAATTGGCTGCAGCAGTCAGGTACCTAGAGGAGTGCATCATCAGACAAACATCAGCTGACACACACCTGTGCTTCAGAGCTGCCGTAGACTTGAGCAGTCTCTGCTGGATCTGTGGGGTCGCTGGAAATGGAGTACGCCTTCGTTTATTATTTTTAATCAATCCATGCCTAAAAACAAATCTTTACAACCAATTATAGTCTATAGATTTAAAAAATATATTGTGTGAATATACTAAAAAAACATCAGCCGAATAACCTACCCTTAAATGTATAGTAGCATGTTCACCAGGATGAAAACGCAAATGAAAAAATATCTTTAACCCCTTAACGACCGCCGATATGCCTTTTAACGGTGGCAGTTAAGGGTACTTAAACCACAGCGCCGTTAATTAACGGCGCTGTGGAAAAAGTGAATAGCGCACCCGGAAGATCTTTGGGGTCTCGGCTGCCAGGGGTAGCCGAGACCCCAAAGAACATGATCGGGGTCGGTTTTTACCGACCCCTGTTTTGCGATCGCCGGTAATTAACTGTTTACCAGTGGCCGCAAAAAAAAAAAAAAAAGCGATGTGTCATTCTCTGTCCTCCGATGTGATCGCACATCAGAGGACAGAAAAATAGGGGGATTTGGGGACCCTGTTATACTTACGGGTGTCCCTGGGTCCTCCTGCGTCCCCTCCTGCACGCCGGCTTCTTCATCCGGTAACAAAATGGCGCGCAGTGCGCCCGCCATGATCTGCCAGAGTTGGGGCTACATTTAGGGTTAGGGTTGGGGTTAAATTTAGGATTAGGGTTAGGGCTAGGGTTAGGCTTCTTTCACACTTGCGTCGGTACGGGGCCATCGCAATGCGTCAGCCCAAGGTACCGACGCACGTTGTGAAAATTGTGCACAACGTAGGCAGCGGATGCAGTTTTTCAATGCATCCGCTGCCCAGTCTATGTCCTGGGGAGGAAGGGGCGGAGTTACGGGCACGCATGCGCGGTCGGAAATGGCGGACGCGACGTACAAAAAAACGTTACATTGAACTTTTTTTGTGACGACGATCCGCCAAAACACAATGGTTCCAGTGCACGACGGACGCGACGTGTGGCCATCTGTCGCGATCCGTTGGCAATACAAGTCTATGGGCAAAAAATGCATCCTGCGGGCACATTTGCAGGATCCGTTTTTTGTCCAAAATGACGGATTGCGACAGATGCCACATGACGCAAGTGTGAAAGCAGCCTTAGGGCTAGGGTTAGGGTTGGGGTGGGGCTAAAGTTAGGGCTAGGATTAGGGTTGGGCTAGGGTTAGGGCTAGGGTTGGGGCTAAGGTTAGGGTTGGGGCTAAATTTAGGGTTAGGGTTGCGGCTAAAGTTAGGGTTAGAGTTGGGATTAGGGTTAGGATTAGGGTTAGGGTTGGCATTAGGGTTACGTTTTGGATTAGGGTTAGGTTTGGGATTAGGGTTAAGGTTAGGGTTGGGATTAGGGTTAGGGGTGTATTGGGATTAGGGTTAGGTTTGAGGTTAGGGTTGAGATTTGGATTAGGGTTGTGTTGGATTTAGGGTTTTGATTAGGGTTATGGTTAGGGTTGAGATTAGGGTTGTTTTGGGGTTAGGGTTGTGATTATCATTAGGGCTGTGATTAGGATTATGGATCGAGTTGGGATTAGGGGTGTGTTGGGGTTAGGGTTGGAGTTAGAATTGGGGGGGTTCCACTGTTTAGGTACATCAGGGGGTCTCCAAAAGCGACAGCCAATTTTGCGTTCAAAAAGTCAAATGGTGCTCCCTCCCTTCTGAGCTCTGCCATGCCCAAACAGTGGTCCCCCCCACACACGGGGTACCAGCATGCTCAAGACAAATTGGACAAAAACTTTTGGGGTCCAATTTCTCTTGTTACCCTTGTGAAAATAAAAACTTGGGGGCTAAAAAATCTTTTGTGGAAAAAAAAAATATTTTTTATTTTCACGACTCTGCATTATAAACTTCTGTGAAGCACTTGGGCATTCAAAGTTCTCACCACACATCTAGATAAGTACCATGGGGGGTCTAGTTTCCAAAATAGGGTCACTTGTGGTTTTTTTTTTACTGTTTAGGTACATCAGGGACTCTGCAAACGCAACATAACGCCCGCAGACCATTCTATCAAAGTCTGCATTCCAAAACGGCGCTCCTTCCCTTGCGAGCTCTGCCATGCACCCAAACAGTGGTCCCCCCCACATATGGGGTATCAGCCTACTCAGCATAAATTGCACAATAAATTTTGGGGTCCAATTTCTCCTGTTACCCTTGTGAAAGTAAAAATTTGGGGGTGAAAAGATCATTTTTGTGGAAAAAATATGATTTTTTTATTTTCATGGCTCTACATTATAAACTTCTGTGAAGCAGTTGGGGGTTCATAGTACTCACCACACATCTAGATAAGCTCTTTGGGAGGGTCTAGTTTCCAAAATGGGGTCACTTGTGGGGGGTTTCCACTGTTTAGGTACATCAGGAGCTCTGCAAATGCAACATGACACCCGCAGACCATCCCATCAAAGTCTGCATTCCAAGCGGCGCTCCTTCCCTTGCGAGCCCCGATGGGTGCCCAAACAGTGCCCCCCCCCCCCCCCAAATATGGGGTATCAGCATACTTAGGACAAACTTGTCAACAGATTTTGGTGTCCAATGTCTCCTGTTACCCTTGAGAAAATAAAAAATTGCAGGCTAAAAAATAATTTTTCAGAAAAAAAAAAGGATTTTTTTTATTTTCACGGCTCTACTTTATAAATTTCTGTGAAGCACTTGGGGGTTTAAAGTGCTCACCACACATCTAGATAAGTTCCTTAAGGGGTCTAGTTTCCAAAATGGGGTCACTTGTGGGGGGTTTCTACTGTTTAGGCACTTCAGGGGCTCTCCAAACGCGACATGGCGTCTGATCTCAATTCCAGCAAATTCTACATTGAAAAAGTAAAATGGCACTCCTTCTCTTCCAAGCTCTGCGGTGCGCCCAAACAGTGGTTTACCCCCACATATGGGGTATTGACATACTCAGGAGAAGTTGCACAACAACTTTTGTGGTCTAATTTCTCCTGTTACCCTTGTGAAAATAAAAATTTGGGGGCAAAAAGATAATTTTTGTAGAAAAAATGCGATTTTTTATTTTCACGGCTCTACGTAATAAACTTCCGTGAAGCACCTGGGGGTTTAAAGTGCTCACCACACATCTAGATAAGTTCCTTAAGGGGTCTAGTTTCCAAAATGGTGTCACTTGTGGGGGGTTTCCACTGTTTAGGCACATCAGGGGCTCTCCAAACGTGACATGGCGTCCGATCTCAATTCCAGCAAATTCTACATTGAAAAAGTAAAACGGCACTCCTTCTCTTCCAAGCTCTGCGGTGCGCCCAAACACTGGTTTACCCCCACATATGGGGTATCGATGTACTCAGGAGAAATTGCACAACAACTTTTGTGGTCTAATTTCTCCTGTTACCCTTGTGAAAATAAGAATTTGTGGGCGAAAAGATCATTTTTGTGTAAACAAAAGCGATTTTTTATTTTCACGGCTCTACGGTATAAACTTCTGTGAAGCACTTGGGGTTCAAAGTGCTCACCACACATCTAGATAAGTTCCTTAAGGGGTCTACTTTCCAAAATGGTGTCACTTGTGGAGCGTTTCCACTGTTTAGGCACATCAGGGGCTCTCTAAACGTTACACGGCATCCAATCTTAATTCCAGCCAATTCTGCATTGAAAAAGTCAAACGGCGCTCCTTCTCTTCCAAGCTCTGCGATGCGCCGAAACAGTGGTTTTCCCCCACATATGTGGTATCGGCGTATTCAGGAGAAATTGCATAACAAAATTTATGGTTAAATTTGTTTTTACACTTGTGAAAATAAAAAAAAATGGTTCTGAAGTAAAATGTTTGCAAAAAAAAAGTTAAATGTTCATTTTTTCCTTCCACATTGTTTCAGTTCCTGTGAAGCACGTAAAGGGTTAATAAACTTCTTGAATGTAGTTTTTAGCACCTTGAGGGGTGCATTTTACAATGGTGTCACACTTGGTTATTTTCTATCATATAGAAAATGACTTCAAATGTGATGTGGTCCCTAAAAAAAATGGTGTTGTAAAAATGAGAAATTGCTGGATTCTAAAATTGTGCTGATGTAAAGTAGACATGTGGGAAATGTTATTTATTAACTATTTTTTGTGACACATCTCTCTGATTTAAGGGCATACAAATACAAAGTTTGAAAATTGCAAAATTTTAAAAATTTTCACCATATTTCTGTTTTTTTCATAAATAATCGCAAGTAATATCAAAGAAATGTTACCACTAACATGAAGTACAATATGTCACAAAAAAACAAACTCTGAATTAGCGGGATCTGTTTAAGCGTTCCAGAGTTATAACCTCATAAAGTGACAGTGGTCAGAATTGTAAAAATTGGCTTGGTCATTAAGTACCAAATTGGCTCTGTCACTAAGGGGTTAAGAAACTAGAATCGGAGGAGATGCATCAGGGTCACATAATAGCTAGACTTCAGAACGGTACGGAAATTGTCAGCTTTGGTTCTTGTAAAGTGTTTGGCTTTATTATCCCAGGATGAGTGCTATTTTCTCTATGTGAATCAAGAGCAAACACAAGGTATGAGAAGTAAACGACTACTCACGTTCCAACGCCTCATTCAGATGTCGGTGCATCCCCTCTGTGAGCTATCAGAACCTGTTAGAATCTATAAAGCTATTTAAGCTTCTTTGCGGAAATTCTGCTTGCAAAAGAATCATTAAGAAATGGCCGTTTTTGAGCCGAGTGATGGATCAACAATACCCAAACATGTCTAGAGGTCATGGCAGCACACATTGGCATCCCTGTGCTGTTTGTGATGAACATTGGGGTGGATAGGAGACACTCATGTAAGGGAAAAATACAGAAACTGCAATGACAAAATCACTACTGAAAAACTTTTGGTGAAAACTGACATACTGACCAAACTCGTTTATTTTAGGGAGTTTTTGTACGTATAAGAAAAACTACTGACGTCTGAATGACGCCCAATAGTGAAAAGGGTCACTGAGAATGGTTATAACAATATCAAATGAGCTATTAGTGCAGAAGCCACCAAGAAGCATTAGTTTGAGCCATAGCCTCATTTCTTTTCTTTCTTTTGTCTGTATATACATAAATACATGTATACAGATAAATGTGTAAATACCGTATATAGATAGATAGATAGATAGATAGAGATAGATAGATAGATAGATAGATAGATAGATAGATAGATAGATATAGATATAGATCTCTAGTGAAAAAAGTGCATCTATAGTCACCCGTCTATGAGCAGACATGAAGTTACATAGATGGAAAAGCCGTTTCTGGCTTAAGAAGAGGGCCCTTGTGCAAGAAAAATATTTGGGGCCTTTGCAGTTATAGCTCATACCTCTTGCACCCCCGTTCGGCTTACACAGGTTGCACCCTTTAGTAATAACCATTATTCATTACTCATTATAACCAGGCTATAAAATGCAGTTACTGCAGTTAGGTCTTATGGGTATATAGGAATATAACCCTTATTTTCTCTTTTTGTAACTATTTCAGAATTCCTTAATTATGATGCATGATGACAATCTCTACACGTCGCAGCAGAATATGTTGGTTCTACATTTGCAAAGGGAAATTATACCCAATAACTGCCATAATTTATACATATATTTATACACTCTATAATCCAACAATTGGGACTTACCCACCGATGCTTTCCAGCAGCATTCATGTTGTAAAAACAGATTATTTTGCTACAATAAGTTGCTGTAAAAATGCTAAATCTGTAACTCCCAATAAATCCAACATGCAAGTGTAGTCATTTACATGTATCTTCACTTTCCGGACAACCTTTGCTCTTTCTACACCCTGAACAAAGTGCGGTACAATTAGCCACATGGCCAGGTGATCTAAACGCTTTAGTACTTGAAACAACATTGGTCAATTTACAAGGTTCAAGTCATTCACATTCAGAGTTATGGAGTCGGAGTCTGTGTCCATTATTGGTGGAGTCAGTCAATATAAAATACATAATAAATTGGGTACAGTAGTACAATGCAGGATGTGCTGTAAATGTTTTCATGAGAACTTGGTGTACAATAACAAATTATATTATGGTACTGTGTTAGGCCAGGTTCACATTTGCGGTTGAGTCAGCAGCGTATCGTCCGCAAACGCATGCAAAAATGCATGATAACGCAGCGTTTTTTATCCGCATCAGCTTATGCATGACGGCAAAAAAAAAATGCAGCGTTTGTACATGCGTTTGTGCTTTTTATGCGCATGCGTCTGATATTTCCAGGAGGGCGTGTCTCAATGGGTGTGTCTAAATCAGTTTCTGGACATGTGCAGTCCGAAGTATGCAAGCGCATACGCCCCGCGAAAAACACATGCATAAGCAAAAGTGGGCGAACGCATGCAAACGGATGCACCTGCGTCTACAATGTTAAAGATAGGAAATGAATACGCATGCGGATGTATGCATCAGAAGCGCTGCGGACACAACCGCAAATGTGAAACCGGCCTTAGCCAGAAAAATCGATGTAAATACTTCTATGCCCAACGATGATAAAAGTATTCTCAGAATGATACCTTTATTGACTAACCAAAAAAATATATATGTTTGCAAGCTTTCAGAACACAGAGGCTCCTTCTTCAGGCTTATTAGACATGAAATACTGAGGTTTTTCAAATCCATCTGTGATTGTTACATTAGGGCACCTTCCATTATCATGATGTACAATAACAAATTATATTGTAATCCTAAAGTGAAATCCTTAATTCATTTGTAATCCTGCTTGAAGGAGCCTCTGTGCTCTGAAAGTTTTCAAACATATATTTTTGGGGGTTAGTCAATAAAGCTATCGCTCCGAGAATACTTTTGTCACCGTTGGGCATAAAAGTGTTTACACCAAAGAATTTGGGAAAGTTATGAAATCTACTATATAATTGTCTAAGGGTCACTTCCGTCTTTCTGTCCTTCTGTCTGTCTGTCTGTCACGGATATTCATTGGTCGCGGCCTCTGTCTGTCAAGGAAATCCAAGTCGCTGATTAGTCGCGAAAAAAAAGCCACACCAATCAGCGACGGGCACAGTCCGGAAGAAAATGGCCGCTCCGTACTCCCAGCAGTCACTGCCCGGCGCCCGCATACTCCCCTCCAGCCACCGCTAACACAGGGTTAATGCCGGAGGTAACGGACCGCGTTATGCCGTGGGTAACGCACTCCGTTACCGCAGCTATTAACCCTGTCTGTCCTCAACTTTTTACTATTAATGGTGCCTATGTGGCATCAATAGTAAAAAATCTAATGTTAAAAATAATTAAAAAAGAAAAAACCTGCTATACTCACCCTCTGTTGTCCGCCAAGCCGCTGGCGGCTGCCGCCATCTGCCGTTCCCGGCGATGCATTGCGAAATTACCCAGAAGACTTAGCGGCCTCGCGAGACCGCTAAGTCATCTGGGTAATTTCGCAATGCATCCTGGGAACGGAAGATAGCGGCAGCCGCGCGCTCATCGCCTGCGCCAGATCCGAAGGTGAGTATGTTACAACTCCAATGGGCCCTCGGATCTGAAGGTAAGTATGTTTATTTTTTATTTTTTAACCTGTGACATACGTGGCTGGGCAATATACTACGTGACTGGGCAATATACTACGTGGCTGGGCAATATACTACGTGGCTGGGCAATATACTACGTGACTGGGCAATATACTACGTGGCTCTGTGCTGTATACTACGTAGCTGGGCAATATACTACATGGCTGGGCAATATACTACGTGACTGGGCAATATACTACATGGCTCTGTGCTGTATACTACGTAGCTGGGCAATATACTACATGGCTCTGTGCTGTATACTACGTAGCTGGGCAATATACTACATGGCTCTGTGCTGTATACTACGTAGCTGGGCAACATACTACATGGCTCTGTGCTGTATACTACGTAGCTGGGCAATATACTACGTGGCTCTGTGCTGTATACTACGTCACTGGGCAATATACTACATGCCTCTGTGCTGTATACTACGTAGCTGGGCAATATACTACATGGCTCTGTGCTGTATACTACGTAGCTGGGCAATATACTACGTGGCTGGGCAATATACTACATCACTGGGCAATATACTACGTGACTGGGCAATATACTACGTGGCTGGGCAATATACTACGTGGCTGGGCAATATACTACGTGGCTGGGCAATATACTACGTGGCTCTGTGCTGTATACTACGTGGCTGGGCAATATACTACGTGGCTATGTGCTGTATACTACGTCACTGGGCAATATACTACGTGGCTCTGTGCTGTATACTACGTCACTGGGCAATATACTACATGGCTCTGTGCTGTATACTACGTAGCTGGGCAATATACTACGTGGCTGGGCAATATACTACATCACTGGGCAATATACTACGTGACTGGGCAATATACTACGTGGCTGGGCAATATACTACGTGGCTGGGCAATATACTACGTGGCTGGGCAATATACTACGTGGCTGGGCAATATACTACGTGGCTGGGCAATATACTACGTGGCTCTGTGCTGTATACTACGTCACTGGGCAATATACTACGTGGCTCTATGCTGTATACTACGTAGCTGGGCAATATACTACGTGGCTGGGCAATATACTACGTCACTGGGCAATATACTACGTGACTGGGCAATATACTACGTGGCTGGGCAATATACTACGTGACTGGGCAATATACTACGTGGCTCTGTGCTGTATTCTACGTCACTGGGCAATATACTACGTCGCTCTGCAATATACTACGTGGCTGGGCAATATACTACGTCACTGGGCAATATACTACATCACTGGGAAATATACTGGGTGACTGGGCAATATACTACGTGGCTGGGCAATATACTACGTGGCTCTGTGATGTATACTACGTCAATGTGCAATATACTACGTCACTGGGCAATATAGTACGTGGCTGGCCAATATACTATGTGGCTCTGTGCTGTATACTACGTCGCTGTGCAATATACTACGTCGCTGGGCAATATACTATGTAGATGGGCAATATACTACGTGGCTGGCCAATATACTACGCCACTGGGCAACATACTACGTGGCTGCGCAATATACTACGTAGCTGGGCAATATAGTACATCACTGGGCAATAAACTACGTGACTGGGCAATATACTACATCACTGGGCAATATACTACGTGGCTGGGCAATATACTACGTGGCTGGGCAATATACTACGTGGCTGGGCAATATACTACATGGCAGGGCAATATACTACGTGGACATGCATATTCTAGAATAACCGATGCGTTAGAATCGGGCCACCATCTAGTGTCCTATAAATGTCTGTTGTGTTCCTGATCTCAGGATAATAATAATAATAATAATTTTATTTATATAGCGCCAACATATTCCGCAGCGCTTTACAAATTATAGAGGGGACTTGTACAGACAATAGACATTACAGCATAACAGAAATACAGTTCAAAACAGATACCAGGAGGAGTGAGGGCCCTGCTCGCAAGCTTACAAACTATGGGGAAAAGGGGAGACACGAGAGGTGGATGGTAACAATTGCTTTAGTTATTCGGACCAGCTATAGTGTAAGGCTCAGGTGTTCATGTAAAGCTGCATGAACCAGTTACCTGCCTAAGTATGTAGCAGTACAGACACAGAGGGCTATTAACTGCATAAAGTGTATGAGAACATGATGCGAGGAACCTTTTTTTTTTTTTTTTTTTTTTTATTATAAATAGGCCACACAGGGATCGTTAGGTTAATGCATTGAGGCAGTAGGCCAGTCTGAACAAATGAGTTTTTAGGGCACGCTTAAAACTGTGGGGATTGGGGATTAATCGTATTAACCTAGGTAGTGCATTCCAAAGGATCTCGGCTTTTAGCTGAGCTGAATCTGTGCTGCACTTTATGCACATGCTCAGTAGTGACCAGTGCTGGGGAGTCGAAGTCAGGGAAATTGTGGAGTCAGAATCCGTGGTTTGGCTTACCTACTCCACAGCCCTGGCTGGAAGTGCATTCAGGGCGGATTAATACACCTGAGAGTGAAGCAGCCTAAGTACACTGACTTCGACCTGCCAACAATGTAATTCCAGCTAGATTCGCATATTGCTTTTCCTCTAGATTTCTCATGACTGGAAAATCCAATCTCTACAATGAAAGGTCCAGTTTTATTCAGGGACAAGCGTCTATACAGCTATACCACTACTTCCATAGGGAAAAATGTGCTGGAAGGTTGCCTTTAAATGGCCACTGTCACCCCCCTCCAGCCGTTATAAACTAAAAGAGCCACCTTGTGCAGCAGTAATGCTGCATTCTAACAAGGTGGCTCTTTTAGTTTTAGGTTCAAGTATACCCCAAATAAAGCGTTTTTATACTTAGCCACAATTCCTGTCTCTAGCCAGGGAGGCGGGTCCTCACTCCCCAGCTCTAACCGCTCCTCTGCCGTCACTCAATCTTCCTGCGCTTTCGGCGCCGCCCCCTCAGCGCTGTGTACGTTTCAAAACCGGCGCCTGTGCAGTGTACTGCTGTGCTGCGCAGACGCAGTAAGCTCTGGCCATCTGACGTCCCAGCCAGGCTTGCAGACTGCGCCTGCGCTGGCATTGCGGCCAGCCACCTTTGGAATCCCCACCCCGCACTGTGCATAATGCATAACACAGTGCGGGGCAGGTTTGGTGCATCCTTTATGTATGGCATATCACCTATGTATGGCATATCACCTATGTATGGCATATCACCTATGTATGGCATATCACCTATGTATGGCACAACCCTTATGTATGGTATATCACCTATGTATACATATCACTTATGTATGGCATATCACCTATGTATGGCATATCACCTATGTATGGCATATCACCTATGTATGGCACAACCCTTATGTATGGCATATCACCTATGTATGGCATATCACCTATGTATGGCATATCACCTATGTATGGCATATCACCTATGTATGGCATATCACCTATGTATGGCACAACCCTTATGTATGGTATATCACCTATGTATACATATCACTTATGTATGGCATATCACCTATGTATGGCATATCCTTTATGTATGGCGTATCCTTTATGTATGGCATATCACCTATGTATGGGATATCACCTATGTATGGCATATCACCTATATATGGCACAACCCTTATGTATGGCATATCACCTATGTGTGGCATATCCTTTATGTATGGCATATCACCTATGTATGGCACAACTCTTATGTATGGCATATCACCTATATGGCATATCCCTTATGTATGGCATATCACCTATGTATGCATATCACTTATGTATGGCATATCACCTATGTATGCATATCACCTATGTATGGTATAACGCTTGTGTATGGCATATCACTTATGTATGGCATATCACTAATGTATGGCATATCACCTATATATGGCATATCACCTATGTATGGTATATCCCTCATGTATGGCATATCACCTATGTATGGCATATCACCTATGTATGGCATATCCCTCATGTATGGCATATCCCTCATGTATGGCATATCACCTATGTATGGCATATCACGTATGTATGGCATATCACGTATGTATGGCATATCACCTATGTATGGCATATCAACTATATATGGCATATCACCTATGTTTGGCATATCCCTTATTTATGGCATATCTTTTATGTATGGCATATTACCTATATATGGCATATCCTTTATCTATGGCATATCCTTTATGTATGGCATATTCAATTCAATTCAATGAAGCTTTATTGGCAGCACCAAATAAACAGTTTTGCCAAAGGACGTGTACTGTAGGGAATAGGGAGAAGGGACTGTGGGGATAATGGGTGGGGACTGTGGGGACGATGGATGGGGTAATAACATTGGTCTGAGTGCGATCCGTTTTTTCACGGCCAGCACTCGGACCGAAAATATATTTGCATGAACAAACCCTTATATTGTTCTTCTGCAAAATGATTAGATTAATAACAAATACTTGGAAGACTGAGGCTGGCAACTGCTGCTGCAAAGGGGCCGCTATACCCTGCTTTACTATAAAATGTCATAAATAAATTCCAGTATTTTCTCAGCTAACCCACTTAGAAAAATTGTTGGTAGCATTTTATTGTATATTTTCCTTAAGATTCCGTTCTCACCATGAATATTAGTTTGTGATGTACAGTAGCTTTTCTGCAGCATTTCTGCACACATTAACCAAATTAGGTAACTTGTGTGTTTCATTGCATTTTTTACATGCGGTTTTATAGTTTTGACACTGAGGTCTTTGCTACTTACTGGTATTTAACTCTTGATGCAGCCATATGCGGATTCACATGCGATTTTAGTGCGTTTCCCCAACGGAAACTCAATATAAATGCTTGAGGTTTTTTTATGTGCGGATTCTCCTCATTTAATACAATTCTATTGGAAAAATCAAGACATTAAACTCCGCAAGAGACATTGATATGCTGAGGATTTGAAGCAGTTTTTGAAGCAGTTTTGGCTTACAAATACCAAAGGTAAAAAGCTCACCAAATACTCGAGGGGCGTGGCTTGCTGGGGATCAGGAGTAGACCTGTGTTACAGGAGCTCCTGAAAAATCCCTCATTATAAGCGACTTATTACATGCTTTTTGGGAAGAAATTACCCCAGATCTTATCCAAAGCGACTAGGATTAAGGCACAAAATGGAAAAACCAGCTTTTATTGCGACAACAATAACACCAAGACAAAGAAGCTTCAGCTACGGCCTTACCACAGGCCTGCATACACAAAAGAACAAAGGACTACGCCCTACAATACTGTCAGGCCTCAGCCCAGATCCGGCTACAGGAGGACCACTGTACAAGCAACCGTCCACAGCGGCTCCCGCACAGAAAACTGAGACCATCCAGCCTCCTTGCATGGACCGGAGCTTCCTCCGTGACTAGGCCCAAAGCCGCGGCCTCGCCTAAGCCAGCGAGACCGGGAGGAATGAGGGAGGCTGAAACCCCACCCACAGCTCCGCCCATGGCGCGGCGACACAGCTCCCAGCGAGAAGAGCCCCGACCTGGCTGCCGAGAAAACCCCGGGTAAGCTTCCACTGCAGGCAGCTCTCACTCCGAAGTCCCCGGGCCCCTTGTTGTCTCTTACCGGGCCGGCGCGGTCTCCGGGAAGGGAATAGGAGCCGCGGCCATCAATACGCAGGCGGGACAGAAGAGAGGGAGAGGGATCGAGGCCCTGCCCACGTCTCCGCCCACAGCTAGCGACGGCCGCACTGTTAAGGAGAGGAGCCCGGACCCGGCTACAAGGGAGAAGCTAGGTAAGCTCCCTCCACAAGCGGCTCCAGCTCTGAGGTTCCCAAAATCCCCTATTCAAGCCGGCGCGACCTCCGGCAGAGGAATCAAAGCTGCGGCTCTGCATGCAACAGCGGGGACGGGGAGTGAGAGAGGGGACGAGACCTCGCCCACAACTCCGCCCACGGCACACAGCGGCCCTGCTCATATAAGAATGAGCCCAGACCCCGTTGCAAGAGGGATCCCGGGCGGACTCCTCTTACCGCAAGCGGCCCCTGCTTTATACCCATGATGCGGCACGACCCTTGGGATTAAAAACAAAATCACGGCCCTGCATATGCCAGTGGAGATGGGGAGCAGGAGACGAGATGAAACTCCGCCCACAACTCCGCCCATAACTCGTAGTGACACCACAGCTAGAGAAATAAAGAGGCAGAAAGCCAGCCGTACCCTGAATTACGATGCCCCTGTGTTCACACCCCAGCTTAGAACCCAGGTGACGGAGGGGCATAGAATCAAAAGCTTTGGCGCAGCGCTGATTAGATCAGATGATACATCACAATTAAATCGTCACCCACAAGCAGCACTGTTACAGAGATCTAATAGCTCTACCAATAAGGGGGGGGGGAGAACCCCACCACAGAGGTATTATGTCCCTTCCCCAGCACAGAGGGGGTGAAAGTTATGGAAAACCCACCTACGGAATCAGATATAGACAATTTGATGAAAAATTTCTGCGACTATTTCAACAAAAAAATGGACAAACAATCCCTAATACTAGATAAATTCTTGCTTTCTTTCAATCCGACAAGCACTGAATCATCTAGTACGGTTACAGCATCTGGGTCATACATAAAGGACGCGTTGACATCCATAGCGGAAAGCCTAGACTCCTCCTCGTCCGTATCTTCCTCAAGGTCTTCCCTCTGCAATTATTCTCCACCAACACAAGATTCATACGCATCTTCTGCAAACTCTTCAGACAGCAGTATGGAGGACTTTTCCCCTGGGAACTATGATCTTCCTCATTCGGATCCTTCACCAACCCCCCCTATATCCTCAGATTTGCTAGAAAGTCTGCAAAGAGACATAGACTCACTCAAATGTAACTTAGCAACTCTTGAAGACCATAGACGAAGAAGCAACGTAAAAATCAGGGGAGTCTCTGAGTCTGTCAAACCCCCCCACTTGAAAAACTATATTCACAAAATCATTTCTAAATTCATTCCTGACTTCAACGAACCCAATATCATAGAAAGAGTTTACCGAAGTAAAAGACCTGTGTCCCTCCCACCAGATGTGCCAAGAGACATTATTGTCTCCTTTTTCCCAGCCTGGGTTAGAGGTAAACTATTTGACCTCTCCTCCGATAAAAGCTTCTTGCTCTCCTCATATGGCCACCTAACATTCTTCAGAGACTTATCTAAAGACACTTTGAAAAAGCGACGAGACTTTTCACCAGTCACACGGGAGCTCCGGAGATCCCACTTTGCATACTCATGGTCTGCTCCCTCTACTCTTTTGGTAAAGCTATTGTCCGGAATTGTACATATTCCATCTCCTGCAGAGGGTATATCCTTCCTGAAACAGCAGGGTCTGAAACCTTCCAGAACCTCCAACAGCCCTACCTGATCTGTAGTCCTGTTCTTCACATATTAACATTTGTCTTCATTACGTCTCTCACAAGCTATAAACGCATTTCTTCCTAACAATTAGCTTTGATAATGAGCCAGATATTCTTGCTACCCACAGAGTCGCAGGCTCACCCAAGGGTGCTCCCGGACATGAAAGCTACATTATTCAACACATTATGCTTAAAGTAAGTTTACAGTTCATAACAGGTCTTTCTATTCTATCATCTACTGATTATCTAATATGTTTATACTAATCTACTGTACGATACCTGTTTTCCCCTATTGCTATAGGGGTTTATTTTCCCCACCTCCATATCCCATCCTCTCCCTCTCGTCCCTCCCTAAACTACCCTTCCCGGTTAAAAGTTAAAATTCTAATAAAACTTTTGGGGGAAAAAAAAAAAAAAACCTCACCAAATACTCAACAAGTGCATGTGGCCTAAAGGTACCGTCACACATAACGATATTGTTAACAATATCGTTGCTCTTTGTGATGTAGCAACGATATCGTTAACGAAATCATTATGCGTGACAAGGACCAACGATGAGGCCCCTGCTGGGAGATCGTTGGTTGCTGGGGAATGATCAGGACTTTATTTCGTCGCTGGATCACCCGCTGACATCGCTGAATCGGCGTGTGTGACACCGATCCAGCGATGTCCTCACTGGTAACCAGGGTAAACATCGGGTTACTAAGCGCAGGGCCGCGCTTAGTAACCCGATGTTTACCCTGGTTACCATTGTAAAAGTAAAAAGAAAAACAGTACATACTTACATTTCTGTCACGTCCTTCAGCGTCAGCTTCCCTGCGTCCCCCAGTGTCAGCGCCGGCCGGCCGTAAAGCACAGCACAGCAATGACGTCACCGCTCTGCTTTCCGGCCAGCGCTTACACAGTGCAGGGAAGCTGACGCTGGGGGATGCAACAGGAATGTAAGTATGTAGTGTTTTTTTTTTTACTTTTACAATAGTAACCAGGGTAAACATCGGGTTACTAAGCGCGGTCCTGCGACCACACAACAACTTACCAACGATCACGGCCAGGTCGTATCGCTGGTCGTGATCGTTGGTAAATCGTTAAGTGTAATGGTACCTTAAGACAACACATCTGTCACAGCGTCAAAATATCACCAAAAACTGAATGTGGGAACTTAATCTTATATAGTAAAGAAGCTACCGTAAGTGAAGAGAATTGGACTAGCCGTACACTTTAGAAAAATGTAGATGGAGGATCCCATAAACATGCATGCTCATCTCAACTGAACGTACATGTGATCTGTATGGGAAGAGGGAAGTAAGGATGTGGCAGACACACCTGACAGTGTGATAGTCTTTCCTATTATGAAGAGGGTCATGAGTGCAGAGGGTCATGAGTGCCGCATACACATTATATATAGGGAAGACAAAGAATATTGACTGATAATAGCAGCTGGCAAATCCAACTAAAAATATAAAGGGGTGGAGGGAAACTTGGTGAATTTATTCAAGTTGAACAAAATGATGGGCAGAAGCCTGGCTCCAGTGTCCTTGCTTGTGTAACACCCCAGGTAACCAGTTGTTACAGTGGCATTGCTTTCCTCATGGGAAGAGTAATGTAATGCTTGGAAGCGAGGAATGATTCCTTTATCAGGTAATCAGCACATACAACACTGTTCTGACTCCAGGCCAGAAGGGGAGCTCTGAACCCAGTTTCAGGCGAGCTTCCCTTGATATAATATATATTCTGGACTGAGGGAGGAGTTAGGGAGTTCGTCCAGGGAGACCAGATGAGAAGAGTCGGTAGCAGATGGTGAAGGAGAGAGGAGAGAAAGGATAGAGGAGAGAAAGGAAAGCTGGGGCCGTGCAGCCACATGTGATGCTGCAGCTCCTGGAAGGAAAGAGCAGCCGAACAGTCTGTAGAGACTGGAAGGGGAAGAGAAGAGAGAATTGAGGAGCTAGAAGGGAGCTGTGATTGGGCTCCTTTCTAAGCTGAAGTGCAGCCGAGGTTGTAGGGGGAAACTTCATGCCCCACGGCAGAAACCAGCAGACAGCTGGATTTCAAGTCACCTGTCCACCATTAAAACCCAAAGACACAGCAACAGATAGAGCCCGGAGTCATCTGAGTCATCTGACAGACCCTGTAAAAAGGCTTGAGTTACCTGTCATGCGGGTAGTGTCCAAGGCACCAGGGGGACAGAAAGAACGTGAGGACCTTGTGTGAGGCCTAAGGCAGCAAGGGACTACTACATAGCACATAGTGGAAGGCTTCCAACCCCACCTGCTTAGGGGGATTCCCGAGCTGCTTCCAGGCTGGCCGGACCACACCGGCACCCGTGATCTGGACCCTGGACTGTGGCTGCCTTGCAACAGTAAAGAGGTAAGGAGACTGAAACTTGTGTCCTCTGTTTCTTTCTCCACCACCTACCACCTGTCCCTACTACACCAGGAGACATGGGGACCCCAGCTTCACCTGTGGGAAGCCATACAAACTTTGCTGCAGTGCCATCACCCCCAGAGGACCCCTTTAAGCAGTGTCGGTCATCCCTGACCGAATACCACAGGTGGCATCACAAACATTTTTTATTCTAAAAACCCCTTTAAAGACTGTCCCTTTTATTTGGACACCGAGGGCCACGGACAGGGTCCCTGCCACCGTGACCTCCCCTTTAATGACCACCGGACACGGTACAGAGTACCCCTAGGCCCTAGTGGGCGCTCCACTTGTAGTACATGGCTTCTGGAACAGAGCCCTGCAAGCCTCCTCCTACCTGCCGCCACCCCTGGTGCCTTTTCCTATTAGTGAGCCCAGCAGGAATTCATGTGAAAGAGGAGCTGAGGATGCCCGCATATAGGAGGCGGTTCTCAAAGTTCTAGCCTGGCAGCCACAGACCACCGACATGGACGCTGGACCAGAGTCCTGCAAATCTTTCTGTACAATTCTAGTATTTGTTATAAAGAAGAAAAATGGTTGGGATCAGTGGGTAAGAGTGAAATTTCAGGGACCTGGGTGGTGGGGCACTCATTGCAGCCAGTGTCATAGGCACCAGAAGAGCTTTTCTCATTACGAGTGCAGGGAACACCATTCATTTTATCATTACAGAACTGTATCCCCAGGGTATATATAACATACCACCCCCCCCAAAAACATGGACTCCAGGCAAGACAGAAAACGCCTGAATAGACAAAGAATTACTTGCACTAATCTATTAGCACACAGCAAGAAGCATGGCATTAATTCCAAACTACGTAATTACAGAACAACCATGGGAACTGTCCATTATTATTATCAGTAAGTTTACAGCAGCCCTAGCTCGCTGCAGATTCTCCCAATGACTGTATCATGGATGAATAATTTGTATTTCGATATTTCCAATGGCTGTGTCAGTACCCACAGCATCTACTCCAACATGACAAGTGAGAGATGCTTTCTCAGCTGCTGAAAGCAAATTACAGAGTAGCTTCATCCTTGAAGATCTAAGTTTATACTTTATTTTTGCTTGAAATAGAAGGAAATAGCATAAAGAAGCCACGCAAACAGTCTCCAAACCTACAGCCACGTTATGACAAGCTGCAATCTCCTTACCACAGGATTACTGGATGGATTTGCATAGGGTAAGCTGCTATGTTGATTACAGGGAACGTGTATCCACCCAGGACTTCCTAATAAAAGTCTGGAATTCTCAATTAGAGAACCTCTGATCTCGCTAAACAGTGAAATAAAGAAAAACTGCCACATACGTCTGATCCTTTCTTGTGCGGCATATTCAAGCGATGGATCAAAACGCTCAGTAACCTACTAGACGTCCCTGACTTCTGATGTACGGAAATATGCAGCTCCGTAGTTTTGTTATGGGTGGATTTCTTGAACTTCTTCTGTGTGTTACCCAATAAAGGTAAAAAATTGTTGTTATATATTCAGGCGAAATGTATTTGCTGTGAAATTTCAATAAGAGAAAAAAACAATGCAAATGTGTGGAAATATTCACATTAAACTGTGTCTCCGCTACACAAATGCTATGCACATATACAAAGTAACCTGCAGCATAAGTTGGAAGGCTGCAGATGTAGTGATGAGCGAATATACTCGTTACTCGAGATTTCCGAGCATGCTCGGGTGTCCTCCGAGTATTTTTTAGTGCTCGGAGATTTATTTTTTATTGCCTCAGCTGAATGATTTACATCTGTTAGCCAGCATAAGTACATGTGGGGGTTGCCTGGTTGCTAGGGAATCCCCATATGTAATCAAGCTGGCTAGTACTGTAGCTATAAATCATTCGGCTGCGGCGAAAAAAACTAAATCTCTGAGCACTAAAAATACTCGGAGGACCCCCGAGCGTGCTTGGGAAATCTCGAGTAACGAGTATATTCGCTCATCACTATGCAGATGTCAAATCTACAGTGCCAGTGTCACAGGTGTGTCAGAGGCAACAGACCGTCGATCTGCAACTGGTTGGCATTGCAGATTCCTTCTTAATCCTTCTGACTTTTGGACCCAGTGGCAACCTCCCTCCGGCTCTAAATGACACACCGGGACCTCGGTGTTTATAGACTCTCAGTCTGCCTCAGATAGCCGCAGGTGATATTCACGTTTTTCCTTGTGATGACTTGGAGCTATAGCAGTCGGCTTACTTCCTCTCTGGTGTTCTTGAAGGATGTTTGGTGTTACTTCTCTGGAGTCACCTCAAGCTAAGTTTCTTCCCTCTTGTTTGTCTCCCTTCTTGTCTTTAGTGTACAGTGGGGGCTGACCAGTGCTTATCCCCTTTCCCTATTCAGGGCCTAGTCTAGGAATATACAGGGCTTAGATTTCCTGCTCGGCGATTGGTGTGGAACCAATATAAGTACGGTAGGGAAGGCAAGGTGCTATTAGATCTGCCTAGGGGTCTCCACTCCCCCTTTCCCTAGTGTTTGGGCTTTCTTCTCCTCATCCCCTCGTGTTGCACTTAGTCTTCCCACACTGTGCGGGACAGCCAGTCAATGTGTTTGCAGCGTGTAGAAGCTACGATGGAATGCATCCTTAGAGGGTTTTCTGCCATCTAAAAATTGGGAAATAATGGGATGTAAGGAACTATTCCTTTACATGAGGGTTCAAGCAATCAGTCCACACCAGATTTTAAAAAACTTACAGTCAGCAGAGGGTCTGCCAATGACCATACTTAAGACTCCCATACAAAATTAGTCTACTGTTGGTCAAACCCGCCAGTATTGGCAGGCTCAACCAATACTCTAATATTTATGGGGTCTCCAAACTCTGCCCCAACAGATGATGTCTGGAATGATAAGAACCCGGCATGTCCGATTTCCGACTGACAATCCTTTTGTGCTTAAGATAAGATGTTGGCAGAAGAGTTTGGAAGCACCTCTCTTTACAGACCACAGGAGCTCATGTGTATAGAGGGGTCCAGAGGAAAAGCTGCCAGCTGAATGTTGGTTTGTCTGGCAGCTATTTATTGAGTATGGGGCCGCTAATGAGGCACATATTGAATTTTTACTTAAAAACTACTTGAACATATACAAGTAGCCTACATTTTACGACGAATAGGGGCAGTGATCATTGCACAAAGTTACCATGTGTTTCCATAGGATAACAACCTGCACTTTCCACAGTCCCCTGTGTTTTTGAGCAGGTGCCATGGGGGCAATTATGATGTCTACAATCTGGAATTCCAGGTGGTTTCCTACTGATGTGACCCAGGTTAATGGAGTCTTTGATGTTATCCCCCTGTCCACATTCCATCTTTCACTGCTTACTCTTTAGAAGACAGAAAATAATCTGATCCCAAGACTAATGACCTTCCTTTGTCCTGAAACATTCAGGGTTTCAGAGTTTCCAGTAATGTCGCTTTCTTAAAGGGAACCTGTCACCCCGTTTTTTGAGATTGAGCTATAAATACTGTTAAATAGGGCCTGCGCTGTGTGTTCCTATAGTGTATGTAGTGTACCCCGATTCCCCACCTATGCTGAGAAATAACTTACCAAAGTCGCCGTTTTCGCCTGTCAATCAGGCTGGTCAGGTCGGGAGGGCGTGGTGACATCGCTGGTTCTTCCTCAGCTTTACGTTGGTGGCGTAGTGGCGTAGTGGTGAACAAGCAGCGCGCGATCTGCGCTGTCATCCCTTTCGTCGGTGGGGGCGGCCATCTTCCTGGGGCCGCGCGTGCGCAGATCGAGTGCTCTGCTGCACGGGGCTTCAGGAAAATGGCCGCGGGATGCCGCGCGTGCGCATTAGAGATCGCGGCGGCCGAAACTCGGCTTTGGGAAAATGGCCGCCGCGATCTCTAATGCGCACGCGCGGCATCCCGCGGCCATTTTCCTGAAGCCCCGTGCAGCAGAGCACTCGATCTGCGCACGCGCGGCCCCAGGAAGATGGCCGCCCCCACCGACGAAAGGGATGACAGCGCAGATCGCGCGCTGCTTGTTCACCACTACGCTACCAACGTAAAGCTGAGGAAGAACCAGCGATGTCACCACGCCCTCCCGACCTGACCAGCCTGATTGACAGGCAAAAACGGCGACTTTGGTAAGTTATTTCTCAGCATAGGTGGGGAATCGGGGTACACTACATACACTATAGGAACACACAGCGCAGGCCCTATTTAACAGTATTTATAGCTCAATCTCAAAAAACGGGGGTGACAGGTTCCCTTTAAATAATTGCCTAATTTTTACAAACCGCATTTGCAAAAAACACTAAACTCCTAAGAGAAGCAATTTAGGTGGCAGGAGTCTAGATATATTTTGACAAACTACTGCATTTGGAACAGAATAGGCTTCTTTCTTTAGGGTATATTCATTCTTTAAACACGATAATCTGGTACTTTTTATAAATTACTGTATATTCATACTGAGTTACTGACATGGATATACTTCAAATTCCACATCAAAACCTGCCTCAAACACTTTTTATTCTTTGATCTGCATTTTGAGCAGGATCATCTTAAAAATACAAATAAAAATATCTCAGTGTGGGCAAACCCTAGAGATTCCCACCTTGGGCATTTATACTGTATTCACAGAATTTGCCAAGTAACCTCTGATAGATGTGGTTTCCTCCATGATACATGCAGGACAGGAAACTATGGAGAATGGCAGCGCTCGGCGGTTTCCATAACACCAACTGTGAATAGAGATGTTTGAGTGCACCCATTTATTTTATGCCTAACTACCCATCAGGCATGTGAGGGGACCCACATAGCTGTAGGTGCCAGGATGTTTATCAGGGCCTCCAGACTCTGCCCCAACAGATGATGTTGGTAGAGGTAAGAATCGGGCATGTCTGATTTCCGACTGATAATACTTTTGTTATTCGCAAGATTAGAAGCCACCAGAGGAGTCTGGAAGCCCCTCTCTTTTAGAGGACAAAAGAGCTGTGTATTAAAGAGTAGGAGTAGAACAATACCTAGGGGTGGCAGCTGGCAGAGGAGTGCCGTCGGGCCACCTAATGCGGCTCTGAAGTGTCTCCCCTTAAAGCTTCAATTTGCCATCCCCCAGACTGGGATTCGGCTGTTATCTGACAGTCGGCTCAGAGAAGCTGTCGCGCGCCTGCTCCCAAAGTCCAGTGAACAATTGTCTTTCAGGCGCGAGTACACTTGGAGCTCAGCAATGTAATCATGTCATTTGATCACGCTGCTGACGTCACTCGTTGATGCACAGAAGAGAGAAGAGCATCGGTGGTAAATGCTCCTGTGACTGTGGAGCTGAAGACACCAAAAGATTCAGTGTAGGGGTGGAAGGGAGTGTTCTGTGTGGGGAGGGGGGGGATGGTTGGGTGTTACTTCTGTGTGGGCGGGAATAGTTATGTGTGGAGAAGGGAATTCTTTTTGTGAGTGGGGGGAATTTATTCTGTGTGGAGGGAGGATTTATTCAGTGTGGAAGGGGGGATTTATTCAGTGTGGAAGGGGGGATTTATTCAGTATGGAAGGTGGGATTTATTCAGTGTGGAAGGTGGGATTTATTCAGTGTGGAAAGGGGGATTTATGCAGTGTGAAGGGGAGTTATTTATTCAGTGTGGAGGGGGTAGTCAATCAGTATGGAGGAGGTCATTTATTCTGTGTGGAGGGGGATTTATTCTGTGTGGAGGGGGGATTTAGTCTGTGTGGAGGGGGATTTAGTCTGTGGGGGGTGAGTTGGAGATGGGTGCGGACAGCATGAGTAGCGAGGAGTAAAATGTGTGTGGACATAGTATGAGGGAGCAAGGGTGATGCATGCGGACACAAAATGGAAATTTGGGGGATGTCTGAGGGTAAGTATGGAGTGCGGGGGGGTAAATATGTGAGGAGACAGTATGGTTAGCAGGAGGGACGTACATGAGGAGGGAGGGGGAAACTTGTGAGGAAACAGTATGGGGGAGAAATGTTGTGAATTCCGCTCTTGGGCTCCCTCCGGTGGTTGTAAGTAGCACTTTTGTGAGTTCTGCTCTTGGGCTCCCTCTTGTGGTTTCAAGTGGTATGGCTGCTCCTTGGAGTTAGCTGTCTTCAGCTGCTTCCACTGATCGTCTTTTCTGCTCGGCTATTTATGCCTGCTCTGTCCTTCAGCCAGTGCCACTTGTAAATGGTTCCTGGTTGGATTCACATCTCTTTGGAGTTCCCTGTTATCCTGACCAGTTCAGCAAAGCTAAGTTTTTGCTTGCTCTTTTCTGTTCACAGATTGTGGACTTATCCGTTCTGTGCTTCTATGTTTGTCCAGCGTTATCAGTATGAATTGATTCTGTCTTGCTGGAGGCTCTGGGAAGCAGATTTACCCTCCACACCTTTAGTCAGGTGTGGAGATTTTTAGTAAACTCTGCGTGGATTTTTGTAGTGTTTTATACTGACCGCACAGTATTCCATCCTGTCCTATCTATCAAGATAGACTGGCCTCCTGTGCTCATCCTGGTTTCATTCTGTGTATGTCTTTTCCCTCTCCACTCACAGTCATTATTTGTGGGGGGCTAATCTATCCTTTGGGGATTTTCTCTGAGGCAAGATTGTTTTTCTGCTTCTATCTTTAGGGGTAGTTAGCTCTTAGGCGGTGACAAGGTGCCTAGGGAGAGTTAGGAGCATCCCACGGCTACTTCTAGTTTGGTGTTGAGCTTAGGGACTACGGTCAGTACAGTTACCACTTTCCTTCAGAGCTCGTTCCATGTTGCTCCTAAACCACCGCATCATAACAAGAAAAGTGTGAGTGGGCACAGAATAGAGACAATAAAACAAAGAACCCAAAGTATGGAAATCAATGTCTATATATTGAAAAGAGTATATTGGTATACATCCAATAACCAAATTGCGAATAAAATAAGGACATTGATTTCCATACTTGGGGTTCTTTGTTTTATTACAATACCGAATGGTCTGCCATTCATATACTAAGTAGTGGTCTCTCCTTCTTTTCTTTTGTTATATTTGGCACTTGCGCACCTGCACAGCCCTATTATTATTATTATTATTAATTTCTTTAGCCCATTTTTTTGGTTTTAATAATATCATTTTTTGACCGCTACCTTTGTCCTACAGAATAGAGACAGTAGTGTTAGGAAACGTGTAAGGGCACAGCTAGAAGGGGACAGCATGCCAAGGAGGAGGAGTGTGATGAGATGGAACCATATAGAGACTGGGCCTTATAGGGGGACACAGCGTGAGAGGACAATGTGAAGAGGCGGCCCAGCAAGGAAACGAGAGGGCAGTGTTTAGAGCATGTACCATAAGAGGGACAGTGTGGTGGTCATATTTTGTGTGGAGAATATAGTGTGGGACAATAACTTATTCAGGGGTTCAGCATAGGGCAGATAGTGTGCAGTGCATGCGCTGTGAGAATTCAGAGGCTTGCAGTCACATAGAGTGACTGCAGACTTTGATTTCAAACCCGGACAAGCCCTTTTATTATAAAATTAAAGGGAACCTGTCACCCCCAAAATGGAAGTTGAGCTAAGCCCACCGGCATCAGGGGCTTATCTACAGCATTGTGTAATGCTGTAGATAAGCCTCCAATGTATCCTGAAAGATGAGAAAAAGAGGTTAGATTATACTCACCCAGGGGCGTTCCCGCTGCGGTCCGGTCCGATGGGTGTCGCGGCCCGGTCCAGGGCCTCCCATCTTCTTACAATGACGTCCTCTTCTTGTCTTCACGCTGCGGCTCCGGCGCAGGCGTACTTTGTCTGCCCTGATGAGGGCAGAGCAAAGTACTGTATTGCGCAGGTGTCGGGCCTCTCTGACCTTTCCCGACGCCTGCGCACTGCAGTACTTTGCTCTGCCCTCAACAGGGCAGACAAAGTATGCCTGCACCGGAGCTGCGGCATGAAGACAAGAAGAGGACGTGATCGTAAGAAGATGGGAGGCCCCAGACCGGACCGCGACGCCCATCGGATCAGCCGCACCTGGGTGAGTATAATCTAACCTCTTTTTCTCATCTTTCAGGATACATCGGGGGCTTATCTACAGCATTACAGAATGCTGTAGATAAGCCCCTGATGCTGGAGGGCTTTGCTCAACTTCCATTTTGGGGGTGACAGGTTCCCTTTAAGCCCTGTAGCATGGCAATCCTAACAGCGTGTAATACACTCACGGTCAGGACTCAGATCTGCTTGCAGGTTCCAGCAGTCATTACATTGCCGCTTCACTCATATGCGATTTTCATACAGATGGTCACATGACAACTCACTTTTCTTCCTGCTTCTCTGAGTTTTTCACTGAACATTGAAAGAATAAGTGTGAAAAATCAAATATGTGCTTGGGGGGGAGAGGGGGACAAACTGAATTCTTGCCCTGGGTTCCAGAAAACCTAGATACACCTCAGAGTTGGATAGATAGCTGTCAGCAGAATGATGGTTGATCCAACCGATATTTATTGAGTATGGGGCCCCTAAGGCTGCACAGGTTGGATTTTTACTTTATTACAACAAAACTTATCAGGCAATTTATGGAACATGCAAAAGGATATGCCATGAATGTCTAAGATGGGAATAAGCCTTTAAAGAGGGTTACATAGATTCTCAATGTCAGAAGTTTGAACATATGCAATACTTAATACTATTTTGCAACGTAAGTAGTAAATTATATCCAGTCGAAGCAGATCTGCTGTGGTTCCACATCGAAAAGTGTCAGTTCCGGCACAAGAACAGTTAAAGACCCTGGAAAATCGGGGCAATAAGCCACAAAAGTGAGTGTGTCTGAATAAACCCTTAAATACATGCATAGGAATACACATGTTCTAGGAAGACTCTGTACAGCACACAAAGCAACCATGCCATTTCTATAGGAAAAAAGGTTTATCATCACGTATTCTGCAGTCAGATGGACATGCTGATTGTTTTAGGTTCTATCACAGACCTCCCACCACGTCTGACTCAATAGATCATCATATCCAAGCTGTGAATGCCGCACCTGCCATCAATCTTACTGCAATTCTAATCAACACCTGTATTCACGTCGTCCCAGATGAGCCCATCTTGCCTACACGAGCCATTGATACAACACACAGAAAAGCCGTTGCACATTGTGGTATCTAGAATCACTCCCAAGCTCTCTATTACGCAAGCAAGTCATAAACACCAGCAGTAATACTGAGGGGGAGTCCTAAATGGGCTGTCTGCACCTTAGTGTGCAGCGGAGCTCCTCAAATGGGCTGCTATTATGAATCAGGCACTTATACTAAAAGGAAAATATTATTCAGTGGAAACTTGATATTTCTTCAGTTTAAAAAGGGCAATTACTTCCCATTTTCCCTGATCACTGGTTTATTTCTACACATAAGCAATCATTTCCTGAAGATCTGACTCTGATATCAGCTTTTATAACACGACAACACTGTATATAAAGCAGAACCACAAACATAATGTAAGCCCTTGCTAAATGGAAAGTCAACTATGCAGGATTATTGAGATCTCTTAGGCTACAGCCACACATCCGTGTAAGTGAACGTTTTTATACATTGACTCTTCACAATGTATCAGTTAAAAAACAGGTGAAACTCGGATAGAACACTGAATCTAAGTGCTAAGTCTGTATTCCTAGTTTCACCCGTGTGTCAGAGATTTTCGTAGACTTTAATGGCTGAGTCTGATGTGCAAAACAGATGGGAACATGATATGATCTGAGTCTCGTAGACCGGAGACATGGACCCAATTTTAAAACTGATGTGAGAGTGGCTCTATAAAACTCTAAGCGTCAGACGGATAAGTGAATGTAGCATAAGTGATATCCACTAGATACAGTGTTCCCCAACTCCGGTCCTCAAGAGCCACCAGCAGGTCATGTTTTCAGGATTTCTTTAGTATTGCAAAGGTGATAATTGCATCACCTGGACAGGCAAGCATTCAATCACCTGTGAAATACCGTACTAAGGAAATCCTGAAAACATGACCTGTTGGTGGCTCGGAGTTGGGGAACACTGCAGAAAGTCAATTGATTATTCTCTAGATTTTCCAAGGTGGACTCTGCAATCAAAGCCATGAATATAGTATAGTAATGCCTTACGGGGCTTTCTAACTGCAACTTCTTCTATGTTTGGTCGCCCCGTTGGGGCATCCAAATCCCCTGGAAAACAGGACTCAGACGTTTGCATGAAAATGATGCAAGTTTCATCCCATTTATAATAGAAACTATATTTTTCATGCACAAATTCGGTCACTGAAAAAAAAAAAAAAAAATCGCTCATCTGTACTGTCCCCTTGAATAACATTTGTCCGAGTAATGTCTGTTTTTTTGCTTTTTCCCATAGAGAGCAGTCGGACTGAAAATACCGCCATGTGAACGAGCCCAAACCGTTCTTTCTTTTTGCACTATGTTGGATTCTTTATAAGAATCCCCGAAAAACAGGATTTCGATATTTCAATCAAGCTCTCGGAGTCACTTTGGACACGCTCTGTCCTGCAGTTTTTGTCTTTTTTAGACATGGACAAAAACATAATCTGCTAGGTTTCAGTGATGGACACAATTTTAGGCTTTAACAAAGTTTGCAGTTTTAGTGTTTTTAGATTTTTTATCAGATGTTTCTTTGGTTACTGAAGTACATAAATAGGCATTTTATAAGTTTTTAAACTATTGTTGACAAATATATCAAGTTTATGAAACTTCACGTTTTCTGCAATTTGTCCTCGAATGCAGGATATCAGGGGCAAATCGTGACTGATAGCAACCCAGTCTTGTGTAAGGAGTTTATCAGAATTTATTAGTTAGTATTCGCGTCGGTGCAAATCGATTCGCAAGACCTGGTCCATCAGCCATGTCAGTAACCAGTGGCCGTAGCGTGGGAGCCCTAATATCCGCCTCTTACCTGGAGGCATTCGCAGCTCCATTTTTGATCACCCAGCCTACAGCAATGTCATCGTTATGGCGTGACATACATGTGACATCACAACAGGCCAACTAATCAAAAGAGCCAAGGATGCCATCAGGTAAGAGGGGCTGTTCTCCCTTTTAGGCGCCAGAAATTAATGATGTAGCCAATGGACAGAGTCTTGCAAATCGACTCGCATGAACTCTAATCAATAGCATTGCTCTTTTTGGGCCAGTACTGCTGGGATTTTATTATTTTTCTAACATCAGATGCCATACTGAAATAAATCATTAAGTTCACGTTGTATGTTTTGCAGGGAAATGTGCTTGCTTCCTTCTTAAGACATGAATTTCCTTTCTGCTGTAAATGTCGGCAAACCTTAACGCACTATCTTGCTAATAAATTCAATATTTGTATAGCATTGGTAGGAAATATACTTGAGCTGATCATACAATAGAGAATTCAAAAGGCCAAAAAGACAGAGTCTGAGCAATTTTTTTTAAATTGTCAACACCTTGTCATGACAACAGCTGTATGTGACAGATGCTTACTAAAAAGCAAATATCAGACGAAAGGTTGATCAAATACAATAAAAAATGTGATTTTTTTTTTACTATATGGCATCTACCTGCCAAAAGCATTCATATGACAAATAAATAATTATCATTTGTTGGATATTGCTAGGTACTAAAAAGCAAATAAGGCTGATCTGAGATGTTGGACTTTTTCACTTGTTATTGGTTGTAGTTGTTAGAAATATTGGGCATATTCACCCTATTAACATAGGCCAAGGCAACCCCTTGAATTAAACATCAATCGCCAATCTAGCTGGGACGGTCCTGGACTTACATGCTAATAACCTGAGACTGGTGGAAGTCCACAACCCGGCAACCCCAACTATGGGCTGATATCTGGTAGGTAGTTGCTGGATGTACGTAATGTATAGCGCAGAATGAGAAATAAACTGCAGAACTTGTCAGCCGCCACTAAAAAGCGGTGGTGTTCTGCTCTATACATTGCTACCAACTGGTTGCATCCGGAGGCAATATCCTCTGATCTGATCTCATACTGAAGACCTACCCTATTGCCTACTACTCTATGAATTAATAGGTCATCAATACCTATTATACCAACCGTTACACCGATGACTCTACCTTGTGCCAGTCATTACACTGGCTACCCATCCACTCCAGAATCCAGTACAAAGCTGCTACCCTCAAAGCACTCCATGGCTCAGCACCACCCTACATCTCCTCCCTGGTCTCAGTCTACCACCCTACCCATGCCCTCCGCTCCGCTAATGACCTCAGGTTAGCATCCTCAATAATCAGAACCTCCCATTCCCGTCTCCAAGACTTTTCACGTGCTGCGCCGATTCTTTGGAATTCACTACCCAGGTTAATACGATTAATCCCCAATCCCCACAGTTTTAAGCGTGCCCTAAAAACTCATTTGTTCAGATTGGCCTACTGCCTCAACGCATTAACCTAACTATCCCTGTGTGGCCCATTCAAAAAAAAAAACTTAAACCATAATCAGGTTCCTCGCATCATGTTCTCATACACTTTATGCAGTTAATAGTCCTCTGTGTCTGTACTGCTACACACTAAGGCAGTGATCCGGTTCATGCAGTTTTACATGAACACCCGATCCTTACACTATGGCCGGTCCGAATAACTAAAGCATTTGTTACCATCCACCTCTCGTGTCTCCCTTTTTCCTCATAGTTTGTAAGCTTGCGAGCAGGGCCATCATTCCTACTGGTATCTGTTTTGAACTGTGATTTCTGCTATGCTGTAATGTCTATTGTCTGTACAAGTCCCCTCTATAATTTGTAAAGCGCTGCGGAATATGTTGGCGCTATATAAATAAAATTATTATTATTATTATTATTATTACCTTTTAACCTATGGCACTGTTGCCCAGGAACAGCAACCTTCACAGACCTACTGAAAAAGCCATTGAAGGTAATTCAGAAAACAGCTAAAAAGAACTAGCGTATGACCTGTTTTAGGCTATATTAAGATATCTTTAGGATAGACCATCAATATTACATGGGTGGAGGTCCAGCTCTTGGCACCATGATGATCAGCTATTTAAAGGGGTCTTCATTAAGAACCTCTTCACTGATTACCAGGCACAGCTCAGTACTTTTAGTAGTTGCTTTGCTTGGTATAAAACTTCAGTCTGAAATACAGAACTGTGCCTCGTAAACAATGGCGAGGACATTGTGGTTGTCACAACACTGAGGCCACCTCAAACAGCTGATTGGTAAGGATGCTGACTGCCATACTTCCATCTAATATTGATCAGTACTTTGTTTGGGAAACCTAGAACATATTGGGATCTTTTATTTGGACAGCAATGTCTATTCACATAAGTAAGAATACAGCACATCGATGTTTGTCAGGTAGACTCCATTTATTAAAAAATCACATTTTTCATTGTATTTGATATTCTGACAACATACACAAAATATTGTCATGGTTATAGAAACTTACAATGTAAAACAATCTTAAAACACACAAACATTTGGAATCACAATAAACACAGATGGCAAATAACTATAATCATCATATAAAGTCATCCGACATAAATGTAAAAGTGGCTCAGTCAGATCAAAGCATTTTTAAAAGGGAATATGTCACCTCCAAAATCAACGGTAAGCTAAGCCCACCGGCATCAGGAGCTTATCTACAGCATTCTGAAATGCTGTAGATAAGCCCCCGATGTATCCTGAAAGATGAGAAAAAGAGGTTAGATTATACTCACCTCGGGGGGCGGTCCGATCCGATGGGTGTCGCGGTCCGGTCCGGGGCCTCCCATCTTCTTACAATGACGTCCTCTTCTGGTCGTCACGCTGCGGCTCCGGCACAGGCGTACTTTGTCTGCCCTGTTGAGGGCAGAGTGAAGTACTGCAGTGCGCAGGTACCGGGAAAGGTCAGAGCGGCCCGGCGCCTGCACACTGCGGTACTTTGCTCTGCCCTCAACAGGGCAGACAAAGAACGCCTGCGCCGGAGCGTGAAGACCAGGAGAGGACGTCATCCTATGAAGATGGGAGACGCCGGACCGGACCGCGACACCCATTGGACCGGACCAGCAGCGGGACCGCCCCTGGGTGAGTATAATCTAACCTCTTTTTCTCATCTTTTCGGATACATCGGGGGCTTATCTACAGCATTACAGAATGCTGTAGATAAGCCCCTTATGTTGGTGGGCTTACCTCACCCTTGATTTTGAGGGTGACAGGTTCCCTTTAAGGAGGTTCTACACCTGTCTGCTTTCTGTAGTTCTAAACAAGTGTGTCTTCTAGGGGTCTGTCGCACACATGTCTAGACCTACAGAAGACCCTGAAAAAGCCTGTGCAAAACATGCATTGTGATGGTGGGCAGTGAGGTGCAGCACTGTACTATGGCATCTGGTGAGGAATCATTTGGACTTTCTCTTGCTATTTGTATGATGACATTGCCGTATATTTGATGCGCTGCCACAGTATGTTATAGTTGTTCATTTTGCGATGTGTAAGCAGCTACCTGCACATAAATGGATGAAGTGTGAGATCACCTGTAACAGTTGTTTTCTACCGATAGCTATAAAGTGATTACAGACCGCCCGATGCGGAAAGTCTGTGTGGCTCTTGCAATGAACCAAACGCTTTGTAAATGAATATTTGTTCTTCCTTGTTGTGTAGCACACCAGAATTCACTGTGGCTATCACGTGCTGTCTGGAGCTCATTGCCATATGGCAAGTAAAAATAGCAGATGTGTGAAACATAACAGAATAGTGTAGGATGCAAGAATCTTTATAAATAACTACTAACACATTTATCCTCATTATTAGCTCAAGACACCATGTGACATGTGAAAGAACACTTCCCTAACATTCAGAAAATCACCAGTTATTGAGTTGTCCTCTGTTACTTCAAGTATTTGCCCCCAAATTCAAAATGTCCCTGGAAGTCATATGTAGGAAGTCACTGTTTCTGAAAGAATTTCTTATAGGAGAACATATCTCAGTAAACATGGCAGCCAACAATGGCTAGCCCCGTGCTAGATACAGGCTTTGTGTACAGTATATAGTCTAGCCAGGCCCATAAGTGTAATATTACATTATAAATTGGGACAAAATTGTGGTGATCAACAATATAGCATCAATCTTCAAAAACCACACATTTATATGTACTATAATCACGTTTTCCCGAAGTTAGATGACATGGCTCCCTTTACTCATATCTCGTCTGCTAATGACAAGCAGATTCCTGTTCATATGGGAAATATCGCATCACCAACTCATCATTTTCAGGACATCATAAATGATTCGATCATTGACCAGACAGTGAATTCTTCATGATTGTAAAATAACTGCATATGTTTACAACAGACCTACAAGGTGATCGGTATTTGGCTTGTGGGTCTAAAGGCCATTCAAAAGGCAAATGAAAAGGAATTGCACCTGGTATGTTCTTTAAATAACAGCAAATGATCTGGCGTTTCCATTTATTAGTCGGTTCATTAAAACTATGGGAAACCACACCACCAATGAACCAGAAAACACAGCACAGCTTCTATAGGGAGAATATCTCTGTAATACATAACCATACAGCGTCCATAGCTGCATTATGGAGCTGCAAGAATGCGATGTACAGCCATATAGCATCTGTGCACATAGATAATTATTGAAGGGGGATGCCTGGAGGAAAATCTGTACGTGCCGGTTTTTTTTTGGGGTCTATAAGACACACTTTTTTCCTCCCAAAATGTGGAGGAAAATGGGGGGTGCGTCTTATAGTCTGGATATATTGGCTCTGGCTGTGGTGGGGAGGTGGGGAGCTGTATCGGAGGAGCAGCGGGTCACAGAGGCAGGAGCCGGCAGCTCCGGCTAACTCCTGTGCCCGCTCCTAAAGAGATGAATATGCACTGCATTCCACGCCCATCGGCGTGGAGAGCAATGAATATTCATTTCTTCCTGGCATCCTGGAATGATGGATTGGCCCCATCCCCTTGCTGGTATGATTGGCTCCATCCCAGTCCTGGTATCCATGGCCCTATCTGAAAAGATTTAAAAAAACATAAATAAAAATAATCAGAATATTCATTTTTCTTAAGTATCGGCACACGTGACCGCTGGTGCCAGCAGGAAGTAGGAGGCTGACAGTGCACGCTACTGAAGAGGAACGGATACTCACCGAGATCTCTGATGAACACCCTGTGAGTATTCTGGCAGGGAGCAGCGCATGATGTCCCTGCCATACACTGCTTACAAGCATTAAGCAGCTGCTGGCACCGGAGAAGGACGCTGAGACTGCAAGGGAGTGGAGGAAGGAAAGAGTAGAGGTTTGTTTTTTTAAATCTTTTCTGATGGGACCATGGATACTAGGACTGGGATGGGGCCACTTATATCAGCAAGGGGATGGGGCCAATCAATTATACCAGGAACTGGATGGGGCCAATCAATCATACCAGGAACTGGGTGGGGCCATGTATACCAGGAACTGGATGGAGCCAATCAATCATACCAGGAACTGGATGGGGCCAATCAATCATACCAGGAACGGGATGGGGCCAATCAATCTTATCAGAATAAGAATGGGACGATGCATACCAGAATAAGGATAGGACCATGCATACCAGGATGGGGATGAGGTCCATGCATACCAGGATAGGGATGAGGGGACCATATTTACCAGTATAGGTGATCTTAAGTACAGAATTGACCACATTTTTTGCTTCAGTTTTTTTTTCCATAATTTCCTACTCGAAAATCTAGGTGCGTCTTATGGTCCGATGCATCTTATAGTCCAAAAAATACGGTATATCATTTAAAACACAGTGGTAAGTTACCATCAACAATACCTAGCCACATTACAGTGTGCATGGCACCTTTTTCAGGTGGATTCTGCCCATAATCGGCCTGAGAAAATGCTCCATAAAATTAACATCATGCACAATATCTGCTTCAGGGCCTACTGATGGAAATGCAGTAAAGAGTTTCCCTCTTTCAAACAATTACTGTAAAGGATAAAAACTTACTGAAGTGTAATTTGATCTTGCTTGTTTCTGGTTCCTGGACTCTTGCTCCTGGAACTGTAGCCCTGCAAGGTGCTTCTCTAGGGCTTCCCAATCCATTGTGGGAAGCTGAGGTTCCTCCCTCATGAGGCCACCAGAGCCAACAAATGAGTTCAGTGGAGGCCCTCTGACAGAGTTATTCTGAGGTTTGGGAGGGCTGTGCTTGCTTCTACTTGGGGGTTTCGCAGTTACTAAGTTTCCATTTAATTTATGCCGATGAGATGGGTTTCCATTGGTTGCAGATAGATGACCACCTTTAATGTCCTCAAACTCTTCTGCTAAACTCCTGGCTGTGACAGTCCTTGAAAAACAATTGTCCTTAGGAAAGTCATCATCACCTCCAACTTCTTCTTCCTCATCTTCATCTTCCCACTCATCACTCACCTTGTCCACCATAAAGTCCTCCTCCTCATAATCCTCCAGGGCAGCCAGATCCAGGCTGGGGGAAGACTTACAGTCCGAGCAAGGAGTCACTTTGTTGGAGCTAGATTCAGAACTTGAGCGGCTACAAGCATCACTTCCTAAATCCATGCCATCCTCTCTGTAGTCCTGCAGGTAGACATAGCCAGCATGCCAAGGAGAAAGAAAAGGAAAGAAGGAAGACAGATAAGTTTTTGTTTCTTATTCATCAAAGTCAAGCAGCCTGTCTATACTTGCTCTACGGAGAAACAAAAACATGAAGCAACAGGAAACTGCCAGCAAGAATATCCATTCCCTGAGGCTGCACAGATTCCTATCCTTCCACTCCTCCGCTGTCTGAGCCACAATGACACATGCATCATCATAGACACCTCCGACAGCGTGATAATAAGCAGTGTGCCCAACATTAATATTCCTCATAATCATTACCACCACACTCAATTGCTGTTGCAAATATCAGCTATAAACGCTTGTGTGGGCATAACGAGACGGCTCCTTCCATCCAGACCTTACCACACAGAGCTAAATGTGAATCTGGTATCTACAGATATATAAGGCAGTAAATTGCTTGGTATTATCAGGCTATGTTCCCAAGATGAGTATTTGGTGAGTTTTTGATGCTGATTTTCTGCAGCATTTCTACACCCATTAAGTAAAATAGTATACTTGCATCTTTTTGAAAATACACACTTTTTTTTAAAGAAAACTCATCTTGGAAACGTAGCCTAAGGTCAACTGCAAAAACAGAATTTTCCTTCTGACGACCTACAGAGCTAGCAATCCTCTGACAGATCGGGCCTACAGGAGGTCATTTTTAGCCCATGGCTGCTGTTGTGGCATCCACTGGCTGATTACACAAGAGCCTGCGTCTGCGGCTCTAGCGGCAGAGTACAGGCCTCCATAAACAGCAGCATACTGTCTGCACAAGGACTGGCAAGGTAGTGGTACCGATATTAGGTACAGAAAAAAAAGAAAATGCCGAGGTTTCTTTTGGCACCACCCATCTGTTCAGAGATAACCCATGAAACAGTATAAAAAGTTCATTGTGTTTATATGAACGTTTTATTAAGACAATATATGAACAAATACTTGTCCCCGATCTGAGTATTACAGGATTGTCTCTTAACCAGCTGGCAGAGCCCAAAGAAACCTCCTGCATTTTTGTCTTTTCTCTGTGCTGATTACTCCACAGTCTTTGTAATGAGACCGGCAGGCAGCCAACCTGATATATACTGTATACTATGCTCTACTGCATAGCTCAAAAGGTATGGAAATATACAGCAAAAAGTCTACATCAAGAGAGTAATAGTGTCCTCTCATCCTGCAGTAAAAGGGGCTCATGAGAACGTACCCTTACCGCTCCATTACTTATAATGGGATATATAATCGGGCCGACTCATAATAAATGTATAGAAAATATAGCAAAAATGCTGAACGGACAAAATAAGCAGAATGATCTACAGATACAAAATTCCCAAAATAATTTCTGGAAATATTTATTAGTAACTAGATGGTGGCCCGATTCTAACGCATCGGGTATTCTAGAATATGCATGTCCACGTAGTATATAGCACAGTCACGTAGTATATTGCCCAGCCACGTAGTATATTGCCCAGCCACGTAGCATATTGCCCAGTCACGTAGCATATTGCCCAGCCACGTAGCATATTGCCCAGCCACGTAGTATATTGCCCAGCCACGTAGTATATTGCCCAGCCACGTAGCATATTGCCCAGCCACGTAGCATATTGCCCAACCACGTAGTATATTGCCTAACCACGTAGTATATTGCCCAGCCACGTAGTATATTGCCCAGCTACGTAGTATATTGCCCAGTCACGTAGTACATTGCCCAGCCACGTAGTATATTGCCCAGTCACGTAGTATATTGCCCAGCCACGTAGTATATTGCTCAGCCACGTAGTATATTGCCCAGCCATGTAGTATATTGCCCAGCCATGTAGTATATTGCCCAGTCACGTAGTACATTGCCCAGTCACGTAGTATATTGCCCAGTTATGTAGTATATTGCCCAGCCACGTAGTATATTGCCCAGCCACGTAGTATATTGCCCAACCACGTAGTATATTGCCCAGCCACGTAGTATATTGCCCAGCCAAGTAGTATATTGCACAGCCACGTGGTATATTGCCCAGCCACATAGTATATTGCCCAGTTACGTAGTATATTGCCCAGCCACGTAGTATATTGCCCAGCCACGTAGTATATTGCCCAGCCACGTAGTATATTGCCCAGCCACGTAGAATATTGCCCAGTAACGTAGTATATTGCCCAGTGACGTAGTATATTGCCCAGCCACGTAGTATATTGCCCAGTTATGTAGTATATTGCCCAGCCACGTAGTATATTGCACAGCCACGTGGTATATTGCCCAGCCACATAGTATATTGCCCAGTTACATAGTATATTTCCCAGCCACGTAGTATATTGCCCAGTAACGTAGTATATTGCCCAGCCACGTAGTATATTGCCCAGCCACGTAGAATATTGCCCAGTCACATAGTATATTGCCCAGCCACGTAGTATATTGCCCAGCCACGTAGTACAGTTGTGGCCAAAAGTATTGACACCCCCACAATTCTGTCAGATAATACTCATTTTCTTCCTGAAAATGATTGCAAACACAAATTCTTTGTTATTATTATCTTCATTTAATTTGTCTTACATGAAAAAACACAAAAAGAATTGTCTTAAAGCTAAATTGGATATAATTCCACACCAAACATAAAAAGGGTGTGGACAAAAGTATTGGCACTGTTCGAAAAATCATGTGATGCTTCTCTAATTTGTGTAATTAACAGCACCTGTAACTTACATGTGGCACCTAACAGGTGTTGGCAATAACTAAATCACACTTGCAGCCTGTTGACATGGATTAAAGTTGACTCAACCTCTGTCCTGTGTCCTTGTGTGGACCACATTGAGCATGGAGAAAAGAAAGAAGACCACAAAACTGTCTGAGGACTTGAGAAACCAAATTGTGAGGAAGCATGAGCAATCTCAAGGCTACAAGTCCATCTCCAAAGACCTGAATGTTCCTGTGTCTACCGTGCGCAGTGTCATCAAGAAGTTTAAAGCCCATGGCACTGTGGCTAACCTCCCTAGATGTGGACGGAAAAGAAAAATTGACAAGAGATTTCACCGCAAGATTGTGCGGATGTTGGATAAAGAACCTCGACTAACATCCAAACAAGTTCAAGCTGCCCTGCAGTCCGAGGGTACAACAGTGTCAACCCGTACTATCTGTCGGCGTCTGAATGAAAAGGGACTGTATGGTAGGAGACCCAGGAAGACCCCACTTCTTACCCCGAGACATAAAAAAGCCAGGCTGGAGTTTGCCAACACTTACCTGAAAAAGCCTAAAACGTTTTGGAAGAATGTTCTCTGGTCAGATAAGACAAAAGTAGAGCTTTTTTGGGCAAAGGCATCAACATAGAGTTTACAGGAGAAAAAAAGAGGCATTCAAAGAAAAGAACACGGTCCCTACAGTCAAACATGGCAGAGGTTCCCTGATGCTTTGGGATTGCTTTGCTGCCTCTGGCACTGGACTGCTTGACCGTGTGCTTGCCATTATGAAGTCTGAAGACTACCAACAAATTTTGCAGCATAATGTAGGGCCCAGTGTGAGAAAGTTGGGTCTCCCTCAGAGGTCATGGGTCTTCCAGCAGGACAATGACCCAAAAAGCACTAGAAAATGGTTTGAGAGAAAGCACTGGAGACTTCTAAGGTGGCCAGCAATGAGTCCAGACCTGAGTCCCATAGAACACCTGTGGAGAGATCTAAAAATGGCAGTTTGGAGAAGGCACCCTTCAAATATCAGGGACCTGGAGCAGTTTGCCAAAGAAGAATGGTCTAAAATTCCAGCACAGCATTGTAAGAAACTCATTGATGGTTACCGGAAGCGGTTGGTCGCAGTTATTTTGGCTAAAGGTTGTGCAACCAAGTATTAGGCTGAGGGTGCCAATACTTTTGTCTGGTCCATTTTTGGAGTTTTGTGTGAAATGATCAATGTTTTGCTTTTTGCTTCATTCGCTTTTGTGTTTTTTCATTTAAGACAAATTAAATGAAGATAATAATACCAAAGAATTTGTGATTGCAATCATTTTCAGGAAGAAACTGAGTATTATCTGACAGAATTGCAGGGGTGTCAATACTTTTGGCCACAACTGTATATTGCACGTAGTATATTGCCCAGCCACGTAGTATATTGCCCATTCACGTAGTATATTGCCAAGTCACGTAGTATATTGCCCAGTCACGTAGTATATTGCCAAGTCACATAGTATATTGCCCAGTGACGTAGTATATTGCCCAGCCACATAGTATATTGCCCAGCCACGTAGTATATTGCCCAGTCACATAGTATATTGCCCAGCCATGTAGCATATTGCCCAGCCACGTAGTATATTGCCCAGTCACGTAGTATATTGCCCAGTCACGTAGTATATTACCCAGTCACGTAGTATATTGCCCAGCCATGTAGTATATTGCCCAGCCACGTAGTATATTGCCCAGCCACGTAGTATATTGCCCAGCCACGTAGTATATTGCCCAGCCACGTAGTATATTGCCCAGCCACGTAGTATATTGCCCAGCCACGTAGTATATTGCCCAGTCACGTAGTATATTGCCCAGCCACGTAGTATATTGCCCAGTCACGTAGTATATTGCCCAGTCACGTAGTATATTGCCCAGTCACGTAGTATATTGCCCAGCCATGTAGTATATTGCCCAGTCACGTAGTATATTGCCCAGTCACGTAGTATATTGCCAAGTCACGTAGTATATTGCCCAGTGACGTAGTATATTGCCCAGCCACATAGTATATTGCCCAGCCACGTAGTATATTGCCCAGCCACGTAGTATATTGCCCAACCACGTAGTATATTGCCCAGCCACGTAGTATATTGCCCAGCCAAGTAGTATATTGCACAGCCACGTGGTATATTGCCCAGCCACGTAGTATATTGCCCAGTTACGTAGTATATTGCCCAGCCACGTAGTATATTGCCCAGCCACGTAGTATATTGCCCAGCCACGTAGAATATTGCCCAGTAACGTAGTATATTGCCCAGTGACATAGTATATTGCCCAGCCACGTAGTATATTGCCCAGTTATGTAGTATATTGCCCAGCCACGTAGTATATTGCACAGCCACGTGGTATATTGCCCAGCCACATAGTATATTGCCCAGTTACATAGTATATTTCCCAGCCACGTAGTATATTGCCCAGTAACGTAGTATATTGCCCAGCCACGTAGTATATTGCCCAGCCACGTAGAATATTGCCCAGTCACATAGTATATTGCCCAGCCACGTAGTATATTGCCCAGCCACGTAGTACAGTTGTGGCCAAAAGTATTGACACCCCCACAATTCTGTCAGATAATACTCATTTTCTTCCTGAAAATGATTGCAAACACAAATTCTTTGTTATTATTATCTTCATTTAATTTGTCTTACATGAAAAAACACAAAAAGAATTGTCCTAAAGCTAAATTGGATATAATTCCACACCAAACATAAAAAGGGTGTGGACAAAAGTATTGGCACTGTTCGAAAAATCATGTGATGCTTCTCTAATTTGTGTAATTAACAGCACCTGTAACTTACATGTGGCAGCTAACAGGTGTTGGCAATAACTAAATCACACTTGCAGCCTGTTGACATGGATTAAAGTTGACTCAACCTCTGTCCTGTGTCCTTGTGTGGACCACATTGAGCATGGAGAAAAGAAAGAAGACCACAAAACTGTCTGAGGACTTGAGAAACCAAATTGTGAGGAAGCATGAGCAATCTCAAGGCTACAAGTCCATCTCCAAAGACCTGAATGTTCCTGTGTCTACCGTGCGCAGTGTCATCAAGAAGTTTAAAGCCCATGGCACTGTGGCTAACCTCCCTAGATGTGGACGGAAAAGAAAAATTGACAAGAGATTTCACCGCAAGATTGTGCGGATGTTGGATAAAGAACCTCGACTAACATCCAAACAAGTTCAAGCTGCCCTGCAGTCCGAGGGTACAACAGTGTCAACCCGTACTATCTGTCGGCGTCTGAATGAAAAGGGACTGTATGGTAGGAGACCCAGGAAGACCCCACTTCTTACCCCGAGACATAAAAAAGCCAGGCTGGAGTTTGCCAACACTTACCTGAAAAAGCCTAAAACGTTTTGGAAGAATGTTCTCTGGTCAGATAAGACAAAAGTAGAGCTTTTTTGGGCAAAGGCATCAACATAGAGTTTACAGGAGAAAAAAAGAGGCATTCAAAGAAAAGAACACGGTCCCTACAGTCAAACATGGCAGAGGTTCCCTGATGCTTTGGGATTGCTTTGCTGCCTCTGGCACTGGACTGCTTGACCGTGTGCTTGCCATTATGAAGTCTGAAGACTACCAACAAATTTTGCAGCATAATGTAGGGCCCAGTGTGAGAAAGCTGGGTCTCCCTCAGAGGTCATGGGTCTTCCAGCAGGACAATGACCCAAAAAGCACTAGAAAATGGTTTGAGAGAAAGCACTGGAGACTTCTAAGGTGGCCAGCAATGAGTCCAGACCTGAGTCCCATAGAACACCTGTGGAGAGATCTAAAAATGGCAGTTTGGAGAAGGCACCCTTCAAATATCAGGGACCTGGAGCAGTTTGCCAAAGAAGAATGGTCTAAAATTCCAGCACAGCATTGTAAGAAACTCATTGATGGTTACCGGAAGCGGTTGGTCGCAGTTATTTTGGCTAAAGGTTGTGCAACCAAGTATTAGGCTGAGGGTGCCAATACTTTTGTCTGGTCCATTTTTGGAGTTTTGTGTGAAATGATCAATGTTTTGCTTTTTGCTTCATTCGCTTTTGTGTTTTTTCATTTAAGACAAATTAAATGAAGATAATAATACCAAAGAATTTGTGATTGCAATCATTTTCAGGAAGAAACTGAGTATTATCTGACAGAATTGCAGGGGTGTCAATACTTTTGGCCACAACTGTATATTGCACGTAGTATATTGCCCAGCCACGTAGTATATTGCCCATTCACGTAGTATATTGCCAAGTCACGTAGTATATTGCCCAGTCACGTAGTATATTGCCAAGTCACATAGTATATTGCCCAGTGACGTAGTATATTGCCCAGCCACATAGTATATTGCCCAGTCACGTAGTATATTGCCCAGCCATGTAGCATATTGCCCAGCCACGTAGCATATTGCCCAGCCACGTAGTATATTGCCCAGTCACGTAGTATATTGCCCAGTCACGTAGTATATTGCCCAGCCACGTAGCATATTGCCCAGCCACGTAGTATATTGCCCAGTGACGTAGTATATTGCCCAGCCACATAGTATATTGCCCAGCCACGTAGTATATTGCCCAGTCACATAGTATATTGCCCAGCCACGTAGTATATTGCCCAGTGACGTAGTATATTGCCCAGCCACGTAGTATATTGCCCAGTGACGTAGTATATTGCCAAGCCACGTAGTATATTGCCCAGCCACGTAGTATATTGCCCAGCCATGTAGTATATTGCCCAGCCACGTAGAATAATGATTTAAATTTTTTTTTATTTTGTTTTAACATTAGATCTTTTTACTATTGATGCCGCATAGGCAGCATCAATAGTAAAACGTTGGTCACACAGGGTTAATAGCAGCGTTAACCGAGTGCGTTGCACCACGGCATAGCGCGGTCGGTTAACGCTGCCATTAACCCTGTGCGAGCGCTAACTGGAGGGGAGTATGGAGGGGGCACTGACTGCGGGGAGGAAGGAGCGGCCATGTTGCCGCCGCCGTCGCTGTGTTCATCGCTGATTGGTCGTGGCTGTTTTGCCGCGACCAATCAGCGACTTGGATTTCCATGACAGACAGAGCCCGCGACCAATGAATTTCCGTGACAGAAGGACAGACAGACGGAAGTGACCCTTAGACAATTATATAGTAGATTATTTAGAGCACATCTTCAGTGATAATGTATACGCCGTATATTTCATATGGGTGCAGACAGCGGTCATTCAGCCACCAGTCATAGACATGACATACACATATCAACCAGATGTGCAGAGTTATTACAGGACGGCTGATGTAGATGGTATATACTCTGCACAGTGTATACTTGTAGGACATGGAGCCCATCATACGGTCCACGGAGAAGACAAGCCTGAAGAATAGGAAGAAACCCAAAGATCTGGTACCTGAGGAGCGTCCATGTAAAATGTGTCCTCATACTGCAGAGCTGAGCGTGTGTGTATAAATGTATGATGCGGTATGTATGTGTGCGTGTGTATACATATATATGACACAGTGCGTATGTTCTGTATAGATTTACACGTGCACTGTATTATATATAATATAGTATATACATGTAATATATACACACACACATACTATATCATATATATATATACACTGTATCGTACATGCATAGATACACATACTATACTCTCATGCACATACACAGTCACACACCATTTCTACAGGTGGACAGTGTAGATGTAAAAAGTAGGGGTAAACCTAAAGAGCTATTTTCTGCCCTTTAGCCCCCAGTATCACCCCCATACCTGATGCCCGGGCTCTGTACCTTGTAGCCCCTCATCCCTGTGTGACGCAGCCGTGTCCCCTCCTCCGCACCCGCAGGACTGCACAGGATCCTCCGCTCTCTGTACCGGCGCCGCCCGGCACCAACATCCACAGCTCCGGAAACTCCTCACTCCGTTCACGTCACTGCGTAAAGTGCTGGGAATAGGAATTCCGGAGTCTACGTAAGTGCTCGCTGTAATCGGGATGCCAAGTGCTGCCGAACTGCGCTAGTGGCGTAGCTGTATGGGCGGACACTGCCACCTAGTGGAGAAAGGGATTAGCGCACTCAGGGCGCGCCCTTATGGTACAAAGCTGTATTCATCTAGAAATGATGGCGGTAGTGAGGGGAGAAGCGGCCTTGCGGTCACACACTGTGCAATCATGTCACACACTGTGCAATGTCACACACTGACTGTGCAATGTCACACACTGTGCAGTCACACACTGTGCAATTTCACACTGTGTAATATCACATACTGTGCAGTGTCACACACTGTGCTATGTCACACACTGTGTAATGTCACATACTGTGCAGTGTCACACACTGTGTAATATCACACACTGTTCAATGTCACATACTGTGTAATATCACACACTGTGCAATGTCATACTGTGCAGTGTCACACTGCAGTGTCACACACTGTGCAATGTCACACACTGTGTAATGTCACATACTGTGTAATATCACATACTGTGCAATGTCACATACTGTGCAGTGTCACACTGCAGTGTCACACACTGTGCAATGTCACACACTGTGTAATATCACACACTGTGCAATGTCACACTGCAGTGTCACACACTGTGCAATGTCATACTGTGCAGTGTCACACTGCAGTGTCACACACTGTGCAATGTCACACACTGTGTAATGTCACATACTGTGCAGTGTCACACACTGTGTAATATCACACACTGTGCAATGTCACATACTGTGCAGTGTCACACTGCAGTGTCACACAGTGCAATGTCACACACTGTGTAATATCACACACTGTGCAATGTCACACTGCAGTGTCACACACTGTGCAATGTCATACTGTGCAGTGTCACACTGCAGTGTCACACACTGTGCAATGTCACACACTGTGTAATGTCACATACTGTGCAATGTCATACACTGTGTAATGTCATACACTGTGTAGTGTTACATACTGTGTAGAAACGTGAAAGTCTTCAAGTTTCTTGGTGGTGTGTGAACATGTTCCTACAGACTTGTTCATTGTGCAAGTAGCCCATGTGTTTCTGGTTCTGTAATTGTTCTGTTGTTTCTACAAGACTAGGGAGTCCACTACTCCTTATGGGTCATTTGCATCACAGCTGTTCCATCCAGCATGTCCACATGGATATTCTCTCTCTGAACCCTGCTTATACCGGTACTATACAGATGATCAGGTTTTTAAATACATCAGATAGGGATTATATACATTAGGTAGGACTGCTCTAATATGGGTATACCTTGACGATTGGTGGAGCAGCTTAGTATACATTTTTTTGCAAAAAAAGTATCAACTAAATACCCTGTTTTTTCCATCTTTTGACTAGCACTTGCTTATTACTGTGATTTTTTTTACAACAGAGTATTTTTGACATCACTGTGCTCTTTTGTGTCTACACTGTACACACTGCAGTAGCCATGAACTCCGCAGCAGGTTAATAAACTAGCAATGTGAGGAGATGTTCTGGAATATCATCTTCACGCTGCTCGGTAAATCTATGGCATGAAATTGATTGGCGCTGCAGATTTCATATCCACTACCTGTCAGTTTATGCTGCAGAGAAAATAAATGACATAATTTAGTGCAGGTTTTGCTTCAAAATTTCCTTCTCAGCGGATTAATCCCATGTGGACCCTTACAGTCACATTTAAAGGGGTTGTCCGGCCTGAACCTACAAGTCTGCAGTTACTCTATGTGAGTGCAGACCTGTGAACCCTCACATCGTGTGCCCTGGGGGCTGTGAGGACTCTCCGGTGGTGGTGCTGGGAGTGGGCTGTCATGTGACCACAAGTATGTGATGTACATACTCCCACTCTCACATTTCGACTAGATGTTTCTGGCCTCGCTCAATGCACTGTCATTGAGTCAGGCCGCGTCCATTTAGTTGGCACTTGACCGCATGTATACAAATCACAAACAGTCACCTGCAGCACTGGAGAATCCTTACAGCCCGCAGTGCATGTTTGCAGTCACTCTTCGGACAACTACTTTATCACTTTCCAGGAAGCAGTCCATTGGCCTGGTCAATAATCTGTGATCATTGGACAGTAGCCCTGAGAACTTCATACTCAGCAACATTCACAGGTCTTATTTTGATTAGCCAGTTTGGCACGATGTCACACGTGCATCATATCGTCACTAAGGATGTCACCTCAGGCTAGCAATCAAGAGAAGAGCCACAGATGCCATGAGGTGAGACGTGGTTCTGATGACTCCTGTCCAGCAGCCATAAATTACTGGGATGGCTGATAGACTGGATCATGTAAATCAATTCACACCAATTCTAGACCCATTACTTATAAAGGTAATGCTGACAACATCACTTGGCAACATGGCAATCTCTGGTAAGGGCAACGGTAATGACGGTAGTGCTGTATGCTTAGCATTCTGATCAGTCAGTCAAAAACGCCCATTAAGAGGTGCTGGTCGCTTAATTGCTGTGGTTAGTTTATCGAAATGGGCCCCTTGGAGTTGGAGTCAGTCTTTTAGGGGTGCAATTTGTGTCCATGTGATGGGTCACAATCCAGTTGTTAGATAGAGTCCTTGTGTTAAAGCTTGAAGGTTCGATTGAGCTTGAATTCCCAGATTTTTCTCTCTCATTCTAAAAATGACATTTCAGTATTAGGACCTGCAAATCTTTAAATCCTTTTCCAGAGAAAAGTGTTTATTATGAAGTTGGGGACAGGTTCAGGTGAGTTGTGAAGGGGAAGTAAGCTCCCTTCCTGTTTTGATTTGGTTGAAAAAAACTGCACCTTTATGGGGGGCTCATTTTGATCTAAACTTTTATGAATATTACTTTTTTAACTGCATTATTAATGAGTGATCACTTTCCTCAGCTGGATATTTTCATTACATATTAAGGAAGTAATTTATGAATCCTGTGTAGCTTTCCATTTAATCTTTCAGTTTTATATTCCAAGCACTTCACTTACTTTACCGAGCCCCATTAATGTTTAAGATACAAACATTTAGAGCAACATAATATATAATTATACAGTTTATTGGCTCACTTATCCGGGTGATACTGTCTCTCCATCGTGGCTTCTTACTAATCACTGTGGTCATTCAGTTATACGACCATCACAAAATACTACAAGATTGTAGTTGTACAAGATTAATCCACTGAACTGAAATATGCGACTAGTAAATAGGGTGTAAAAATGCAGACAATAGAGTTATCCAAAGAGTTATCAAGGAGGCACACAAAAGGGAGAGGAGGACAGCAATGGGAACATTAAACAGATGAAGAAGGAAAGAGGTTATCAGGTCTACATAATGTAAGGGAGATTACTGCGATACACAATAACATGATGCGGCTATATTGGGAAAGATGGACGCTTGCACTGCCGAATAATATTATTTGTTAAATTACTCAGTTGCCAGAGGTGTCTTTTTTCAGCTCATATCCCATAGAGGATAAGTGTCACTTCCTTCTCTGCCCTTTTAATATGGGCTGACAGTATGTAACGCTATCCACCATGTCAGCACGATCCTAGATGCACATTAGTAGAATTGTTTCTGAAGGTGTTCGCAATAAAATTCTTATGAATCAGCATCGGTATCTTTCACACATAATTATTGTTTTACCATAAGTAACAGTGAGCATCCAAAACATACAGAGATGAACTTTTTACAAACTTTTTATCACCTTATGCACATTCTGTACCCAGCGTTGGTCTGAGGTGCCAAAGGCCCCCCAGTAACATTGACTCTGGGAACCCACTGTTCAGTTACATGCAAGTATTACATTACCCTCAGTTACAAATTTACCTCTTATGTAACATGAAAAAATGTCGAAAAGTTCAAGGCACTGTGGGTAAGGGGAGGCCTACTGGGGAATTCAACTGTTTCCCCGTGGACCAGTCCAAGCCTGACTGTACCTGACATAGATTGCAGTGAAAGTAAGCGAGCATCAAGTCCAATATGTGTGGGAAAATGACTCAATCCAATGGAAGGAAACCTGGTTATGAAATAGTCCTAGAAAACTTTTGCTTACTCCAGTAAAATACTAAATTATTTAGAACTGGGGAAATAAAGCAGAAGCTGCTATATTTGCCCCCAAAATTCTTGGATGCTGAGATCTTGGGATGTGTTTATAGGGTCCTCCTCACACAGAAAGATTGATTTATCCAAATACATAGCTATGAAATCCTCAGCACCAATACAAGATCAGTAACAGGGCTCTTTCTTAATACATGCCACTTACGTGTCCCTATACCAGTGCCCCTGGATTTAGTTATTGCTGCATTTGCAGTACTGACAAAAAAGAAGCAGTGTGATAGTTACCAAATTTCCTGAACTAACAAACTAATGGCCAAGAATCCAAAATCGTCTCATAAAGAAAGCTTTCAAACTAAAGCTAGTCCTGCTGTCAAATGTTATTTAAGTGGGAAGCTGAAATACTGCAGGGAAAATGAAGCATTATATGCTGACCATTAAAATGGAAAAACAGGTGGCACATGAAGAGGCTCTTGCTGATCAGCTCCCTGCTGTGGAAAGCATAAGGGACCCATTTGGGGGGTCTCCCTTCTATGATGTCCATTTGCTCTAATATGATGTGTAGACATAGGGTTGTCTTTATGAGGAAAGACATTTAAGATTCACAGATTTTCAAACCAAGAGATTGAATATACTGGTTCAGAGACAGCACAAAATTCCTGCACATCCATTTGATGTATTTCTACTGCAGTAGAGAATATAAGGATCAGGAGAGTTCTTAGTACTTGCTAAGTGTTTTATTCTAGTGAGCACAAGCTCTTTTGATCCTGACAGAATGAATCCAAGTGTTTCTATATAGTCGTGACTGAAAGTCTCGGCACCCTTAAATTTGTTCCAGAAAATGAAGTATTTTTCCCAGAAAATTATTACAGTTACGCATGTTTTGTTATACACTTGTGTAGTGCAGCGCTTACTGCATGTGTTGGGGGACACTCGCTTGGCAACAGGATGAAGACACACAGGCACGTTTTTCTCACAAAACAGTCTATGCGGTGCATTATGCAACTCATAAACCTCTATAGGCCATGTTACATATCACAGAACTCACATAGTCCATAGCACTTCGTAGTCTGTTCCAATGGCAGATACTTGTCTGCCCTTATTATAACCCCCTTGTCTGGAGTTACCTTACAGGAGCTCCTGCTCCACACGCTGACTCCTCGTCAGTCCTGTGCTTCTAGGGAAGCTGACTGGGATCACCATCTCATCCGATGCCTTGGGACAAGGGCACTCCTGACAGTTCAGACCCTCAGAAGGTCCGTAGCTTCCCCAACGCAGTGCCATCGCAGACTCTGCAAGTGCATGGTCTCACCCTGTGCTTTTCATGAATCCAGTCCACCCACAGGACCTTCCAACACAGGAACCATTCAGGTCCAGGGTCTCTCCATGTGCTATTCAGGAATCTGGTCCACTCACAGGACCTTCCAACATAGAGACCTTCCAGGTACATGGCCTCACCATGTGCTCTTCAGGAAGTCCGTCCACTCATAGGACCTTCCAACATACAGGCCTGACCTCATCCAGGACCTTACAACCTAGACCATGTGACCCAAACCAAGGTCACATTATGTAGCTGAAGCCACCCCATAGGTGGGAGGTGTGTGTGGTTAGCCAGTCCCGCCCAGCTCTCTGACTAACCCTATAAGCCCCCTAAACATAACAATAAACAAAACAAGGCTCGTGGAACTACAGGTCCCAGAGCAACATTTCAGGCTTATAGTGCAGAGGATCTCCTCCTCTGCAACACATACTGGCCATTTACAACAATGCCGGTCACTGTCTCACACTTGTTTATCTCATTAGTGTGTATTGGAACTACAGAAAAAATAGAAAAAATGCAAATTGGACATAATTTCACACAAAACTCAAAAATGGGCAGTACAAAATTGTTGGCACACTCAACTTAATATTTGGTCTCACACCCATTAGAGTAAATAACTGCAATCAATTGCTTCCTATAACCATCAACAATCTTCTTACACCTCTCAACTGGAATTCTCTAGCTCTTTGTTTCCATACATTTCTGGGTTTTTCTTAAAGTATTTATGGAGTTATTGTCCTGCTGGAAGACCTATGACCTAGGATGCAAAGCCAGATTCCTGACACTGGGCACTTCATTGCACAGTCAAGCCACCCAGTGCGAGAGGCAGCAAAACAACCTCAAAACATCTTTGAATCTCCATTATATTTGACTGTAGATAGTGTGTTCTTTTCTTTGTAGGCCTTATTCTGTTTTCGGCAAACAGTAGAATGAAGTGCTTTACCAAAGAGCTCTATCTTGGTCTCATCTGTCCACAAGACACTGATCCTGCAGGACAGCTTTATTTCTTTAGAACTTGATTGGGGCTGCTTATCCACCATCTGGACTATCCAGGTATCACGTACAGTGTAGGACAGACTAAGTGCAACACAAAGGGATGAGGGAAAAGGGAACCAAGCACTAGGGAAGGGGGGAGTGGAGACCCCTAGACAGATATAACATCACCCTGTCTGTCCTATCATCCCTATATAGGATCCGTACCTATCACCGAGCAGGATACCTAATCCCTACCTGACCTTGGCAATAGGCCCTGCACTGGGAAGGACTACTGCTAAAGACAACTGGGATAGACAAACAAAACAAATGAACACTTAACTTGAGAAGACTCAGAGAAACATCAACGTCCTCCAAAATCCAAAAAGGATGATAGCTGACTGCTACAGCTCGAAGCCTCAACAGGTAAAAGCGAAAGGAAAATCACTCGCGCTTGCCAGCAGCAAGCAGGAAGTATATTAACAATCAGGTCCAGGTGTGGCCACTCGTCTGCAAAGCAAACTACTGAGACCTTATGGAGACAGATACAGTGCAATGGTCTGCAGCCTCTGACACATCCGTGACACCAGGGTTGCAACCATTCATAAATTTTTCTCTGACGTTCAAATCCAGGGAGATTAGCTACAGTGTCATGGGTTGTAATCTTTGGATTCTGTTGTGCACAAAGGAACATGAGTGTCTCTGAAGATGGACTTGAAAACCAAAATTGTTGGAAAATATCAACAATTTCAAGGTTACAAGTCCTCAAACAGTTCTCTTCTCTTTTTTTCCATGCTCAGTGTGGCTCACATAGACACAATACAAAGAATGAGTTAACTTCTGCCCTTTTTATCTGGTTTCAGTGGTGATTTTCATTTTGCCCACACCTGCTACTTGCCACAGGTGAGCTTGAACAAGCATCACATGCTTTAGCAAAGTTGTTTACCCACAAATTCACAAATTGTAAAGGTGCCAACAATTTTGTCTGGCCTTTTTTTGTGAAATTATGTACAATTTGCATTTTTTTCTGGGTTTTTTTGTGTTGCTCAATAGACACAAAGTAAATAAGCATGGGTATAACCAATAATTTTATGGGAGAAATTCTTCATTTTCTGTCACAATTTCAGGGGTGCCAACACTTTTGGCCATGAGTGTAACATCAACAACCAGAAAAATAAATATTTCTTGGTATTAAAGACAGAAGAACTTATAATTGCATTACTATTAAAATAAAAATGTATATAAACTTACCATTAGCTTATATATAGTACCCTAAACCATAACTTATTGTGCAAAAAGGTATTACATGCCTATAGCAGCATAATCATAGAAAAGTTGTGACTATCAAAATATACAGGGACAAATAAAATGTAATTGTCCAAGGGTTTTTCTACTATATGCAGTCTAGGCTGTCATAGACCTACATAGACTTACATATTGTTGAAATATGGCATATTCTTTAATGGTAAGAGAAAAAGGTAAAACTTGAAGCTCCTTGATTGAACTGGGACATTATACGACAGAACTTCTGCCCAATAATTACATCAACATAGTCCCTTAATTATTACAATATACAATAATACTTATATAGCCATAGTGAGATCTCATTAAATACAGTGCACAGAATATTAGACAGGGAATAAAGTCATAAAATTTGTCAGTACCTTGCAGGTATATGATGCCTAAAAATTTTTAATCACAGCTGATATTAAACTTGGCCCAAAATTGTAAATTTTCTGATGTAAAACAAAAAAAGACCAGAAGCTATAAAGTGCATTTAATTACAAGCTAATCATTATCAGCCATAGGTAAACTCTTTTCAGTCTAAGAATACAGTCCATTGCTCTAAAATCAACCCTTTATGTTTACTTTAGATATGGTAAGAATTAGTGCGTGGTAACATAGTAAGGCTACGTTCACATTAGCATTTCACGATGCAGCATCGGGCAACGCTGCGGCGACGCATGCGTCATGCGCCCCTATATTTAACATGGGGGGCGCATGGACATGCGTTGTGCTGCGTTTTGCGACGCATGCGTTTTTTTTGCCGCAAGCGTAGGGCGCAGAGGACGCAGCAAGTTGCATTTTTTTTGCGCCCATTTTTCGGCCAAAAAGGACGCATGCGTCGCAAAACGCAGCGTTTTAGCGTGCGTTTTGTTGCATTTTTGTTTGCGTTGTGCGGTGCGTCGCCGACGCAGTCCCGCACAACGCAAATGTGAACGTAGCCTAACATAGTAACATAGTTAATAAGGCCGAAAAAAGACATTTGTCCATCCAGTTCAACCTATATTCCATCATAATAAATCCTCAGATTTACGTCCTTCTACAGAACCTAATTGTATGATACAATATTGTTCTGCTCCAGGAAGACATCCAGGCCTCTCTTGAACCCCTCGACTGAGTTCGCCATCACCACCTCCTCAGGCAAGCAATTCCAGATTCTCACTGCCCTAACAGTAAAGAATCCTCTTCTATGTTGGTGGAAAAACCTTCTCTCCTCCAGACGCAAAGAATGCCCCCTTGTGCCCGCCCCCTCCTTGGTATAAACAAATCCAAGATATTTGTATTGTCCCCTTATATACTTATACATGGTTATTAGATTGCCCCTCAGTCGTCTTTTTTCTAGACTAAATAATCCTAATTTCGCTAATCTATCTAGGTATTGTAGTTCTCCCATCCCCTTTATTAATTTTGTTGCCCTCCTTTGTACTCTCTCTAGTTCCATTATATCCTTCCTGAGCACCGGTGCCCAAAACTGGACACAGTACTCCATGTGCGGTCTAACTAGGGATTTGTACAGAGGCAGTATAATGCTCTCATCATGTGTATCCAGACCTCTTTTAATGCACCCCATGATCCTGTTTGCCTTGGCAGCTGCTGCCTGGCACTGGCTGCTCCAGCTAAGTTTATCATTAACTAGGATCCCCAAGTCCTTCTCCCTGTCAGATTTACCCAGTGGTTTCCCGTTCAGTGTGTAATGGTGATATTGATTCCTTCTTCCCATGTGTATAACCTTACATTTATCATTGTTAAACCTCATCTGCCACCTTTCAGCCCAAGTTTCCAACTTATCCAGATCCATCTGTAGCAGAATACTATCTTCTCTTGTATTAACTGCTTTACATAGTTTTGTATCATCTGCAAATATCGATATTTTACTGTGTAAACCTTCTACCAGATCATTAATGAATATGTTGAAGAGAACAGGTCCCAATACCGGTTCTCACCCAATGGTAATCTGGATAGTTTTTCTCACATTTTATTTTTGCATACATCTTGGGTTAGCGTTAGTGATGAGCGAATATACTCGTTACTCGAGATTTCCTGAGCACGCTCGGGTGTCCTCCGAGTATTTTTTAGTGCTCGGAAATTTAGTTTTTCTTGCCGCAGCTGAATGATTTACATCTGTTAGCCAACATAAGTACATGTGGGGGTTCCCTAGCAACCAGGCAACCCCCACATGTACTTAGATTGGCTAAGGGCTGTAAATCATTCAGCTGAGGCGATGAAAACTAAATCTCCGAGCACTAAAAAATACTCGGAGGACACCTGAGCGTGCTCGAGAAATCTTGAGTAACGAGTATATTTGCTCATCACTAGTTAGCATGGATAGATTTTCTCTATGCCAAACTGCATCACAAACTCAAAGTAATGGCCGATCTTCCTTCCTTCTGTGGTTGCATCCACTATTCCTTTATTAAAACAGCTTTCCTTAAGCTTAACCATGTTTACCAGAGAAGAGGTCAAATTAGCTGATTATTATCACAGATAAGACCGGCTACATTATTGATCTGCTTTAATTATTCCGGCCCTGATTTCCTTTTTTTCCACTTCTGCCTGATAATCAGATTACGTGAGATTATCCGAGAATGCTAATTAATTAAAAAGACTAAACATGACTTGTCGTCTCATGAGGTCTTCTTACTCCTATTTGCTACCTTGATATAAAACTACTGCTCTTTTCTTATGTGGCCCCACAGCAGGATGGAGGTGTGACTGCCATGTTTGCACCTCTTATAACTATATCACTATTTTGTTAATGTCTGATTACCAATAAAGGGGTTCCCTCTTGTTCAATCTTCAGGAGCACACCTCCTCCCTGCTTCCCGGCTTCCTGCTTGCCAGTGGGTGGGGCACGCCTGAATAATTCACGGTTCATACCAGTGGCATTGCCACGCCACTGGACCCCACTGTGTGCTCTTTGAAGGAGAGACAGCTTTGCTTCTGCAGCATCAGAGGAACGCAGGAACATTACAGAGCAAACGTTGCAAGAGTAGACGTTGCACAGGAAACAAGTCCCCTCTGATAGACTGTAGATGTGGCCGGTAGCTTAGGCACTAAGCAGTGTATAATAAAATTAAAAAACCCTCTATTCTTGGGAAGACGTAGGATTTTTAATAGGTGGCTTGTTTCTATTATCACTTTGCAATTTTAACTATGCCTGACGATAAGAAACCCCGTTAAGCTTCATTAATATTGAAAGCATAAAAAATATATGCCATATTACCATGTGATAATGATAAATACATGAAAAGCCCCCAGATTAAAATCAGCAAATCCTACTGATATCATGAAACCATCTAACGTGTATGTGGGCTGCCCAATTCTCCCTTAACAGGTGATGTTGGGAGAGAGATAAAAATGTGGAGGTTTGTATTTAAGGAGGACCTATGATAAGGTCAAAGTATCCAGTTTTTGTTCTACTTTTATTCCCGCTGCTCCCCTGAGTATTTGGTTTCTTTTTTTTTCTTTTTTCTTTAAATCTGCCATACGAATCTAGAGATTCTTTTATTTTTTTTGTATTTTTATGGATATTACTAAGGGGTGTTGGTTGCTTATAGGATAAATATAATACACCCCCCTACCCCAGAAAATTCTGTTAGTAATGTCACCTTGGCAAAGACCATGAAAATGAGCATTAGATAAAAAATCCCATATCTCTGGAAGCGATTTTTAAAAAAGTGGAATACTCAGGGAAGCAGCAGAACCAGGATGGGGGTCACATGGCCGTCCATTCTCTCATGCGAGAAAATAGGAACAAATATTAAAGTCACTTGGAGCAAACTTTATCAGAGTTTGATCCGATTGTCACCTCAATTCAATTCTGTCACATGAGAGAATCCTATTCCAGGAGCGGAGAAGACTGAGAACTTAATTTCTCCATTGTCTGAGTCCGTGGATGTCGGGCTGCACACGGATTACATCCAAGTGCAGTCCGATGTTTGACACGCACCCGTAGACTTGTATGGGTGCACATGATCCGATATTCGGATGCCCTCACAGCATGCTGCGATTGTTTACTCATGCTGAATCGGCACTGCCCAATAGTATAACATTGGACCAAGGGCTATCGGACAAAAATATTGAATACCATTCAGCCGTGTTATACGCTTGTGTGAGCAAGCCCTAAAGAGGACAAACTGGACACTTTTTGATGGTAGGAAGAGCCTGGAATGTCTGGCAGCAGCTCATTCATCGTTCTCCATACAGAATACATGAATGCTCAACCATGTATGTAGAAGGGAGAGGTCGGAAAGATAGCTCTCTGCCAAATGAGAAGTCATGTGTTTGAGAGGGGGTAGGGAGAGATAGTTTTGATCAAATGAGCATTTGGGCAACATTTATCTAATGTTCATGGCCTCCTTAAACTGTGCAGGTCTATGGTATTCTAGTATTCTTTGAATGGATCCCTGACACCTCCACCAGTTGGCGGATGGAGGAACCTAACCTTAAACTGAGCTGGAACATCACAGCTCCGCACACTGTCTAGTGGCCATTGCTGATTCTCTCTGTAAAGGGACTTATGGGATGATGTAAACTAACATAGGTAGGCTGTAGTGGGGAAGTTTCATCATCTAAGATAATGACCCCCTTAAGAAAACTTAATGAATGTTACTACCAGGAGGTCACCATGAGATCACATACCTAAACTCAAAAGAGGAATCCAATTTTTAGAATGAAAAAACTAAATGAGGCAATATTTTGCAAATTATATATATTGGGCGAGTAGTTACAGAATGGATTAAAAATAATGGAGTGGTACTTAAAATAAATTAAGTTTCCAGATACTACTTGGATCTGTTTCAGTCTCCATTTGGCCAATATGTAGTTTTATTTAACCATCAGAAACTATTTATATGGCAATAATATATTAAAACAGGACATCTGGGAAAGTGTAAGTGCCCCAGTGCTGTATATACATATAGTTTATTAATTTGGTGGCTTATGGCATTTTAGATATATAGTGCAATTTGCATCTGGCAGGGACCAGGCGAGTCTCCGTTGTATTATTACCATATTATTTCTCTATGTCAGGCTCACAAGCTGGTGCTCCAGGACCAGTTTTGTCGGAATCCAATTAAAGTAACAATGTGTTTTGGGAGAAAGCTAAAGTGCCTGGCAGAACAAATTCCATGCAGATGGCCCCATGGTCAAAATGAAAGCCGGTATCCCAGAGCTGTAAGACTGCTGTTCATATGTAATGTGACATACGAAATCCCAGGCTATGAGCTGGTAGCTGGAGAAGGTTCATTGATACAGCAAAAGAACTGATGAAAGCTAAAAATCAAAAAGTACTCTAGGCACGATTTATCACTTCTGTATTTTTAAGTTACTTTTCTTTTTTGTCTTGTGATGTTTGTTGATGTTTTTGAGTCAAATTCTTCAAAATAGCGCACATGCTTCATGAATTTTACATCACATGTATCAAAAATGTTCTTTATTTCTATCTTTAACCATTTTTGTAACTTTTTAGTGTATAAATTCCATGTTCTGCTAAAATGTAAAATTTGAACAAAGATTTCAGACGTACAGAAAATCACTCTGGGGAAGGGGACTGCAGCAAATTTCACAAAAATTTAGCAACTTTTTTTTTTTAAAAAAAAGCATAATTGATAATCGGCTGAAATCATCTAGACACCCAAATACCAACAATGCCATTCATAAAAAGAGACACTTATAAAATAGAGTTTAAAAAAGCCACAAATTAAAAGAAGAATAAGGTGCAGATGAAAAACACCAAAAATTAGACAAATAAAATTCAATAATGGATCGGGCACTAAGTATCTGAGAACATCTTGTGTTCATAATGAAACTCGATTGTGTCTCTTGTTGACCAAGTCAATGTGCCGACTGTTCTATTAATCATTGGTGACATTTCAGTCCTGCCCTTCCCCTTTAATAAAGCCCATTCTGTGAAGTCAAAATTACACCTAATGAAGCGTTAACTTGTTTATCCAGGATTGACTTGGCTCTAGAATATTTCCCTGTGAAGGTGCCTGTTTAACAGAATACAGAGAGGATTCCTCAAGCGGAAAACCTATGTATAAAACCAAATCTGCAATAATTCTGCGAGCATTTATTTAACAATATTCTTGAAATACAACTTATATCAATGCCCCTACAGTATGTAACAATGGAGCTATGAAAAGGGAAAATCTCAGCACTGCCATCATTTTAAGCTAGCCATATTCTGGACATGGCGTCTGAACACATTAAGGCTGTGTGCCCATGATGATTTTTTGCTGAGTTTTTGATGCTGCGTATTTACATAATGTCGATAATGCGGCGTCTTACACTCCCTGCAAAGTGGATTTATAGAAATCTCCTGCCCACTGTGCTTTATTCTTACTCAGCGTAAACTGACGTTTCAGATCTGCAATATGACAATTTCTCTTCGGGGTACACTGAGCGTTTTGTGCTTCTTGTATTTTTTCATTGCATTTTTAGTGTGGTTTTCTACATGTGTTTTTATTGCGTTTTTGACATTCATTTTTTTTTTCTCTTAGTATGGCATGGTATAAATAAAGATGCTTTGTTTTTGATACTTCCTGGTATTTGGCTTTGATAAAAATTATTGTTTATGCTTTTCTGCAGCGGAAATGCACTAAAAATGCATGTACATTTTTTACCTGCGGATTTTCTGCATATAATGCTCACTTGCTCTTGTCACCTGTATCTTAAAAACATCTCCAGAATCCGACCTTTTCTCACCTTTGAAACTGCTAAGACTTTTAGGCCGGGATCACACATATGCGAGATACGGCCGAGTCTCGCAGGTGAAAACCCAGGTCTGGTGCCGGCACTCCGAAGCGGAGCGTGCAGCTCCATGTATTGCTGTGCGGCTGCACGCTCCGCTCTGGAGTGCCGGCGCCAGAGCTGGGTTTTCACCTGCGAGACTCGGCCGTATTTCGCGTATGTGTGATCCCGGCCTTACAGTCGCTCTTATTCATTCTCGTCTGGACTACTGCAACTCTCTTCTGATCGGTCTCCCTCTTACCAAACTTTCTCCTCTCCAAATCCATCTTGAATGCGGCAGCCAAAGTCATATTTCTGTCCAGCCGCTTCACCGATGCCTCCATCTTGTGCCAGTCATTACACTGGCTGTTATGTTTGCTAATGACAGGTGTTATGAAGGCAATCCAGAAACACAGTGTGCTTAGCGATCAGAGCGCACACAGTGATCTGACAAATACCCAAAAATACAAGAACGAGCTCTGAGACGTGGAAACTCTGTAGACTGCACACCTGATCCTATCCTAAACACAACTAAAAGCGGCTGTGGATTGCGCCTAACAACTACCTAGGCAACTCGGCACAGCCTAAGAAACTAGCTAGCCTGAAGATAGAAAAATAGGCCTGACTTGCCCCAGAGAAATTCCCCAAAGGAAAAGGCAGCCCCCCACATATAATGACTGTGAGTAAGATGAAAAGACAAAACGTAGGGATGAAATAGATTCAGCAAAGTGGGGCCCGATATTCTAGGACAGAGCGAGGACAGTAAAGCGAACTTTGCAGTCTACAAAAAACCCTAAAGCAAAACCACGCAAAGGGGGCAAAAAAAACCCACCGTGCCGAACTAACGGCACGGCGGTACACCCTTTGCGTCTCAGAGCTTCCAGCAAAACAAAAGACAAGCTGGACAGAAAAAAAGCAACAAAAAAGCAAAAAGCACTTAGCTATACAGAGCAGCAGGTCACAGGAACAATCAGGAGAAGCTCAGATCCAACACTGAAATATTGACAAGGAGCAAGGATAGCAGCATCAGGCGGAGTTAAGTAATGAAGCAGTTAACGAGCTCACCAGAACACCTGAGGGAGGAAGCTCAGAAGCTGCAGTACCACTTGTGACCACAGGAGTGAATTCAGCCACAGAATTCACAACAGTACCCCCCCCTTGAGGAAGCATGAAGCATGAACATCAGAGGCAAAAACCCAGGAATTATCTTCCTGAGCATAACCCTTCCATTTAACCAGATACTGGAGTTTCCGTCTAGAAACACGAGAATCCAAAATCTTCTCCACAATATACTCCAATTCCCCCTCCACCAAAACCGGGGCAGGAGGCTCAACAGATGGAACCATAGGTGCCACGTATCTCCGCAACAACGACCTATGGAATACATTATGTATGGAAAAGGAGTCTGGGAGGGTCAAACGAAAAGACACAGGATTGAGAACCTCAGAAATCCTATACGGACCAATAAAACGAGGTTTAAATTTAGGAGAGGAAACCTTCATAGGAATATGACGAGAAGATAACCAAACCAGATCCCCAACACGAAGTCGGGGACCCACACGGCGTCTGCGATTAGCGAAAAGTTGAGCTTTCTCCTGGGACAAGATCAAATTATCCACTACCTGAGTCCAGATCTGCTGCAACCTATCCACCACAGAATCCACACCAGGACAGTCCGAAGACTCAACCTGTCCTGAAGAGAAACGAGGATGGAACCCAGAATTGCAAAAAAATGGAGAAACCAAGGTAGCCGAGCTGGCCCGATTATTAAGGGCGAACTCAGCCAATGGCAAAAAGGACACCCAATCATCCTGGTCTGCAGAAACAAAACATCTCAGATATGTTTCCAAGGTCTGATTGGTTCGTTCGGTCTGGCCATTAGTCTGAGGATGGAAAGCCGAGGAAAAGGATAGGTCAATGCCCATCCTACCACAAAAGGCTCGCCAAAACCTTGAAACAAACTGGGAACCTCTGTCAGAAACAATATTCTCAGGAATGCCATGCAACCGAACCACATGCTGAAAGAACAAAGGTACCAAATCAGAGGAGGAAGGCAATTTAGCCAAGGGCACCAGATGGACCATTTTAGAAAAGCGATCACAGACCACCCAAATGACTGACATCTTTTGAGAAACGGGATGGTCAGAAATGAAATCCATCGAAATATGTGTCCAAGGCCTCTTTGGGACCGGCAAGGGCAAAAGCAACCCACTGGCACGAGAACAGCAGGGCTTAGCCCTAGCACAAATCCCACAGGACTGCACAAAAGTACGTACATCCCGTGACAGAGATGGCCACCAGAAGGATCTAGCCACTAACTCTCTGGTACCAAAGATTCCAGGATGACCAGCCAACACCGAACAATGAAGTTCAGAGATAAGTTTATTAGTCCACCTATCAGGGACGAACAGTTTCTCTGCTGGACAACGATCAGGTTTATTCGCCTGAAATTTTTGCAGCACCCGCCGCAAATCAGGGGAGATGGCAGACACAATGACTCCTTCCTTGAGGATACCCGCTGGCTCAGATAAACCCGGAGAGTCGGGCACAAAACTCCTAGACAGAGCATCCGCCTTCACATTTTTAGAGCCCGGAAGGTACGAAATCACAAAGTCGAAGCGGGCAAAAAATAACGACCAACGGGCCTGTCTAGGATTCAAGCGCTTGGCAGACTCGAGATAAGTCAAGTTCTTATGATCAGTCAATACCACCACGCGATGCTTAGCTCCTTCAAGCCAATGACGCCACTCCTCGAATGCCCACTTCATGGCCAGCAACTCTCGATTGCCCACATCATAATTACGCTCAGCGGGCGAAAACTTCCTGGAAAAGAAAGCACATGGTTTCATCACTGAGCAATCAGAACCTCTCTGTGACAAAACCGCCCCTGCTCCAATCTCAGAAGCATCAACCTCGACCTGGAACGGAAGAGAAACATCTGGCTGACACAACACAGGGGCAGAACAAAAACGACGCTTCAACTCCTGAAAAGCTTCCACAGCAGCAGAAGACCAATTAACCAAATCAGCACCCTTCTTGGTCAAATCGGTCAATGGTTTGGCAATGCTAGAAAAATTACAGATGAAGCGACGATAAAAATTAGCAAAGCCCAGGAACTTTTGCAGACTTTTCAGAGATGTCGGCTGAATCCAATCCTGGATGGCTTGGACCTTAACTGGATCCATCTCGATAGTAGAAGGGGTAAAGATGAACCCCAAAAATGAAACTTTCTGCACACCGAAGAGACACTTTGATCCCTTCACAAACAAAGAGTTAGCACGCAGGACCTGAAAAACCATTCTGACCTGCTTCACATGAGACTCCCAATCATCTGAGAAGATCAAAATGTCATCCAAGTAAACAATCAGGAATTTATCCAGATACTCACGGAAGATGTCATGCATAAAAGACTGAAACACAGATGGAGCATTGGCAAGTCCGAACGGCATCACTAGATACTCAAAATGACCCTCGGGCGTATTGAATGCAGTTTTCCATTCATCTCCTTGCCTGATTCTCACCAGATTATACGCACCACGAAGATCTATCTTAGTGAACCAACTAGCCCCCTTAATCCGAGCAAACAAGTCAGATAACAATGGCAAGGGATACTGAAATTTAACAGTGATCTTATTAAGAAGGCGGTAATCAATACACGGTCTCAGCGAACCATCCTTCTTGGCTACAAAGAAGAACCCTGCTCCCAGTGGTGATGACGATGGGCGAATATGTCCCTTCTCCAGGGATTCCTTCACATAACTGCGCATAGCGGCGTGTTCGGGCACGGATAAATTAAATAATCGACCTTTAGGGAATTTACTACCAGGAATCAAATTGATAGCACAATCACAATCCCTATGCGGAGGTAGAGCATCGGATTTGGGCTCTTCAAATACATCCTGATAATCAGACAAGAACTCTGGGACCTCAGAAGGGGTGGATGACGAAATCGACAAAAATGGAACATCACCATGTACCCCCTGACAACCCCAGCTGGATACCGACATGGAATTCCAATCCAATACTGGATTATGGGTTTGTAGCCATGGCAACCCCAACACGACCACATCATGCAGATTATGCAACACCAGAAAGCGAATAACTTCCTGATGTGCAGGAGCCATGCACATGGTCAGCTGGGCCCAGTATTGAGGTTTATTCTTGGCCAAAGGTGTAGCATCAATTCCTCTCAATGGAATAGGACACCGCAAAGGCTCCAAGAAAAACCCACAACGTTTAGCATAATCCAAATCCATCAGATTCAGGGCAGCGCCCGAATCCACAAACGCCATGACAGAAAACGACGACAAAGAGCATATAAAGGTAATGGACAGAAGGAATTTGGACTGTACAGTACCAATGACGGCAGACCTAGCGGACCGCTTAGTGCGCTTAGGACAATCAGAAATAGCATGAGTGGAATCACCACAGTAGAAACACAGACCATTCAGACGTCTGTATTCCTGCCGTTCAACTCTAGTCATAGTCCTATCGCACTGCATAGGCTCAGGTTTAACCTCAGGCAGTACCGCCAAATGGTGCACAGATTTACGCTCGCGCAAGCGTCGACCGATCTGAATGGCCAAAGACAAAGACTCATTCAAACCAGCAGGCATAGGAAATCCCACCATGACATCCTTAAGAGCCTCAGAGAGACCCTTTCTGAACAAAGCTGCCAGCGCAGATTCATTCCACTGAGTGAGTACTGACCATTTCCTAAATTTCTGACAATATACTTCTATATCATCCTGACCCTGGCACAAAGCCAGCAAATTTTTCTCAGCCTGATCCACTGAATTAGGCTCATCGTACAGCAATCCGAGCGCCAGGAAAAACGCATCGACACTACTCAATGCAGGGTCTCCTGGCGCAAGAGAAAATGCCCAGTCTTGAGGGTCGCCGCGCAAAAAAGAAATAATAATCAAAACCTGTTGAATAGGATTACCAGAAGAATGAGGTTTCAAGGCCAGAAATAGCTTACAATTATTTTTGAAACTTAGAAACTTAGTTCTATCTCCAAAAAACAAATCAGGAATAGGAATTCTTGGTTCTAACATAGATTTCTGATCAATAGTATCTTGAATTTTTTGTACATTTATAACGAGATTATCCATTGAAGAGCACAGACCCTGAATATCCATGTCCACACCTGTGTCCAGAATCACCCAAATGTCTAGGGGAAAAAAAAAAAGTGAACACAGAGCAGAAAAAAAAAAAAAATGATGTCAGAACTTTTTCTTTCCCTCTATTGAGAATCATTAGTTTGGCTCCTTGTACTGTTATGTTTGCTAATGACAGGTGTTATGAAGGCAATCCAGAAACACAGTGTGCTTAGCGATCAGAGCGCACACAGTGATCTGACAAATACCCAAAAATACAAGAACGAGCTCTGAGACGTGGAAACTCTGTAGACTGCACACCTGATCCTATCCTAAACACAACTAAAAGCGGCTGTGGATTGCGCCTAACAACTACCTAGGCAACTCGGCACAGCCTAAGAAACTAGCTAGCCTGAAGATAGAAAAATAGGCCTGACTTGCCCCAGAGAAATTCCCCAAAGGAAAAGGCAGCCCCCCACATATAATGACTGTGAGTAAGATGAAAAGACAAAACGTAGGGATGAAATAGATTCAGCAAAGTGGGGCCCGATATTCTAGGACAGAGCGAGGACAGTAAAGCGAACTTTGCAGTCTACAAAAAACCCTAAAGCAAAACCACGCAAAGGGGGCAAAAAAAACCCACCGTGCCGAACTAACGGCACGGCGGTACACCCTTTGCGTCTCAGAGCTTCCAGCAAAACAAAAGACAAGCTGGACAGAAAAAAAGCAACAAAAAAGCAAAAAGCACTTAGCTATACAGAGCAGCAGGTCACAGGAACAATCAGGAGAAGCTCAGATCCAACACTGAAACATTGACAAGGAGCAAGGATAGCAGCATCAGGCGCAGTTAAGTAATGAAGCAGTTAACGAGCTCACCAGAACACCTGAGGGAGGAAGCTCAGAAGCTGCAGTACCACTTGTGACCACAGGAGTGAATTCAGCCACAGAATTCACAACAACTGGCTATCCATTCGCTACAGGGTCCAGTATAAACTCATCTCTCATCTCTGTCCATCGCCCTACACGTGCCCTCCATTCTACAAATGACCTAAGACTAACATCCCCCATAATCCGAACCTCACACCTCCGTCTCCAAGACTGCTCTCGTGCTGCGCCAGCTCTCTGGAATGCACTTCCCCAGACGATCAGACTGATACCGAGCCCCGACCTATTCAAGTGCGCTTTGAAAACCAATCTCTTCAAACAAGCCTACCACATCAACTACTCAGTAAACTAACTTTGCCCTGTTCCCTCCTTCCAAATATTATTCTGAATCTGCACCCTACTATTCATCTGTCTCCACACCCTCCATGCAACTGATAACTGCACTTGATACTTGACTATTGCACTTAAACACAGGGGCTGATGACCAGATCATGCAGCTTTATATGAAAATCCCTATTTACTTTAATTGCCAGACCTGAAATAACAAGCACTTTTCACCTATTGTGTCCCCCCATTTCCTTGTAGATTGTAAGCTTGCGAGCAGGGACCTCACACCTAATGTCACTGTTTAAATTGTCTTAACTTATACTAAATTTATTGTCAGTACATGTCCCCGCTTAATTGTAAAGTGCTGCGGAATATGTTGGCGCTATATAAATAAAAATTATTATTATTATTATTATTATTATTATTAATAATGCAAGTCTACAGGGACAATCTGCTCGTAAAACTCAGACTCAGTGTGCTCGCCAGAGAAATTGACATGTTCCGGATTTCAAACATGAACAGTTTATGCAGAGTGAAAAAAAAGGCACAGTGGGCAGGAGATTTCTATAAATCCCATCAACAGTAAGACGCTGCATTCTTGAACAAGTAAAAATGCAAAACGTCAAAAACTCACCAAAAACTCATGATGTGCACACTGCCTCAGAGTTGCAATTAAAATGACTCAACTTCCTGTCATGCTGCAGTGTAGTGTAGCGCATCCTCCACCAGAGGGAGCTTGAGAGGGAAGTGAGACTGCGTACTCAGAGTAACTCCACAGAGAAGCAGCACAGGCGCCACCAAGTGGCGAGAGAGTGGTCAGACAAGCCGAGTCAATAAACGTTCAGAGGCAAAGTACAAAAAAGGAGTAAGCAATATACGTGATCAGGAGCAAGCCAGGCGGGTCAGCAACGGTCAGAAGCGGATAAGACAAAGACAGAAAGCAGAAGCGAGTCCGAAATCAGGCCGAGTCAGAAACCAGATAATCAAACAGAGAAACAGAGAAAACGCTGGGAAAAGGGCAGAGGAAGACAACAGACACAGGGCAAGTCAAGGATCACAGCAGGACAAATCAAGGGTAACCAGAGTCAGGTCCACACGCGAAAGGCAGAACTATAGCTGACACCACCAGCAGGATGCCTGGGAGCTAAATAGCAAACCTGAACCCAGAGTGAGACAGAGCAAAGTTAACCCTTGACATGATCCGCCCGGAAAAAGAGAAGACAGGACTAAACCCTGGAACAGATCATGACACTTCCATTATAAATTAGGTTTCTTATCAAAACTTACAAACTTTCTGCTGTTTGCATAACCCCCCAAAAAATAAATTCAGTAGCTCAACACAAGTGATTTCTCCAAATTCAACTCAAAATGTCGATTTTAATGACTACAACATTGCAACAGAATTAGGCCAGTTTCACACATCAGTTTCTTTTTTTTCATATTGGAAAAACTGTCCCTATTTTTCTTTAGCATGAACCCAGTGTATTTCATTTCATGGGGCCACTGACTTCTGGGACAAGTCTTCATTTTCTTTTTATTGGAGGGGGACAATCGGTCCAACAAAAAGACAAAAATGAAATGCATATTCATTGTACCGTAATTGGTTCATGATCTATCTGCAAAAAAATCAGATAGAACAAATACAAAAGAAAAGCGATATGCGAAAGACATATATATAGAGAGAGAGAGAGAGAGGGAGAGAGAGAGAGAGAAAGAAAGAGAGAGAGAGAGTACTCTTAACCCCTTTGAATACCAGGCGATTATCCATTTTTGAGCTTCTATAATTTCCTCCCCTTCTTTCCACAGCTATAACTTTTTAGTTTTTCCATCAACATTGCCGTATGAGGGACTGATTTTTGTGGAACGATTTGCACTTTTGAATGATACCATCTATTTCATCATTTAATGTACGTCAAGCTGGAAAAAATTCCACGTGCGTCAAAATTGTGAGAAAAAGAAAAGCGCAAGATTCAATTCTTTTTATCTTTATTTTATTTACAACATTCATTATACAGTAAAAATGACCTGACAACATGATTTTCCGGGTTAGTATAATTACAGTGATACCAAACATTCACAGTTTTTTTTAAATTTAAATGGTGAAAAAATATTAGGAAATTTGTAACAAATAATTATTTTTCTGCTCGTGTTGCTATTTTCTAAGAAACATAACATTTTTCATTTTCTGGTAATGGAGCTGAGTGAGGACTTGGTGTTTGCACCCCGAGCTGACTTTTTTATTGATACCATGTTGGTATAGATACCATTTTTTGATCACCTCTTCTTGCATTTTTCTTTGTGCTGCTGCAGCAGCTGAAAAAAAAAAACGCAATTCTGACATATTAATTTATTTTGTTGTTCCACTGTTTACCGATTGGGTTAATTAATTTTATATTTTGATAGCTCAGACTTTTAGAAATTTAGGAATACAAAATATGTGTATTTTTTTTTTTATATTTCTTGATTGTTAATGGGAGAAAAAGGGTGATTTATATATATATATATATACGGTATTTATTTATTTTTTTAAGACCTTTTTATTTATTTTTACTATGTTTGTTAGTCCGTTTTGGGGATTTGAACCTGTGATCATCTGATGACATGTGCTATATACAAAATACAACAGTATTGCTCTATATAGCAAAAATCATGTTGAAACACAGCCATAGGCCCGAGACACAAGTGATTTAAAATTGGTCCGATTTTGTTCCTGCAAAGTTGGATGAGTGTCATACAATTTTCATGGGAGTATAATCCGATTTTTTTACACCTAGCATCCGATTTGCATTCAAATGCAGTGCGATTGCTATCTGATTCCAATGCGATTTTAACATGAGCTTTACATACAGCAATTCTCTGTCATTTACACATCATTTTCAAAGGAAATATTTGTCAAAACACACACATACTGTACAGTATATATGTATGTATGTGTATATATATATATATATATATATATATATATATAGCCGACAGGAGAGAATACATCTGCACAGATGAATACGGCTGTACATGTTGCACCATTGATATGTCTACCCCTGCCTGCTGACAAAGCAGTCAGTTTCTGAGCCTGCATCAAAGTCAGAGAGCCAATAAATGACTATATGACATAACAGTACGTCATATTGCAGATTAGTAGAATCCCTGATAATAGCACACATTAGCAATTAAAGTGTTTTCTGAAGCACGCCTGATGGGGCTGAAATTGTTGTATCAGGTGTGCTTCAGATACAACACTTAACATACATAGACTGGATAGGAGTTTTTGATCATGACTTTGTTTGCATGTTACAAATATGGTTAAGGGCTCATACTCACTTGCGTGAAATACGGCCGAGACTCGCATGTTAAAACCCGGCTCTGCCGCCGGCACTCCAGAGCGGGGCGTGCGGCCGATAGCAATACATGTACTGCACGCTCCGCTCCCAAGTGCCGGTGACTGAGCCGAGTGTTACCATGCGAGACTCGGCCGTATTTCACGCAAGTTAGTATGAGCCCTAAGTCAGTAGAGAGGTCCAGAAAATTAAGAGAAGAGAATTTCCTTGCACAAATATGGAACAGAATACAAAAAGATAGCAGCCACTGAATATTGCTAGAGATACAGTTGAAAGGATAGTTCAAACAGTGGTTACACTACTTGGACTGGCAGGAAGAGGAATGCCACCAGGTTCCTGAGGAGTCAGGTGGCCAAGTGACCTGTGAGAAACTGCAAGTGACCTGCAGGAAGATTTGGTGGGTGTAGGCGCTTAATTTCAGTTTGTACAGCAAGCCCCATACCAAATACATAAAAAATTGCTTTATTAATTATATAACAAATAGACTATACCATACAACAGAGCAAAAACTGCATATATATAAAAAAATGTATATAAAAATGTATATAAATATATATATAAGTGCCTGTAGTTAGCTGGTGTCCCATTTATATAAACCCTGTGTCCATCATGTCATACCACATGGCCCATAAGAACAAAAAAAGGGAATGCAAATCACAAATAAATAATTATAAAATGTGTCAAGTAAAAGCAGGAAACTGCAAAAATGGGGGTGTAAGAGTTACTCAATCTAGATGTGCAAACAGTGCGTGCATGTGAGGCAACAGTACACCGCATTAACGGCAACTAACTAAACAGTGAATGAGCCGATGGGCAGTATAAGGGGACACTTACTAGTAATATGTAACTCCGGTTCCAGGGACCACCAGTAACTGTCCAGGGCACCCCGACGCGTGTTTCGGACGCACGATCCTTCGCACTTTATTAATGCCTTTTACTTTATATTGGTTGTATAATTTATCTGCCACTACATACTTTTAGTTAAGTGGCTATAACGCTTACCTTGGTGCTGTGTGTACATACTCTGTCTTGATACTCCTCCCAGTTTTATCAGTGTGTTTTTTATTGTGTATACTGTTTTTCTAATAAAGTACAATTTTTTTACTTACACTTTTACGCACATGTTGCTCCCCTATCTTATGAAATTATTTATTAGTGGAAGTTCGTACTACAGTTGACCATTCACATTGGGTGACATATATATATATATATATATATATATATACAGTATATATATATATATATATATAATCTATATATATATATATGCCAAAAGGCATCAGTTCTAACATTAGAGCCACCGCGCTTCCCCGTATATGAAGCACAACCCTCTTGGAAGTCATTGTGAAAGCTACACTAGAGCCCTATGCCAATGGTTTTATGCTCTCTGGTATATGGTGACATCAGAGTTGGACTGGGTGGGTCCAGGGACTGACACCTGCTGGCATACAGGGCCCGCAGCTGCCTAGAGCCCCCGCTGCTCTAGTCAGTGGCCCACAGCCAGTGGCATGTCGCTAATAGCAGCACACCACGCAGCTACTATGGGGGCCCCCGGTGCCAGCAGAGCAGCAGCGGGTGACAGGAAGCCTAAACCTGTTCCCGCTGCTAAAGTGAAATGAATATTCACGCTTCCCCATGCCCCCATGGGCATGGAGAGGAGTGACTTTATTTCACTTTAATAGCGGGCAGTGTTTGACGCAGGCTGCAGCTAACACTGCCTGTTATCACGGCCCGCAGACCAGCGCCCCCGCTCCCTCAGGGGCCCTCAGCCCACACGGCTGCTATGGGGCTGTAAGCCAGGGGGTCCCGACGCTCATGTACTTGCTGTGTGCCAGGCCGACTGCAATATAGCTCTTGACATCAGTGCAGAGCCGCCAGAATTAGGGTGGGAGCGAAGAGGAGAGGTGAGTATTGTGTTTTTTTTTATACATATCAGTGAGTCCTGGGACAGCATTATTCCCTATGGGGGCGCTGCATTATACCCTATGATGGGGGCAGCATTATTCCCTATGGGGTGAGCTACATTATTCCCCATGGGGGAGCTGCATTATACCCTCTGAGGGGGCAGCATTATTCATTATGGGGGAGTTACATTATACCCTATGAGGGGGGCATAATTATTCCCTATGGGGAGCTACATTATACCCTATAGGGGGCCTCATTATACCCTATGGGGGAGCTGCATTATACCCTATCAGGGGGGCAGCATTATTCCCTATGTGGGGAGCTACATTGTTCCCTATGGGGGAACTACAGTATATCCTATTACGGGGGCAGCATTATTACCTATGCTGGGAGCTACATTATACCCTATGAGGGGGGCAGCATTATTCCCTATTAGGGAGCTGCATTATACCCTATGAGAGGGGGCAGCATTATTCCCTATGGGGAGCTGCATTATACCCTATGGGGGAGCTGCATTATCCCCCATGAGGGGGGCAACTTTATACCCTATGAGGTGGGGCAGCATGATACCTTATGAGGGGGGCAGCATTATGTCCCAATGGGGGAGCTACATTATACCCTATGAGGGGGCTGCATTATACTCTGAGGGGGATAAATTATATTCTATGGGGGGCCGTATTATACTATATGAAGGGAGCTGCATTATATTCTATGGAAGGGCTGCATTATACCTTATGAGGGGCTGCATTATACCTTATGAGGGGGTTGCATTATACTCTATGCGGCTGGTTGCATTATATTCTATGAGGGGGCTACATTATATTCTATGAGGGGGCTGCATTATGCTATATGAGGGTTGCATTATATTCTGTGAGGGGGCTACATTATACTATATGAGGGGGCTACTTTATATACTATGAGGAGGCTGCTTTATATTCTATGTGGAGCTGCAATATATTCTATGAGGGGGCTACATTATATTCTATGAGGAGGCTGCATTATACTATATGACGGCTGCATTATATTTTGTGAGGGGGCTACATTATACTACATGAGGGGGCTACTTTATATACTATGAGGGGGCTACTTTATATTCTATGGGGAGCTGCAATATATTCTATGAGGGGGCTACATTATTTTCTTTGAGGAGGCTGCATTATACTATATGACGGCTGCATTATATTCTGTGAGGGGGCTACATTATACTACATGAGGGGGCTACTTTATATACTATGAGGGGCTACTTTATATTCTATGGGGAGCTGCAATATATTCTATGAGGGGGCTACATTATATTCTTTGAAGAGGCTGCATTATACTATATGACGGCTGCATTATATTCTGTGAGGGGGCTACATTATACTATATGAGGGGGCTACTTTATATTCTATGAGAGGGGCTACCCCAACCCCTGCTACATAATTAAGACGTGTACTACTTTATATTATACCCTGATATTGGCGTGTTTTACTGCACAATTGGTGGTCTTGTATTTATTTCTATGTAGCTACAGTACATAGTTGGCCCAAGAACGATTTTCACTGGAGGGCACAAGGTGCTCCGCTGAGACGCTGGGTGACATCACACTTGGCAAGATCTAGATATGCTGGGTAATACCAAGCCCTAATAATTAACATGATATTTGCATAGTTGAACTTTCCACTTACTGTGCTGCTAGCCTCACCCGAAGGGCTCCGATATAGTTGCTGCACATAAAAATTCTGGAAAGTCTCAATACTGTGCAGCTGCAGCCTCTGAAATTCCAAAACTGAATCTTTTGATTGAATTCTGTATATACTGTATGCTAGGGAGTAATGCCTTTTACATGAGGTCAGGTTGGACATGGGCATAGTGCTGATTAAAGCAATTACATGTTTATCTCACAAACTTTCATACATTCCAGGTTGAAGCGTAGCCAAGATTAGCCAACAGAGTGTCCATAATGTAGACATGATACCCAATCCACAGGTTATCAGAATGCGGCCGATTATGTTCAGCAAGTGGAATGAAATGGTAGCTGACTATACATATCTTGTAAGTCTGTCTTCACTGACCTGACTATATCATTTCCAGCTACAAGGTGATTTTTTTCCTTTTTCTCCTACAGAGCAGCTGGCTAATCCTCTGTGATTTATTCCAGAGGAATTACACTGAGAACCAAGGGAAGCTGGCAAAGGATAATGTGTTTGTTTTGATCCAGTAAGTTCCTGAGGCCTCCCTTCACATAGACATGTTTTCATTTTATCCTCTCTCTTTATCTGAACCGGTTTGTGTCTTCAGTTTCTATTAGAATTGAAATATACTCCGTCTTCCTGTATATTAATGGGCTTGTGTTTTTTAACTATTTTTTCATCCATAACGTTTCTCACTTCTGTGAAACATGCAAAACAATGGGGAGACAAAGAGCGCAATAGGGTCTTATCCACGTTACACAGAGGAGAATATACACCAAATTTGCTCATCTGGTTAGGATGAGATTAGAGCATACAGATAGCGGCTGCTGCAGATCCACAGGTCTTCACCGACCATTTCCTGATGAAGGAGGCATGAGACCCCTGAAACGCGTTGAATAAAACCACTGTGAATCAACTATACTCTCCTGAACCTCATCTTAGCGGCAGCGCAGAATTTTAACTACAAATCTCCCTTTAAAGACATTCTGTGAAACATGGACAGGGCTCGTTTCGCAATAGTGGACTTGACCACCTGGCCTTCTGAGCTGAGCTAATGGTCTCCTAGGCTTCAATGAGGCACTTCGCTCAGGTCAAGGGACTTGACTGTTTGGCCGGGTATTATGATCCAAAAGCACTCTGTGTTTTAAAGACAGGTGAAGCCGGCTTTACAGAAGGGGTTGCCCGATTAATGGACAACGCCTTCTGAAATACTAATTTTCCCTTTCTTTAATATTAAATAACAGACACTCACGTCGTTCATCAGCACTGTTGCAGCAATGTTGGCAATGCGTCTCCATGGGTTTGTGTGACATTGTTATGCTACATGAGCCAATTACAGGTTGCTAATTGATTGCTTTATGCACACTTCCTCTGAATGACCCTCTGACATATAAAAGAAGTATGAGAACTGCAGCACATTAGATGCTTGGTTGCAGTGTTCATGTGACTCGGACTTAATCAATGCTAAAACTTAACAACACCTCTGAACGGGTTTTATGGTATATGCAGCTGATACGTTAGGTACTAATCTTTTAAGTCAGGAATTTGATGTGATGGTCCTTCATCCACACATTGATTCACCTAGCTGTGTGGCATGGTGCATTGCCCTGCTGGAAAAACCAGTCCTCAGAGTTGGGGAACATTGCCTAAGCAGAAGGAATCAACAGTTTTTCCAGGACAACCTTGTATGCGGCTTGATTCATACGTCCTTCGCAAAGAACAATCTGCCCAATTCCAGCCTTGCTTGAAGCATCCCCAGATCATCACCGATCCTCCACCAAACTTCACAGTGGGTGCAAGACACTGTGGCTTGTACGCCTCTCCAGGTCTCCGTCTAACCATTAGACGACCAGGTGTTGATCAGTTGATTCCTTCTGCTCAGGCAATGTTCCCTAACTCTGTGGACTGTTTTTTTCCAGCAGGACAATGCGCCATGCCACACAGCTAGGTGAATTAAGGTGTGGATGAATGACCACCACATCAAATTCCTGTCATGGCCAGCCCAATCTCCACACCTGAACCCCATTGAAAACCTCTGGAATGTAATCAAGGGGAAGATGTATAGTCACAAGCCATCAAACAAAGAAGAACTGTTTAAATTTTTGTACCAGGAGTGGCATAAGGTCACCCAAAAGCAGTGTGAAAGACTGGGGGAAAGCATGCCAAGACGCATGAAAGCTGTGATTAAAAATCATGGTTATTCCACAAAATATTGATTTCTGAACTCTTCCTGAGTTAAAACATTAGTATTGTTGCTTCTAAATGATTATGAACTTTTTTTGCATTATTTGTGGTCTGCAAGCAATGCATTTTTTTGTTATTTTGACCATCATTTTCAGAAAATAAATATAAAATTTATTGCTTGGAACTTCGGAGACATGTTGTCAGTAGTTTATAGAATAAAAGAACAATTTACATTTTACTCCAAAATATACCTATAAAGAGAAAAATCAGACAAACTGAAAATTTTGCGGTGGTCTCTTAATTTTTGCTAGAGCTGTAGTTACTCATGAAAACTTGATAATAATACTAAGGGCATAACCTTTTCCGATACTTGTAATACATCATTTAGCAGCTTCCAGTACATGCTGGCAGCTGACAAGCCTTGTGTAGCCTCCCATACACTGCTGAGCTAATAAAATTTTAGACATTCTTCTATTATCCAAAGTTCTGCACTACCACAGATCCTGGTTTGGTTGACTTAGCGCAACAATACAGTGGCTTGCAAAAGTATTCACCCCATTTTATTTTGCCTATTTTGTTACATACAACCTGTAGTTAAACATGTCAACAACCTGTAGTTAAACATGTCTGTAATCCGATTTGTGTGTGATGCATCAGCACTAAATAGTCTAAGTTGGTGAAGTGAAGTCAGAAAAATATACCGTATTTTCCGTCGTATAAGACGACTTTTTAACCCCTGAAAATCATCTCAAAAGTCGGGGGTCGTCTTATACGCCGGGTACGGCATGTGCAGGGAGCAGTCCTGTATGGTTCCCAGGATCCGGAGGAGAGGAGACTCTCCTTCAGGCCCTGGGATCCATATTCATGTAGAAAAAAAGAATTAAAAAAAAAAATATGGGATATACTTACCCTCCGACGGCCCGCGGCTCTCAGCGATGCAAGCGGCGGCCTCCGTTCCTAAGGATGCATTGAGCGAAGGATCTTCGATGATGTCACGGTCACCCGACCGGTCACGTGACCGCGACATCATCGAAGGTCCTTCGCTCAATGCATCCTTAGGAACGGAGGCTGCCGCTTGCATCTTGAGTCTCCTCTCCTCCAGACCCTGGGAACCATCCGCACCGCACACGCAGTATAAGATGGCTGGTGTATAAGATGACCCCCGTCTTATATGGCGAGTATATCCCAAACTGCATATTTTATATGGAAAAGTTTGGGGTCGTCTTATATGCTCAGTCATCTTATACACCAGAAAATACGGGAGGCATCAATTAAATTTATGGGATCAAAAAACTAAAGATTGGCATGTGCGTATGTATTCAACCCTTTTGCTATGAAGCCCCTAAAAATTTCTGTTGCAAGCAACTACCTTCATAAATCACATGCTTAGCGAAAGTAAATCCACCTGTGTGCAATCTAAGAGTCACATGGCTTGTCAGTATATACACACCACTAACCAAATAACACCATGAAGACCAAGGAGATCTCCAAACAAGTCAGGGACAAAGTTATTGAGATGTACAAATCAGGGTTGGGTTATAAAAATATATTCCAATCTCTGATGATCCCCAGGAGCACCATCAAATCCATTATCAATTTCATCAAATGGAAATAACATAGTACCACAACAAAACTGCCAAGCGAGGGTTGCCCACCAAAACTCTCAGCCTGGGTAAGGAGGGCATTAGAGAGGCAGCACAGAGACCAAAGGTAACCCTGAAGGAGCTGCAGAGTTCCCAAGCAGAGACTGGAGTATCTCTCCATACAATCACAACAAGCCTTACATTCCCAAGAGGTGGCCTTTATGAAAAAGTGGACAGAAAAAAGCCTTTACTTACAAACAAAAATTGTAAGGCTCATTTTGAGTTTGTCAAAAGACATGTGGGAAACTGCCCAAATACATGGAGGAAGATGCTGTGGTCTAATGAGACCAAAATTGAACTTTTTGGCCACTAAAGTAAACGCTATGTCTGGAGCCAAACCAACACAGCTCATCATCCCAAAAACACCAAACCCACTGTGAAAACTGGCGGTGGCAGCATCATGCTGTGGGGATGGTTTTTGGCAGCAGGAACAAGGAAAATGGTCCGAGTCGAGGGGAAGATGAATGGTGCAATATATAGAGATATTCTTGAGCAAAACTTGTTTCAGTTTGTCTGTGATTTGGACTGGGACGGAGGTTCATATTCCAATAAGACAATGACCCAAAGCATACTGTTAAAGCAACATTCGAGCGGGTTAAGAGGAAATGTGTAAATGTTTTGGAGGAGCCTAGTCAGAGCCCAGACCTTAATCCAATTGAGAATCTGTGGTCAGACTTGAAGATTGCTGTTCACCAGAGGAAACCAATTAACTGTAGAATGTAAACCCGCAAAGGCAGGGTCCTCGCCCCTCTGTATCAGTCTGTAATTGTTAGTTTGCTTACTGTAACCCATTCTCATGTACAACACAATGAAATCAATGGTGCTATATAAATAAATAATAATAATAACTTGAAGGAGCCGGAGCATTTTTGCCTAGAGGAATGGGCAAAAATTCCAGTGGCAAGATGTGGAAAGCTCATAGTGACTTGTCCAAAGTGACTTTCAGCTGTAATTGCTGCTAAAGGGGCTCTAAAAAGTACTGCTTTTAAGGGGGGCAGAATAGATGTTCACACTGAAGTTTTCAGTTATTTTCTTTTATTTGTTGTTTGCTTCACAATGAAAAGCAAAACAAATGTTCACAGTTGTAGGCATGTTCTTTACATGAACTGATGCTAACCATAAAAAAAACGTGAAATTCCAGGTTGTGAGGTAGCAAAACACAAAAAATTCAAGTCATTGTATTTGCTGCATTCTCACATTGCCCCAATAGTGGTAAAACTGTATAGTTTTCGCTATAATTTTGGAAAATGGCACCAGTCTTTTTTCACCTAAGAATTCAAAGACAAATATAACAGAATACATATAAAAACCAGTAATATTTTATATTTCAATTTATTATAATTTCAACATTCAAGTTTGTAAACCATTTTATCCGTTTTTCTTTCTGATGAACTGTGATGAACTTTGACACATCATGTGTCTATTTGGCACCAACATTTGAACTTCTACCACTATAAATGTATGTGCACTGTGTTGTTATTGTTTTTTATCCCGATGAAAAACTCTGTAGTGCTTTGAAACGCGTCGACTGTATAAAGAAAAACTGCTAATACATCCTGTCTGGACTTGGATCTTTAATATTGGTATACCAGCAGGGTAGATTATCCACAAATCCTCCTTATCGCAGGGCCGCACTTAGTAACCCGATGTTTACCCTGGTTACCAGCGTAAAAGTAAAAAAAAAACAAACAGTACATACTTACCTACCGCTGTCTGTCCCCGGCGCTGTGCTCTGCACTCCTCCTGTACTGGCTGTGAGCGTCGGTCAGCTGGAAAGCAGAGCGGTGACGTCACCGCTCTGCTTTCCGGCCGCTGTGCTCACAGCCAGTACAGGAGGAGTGCAGAGAAGCAGAGCGCCGGGGACAGACAGCGGTAGGTAAGTATGTACTGTTTTTTTTTTTTTACTTTTACGCTGGTAACCAGGGTAAACATCGGGTTACTAAGCGCGGCCCTGCGCTTAGTAACCCGATGTTTACCCTGGTTACCGGCATCGTTGGTCGCTGGAGAGCTGTCTGTGTGACAGCTCTCCAGCGACCAAACAGCGACGCTGCAGCGATCCGGATCGTTGTCGGTATCGCTGCAGCGTCGCTTAATGTGAAGGGGCCTTTACTCTTCAGCAGAAACTCGCGGCCTTCCATAGCTTTTCTCATTGATAATTGCTGATTAGTAACTAATATGTGTAAATATAGAAAGTTACAAGTCGATACACAGTGTAGTGTTCAGGTTGTATGTGTAGATACACAGGGTTTGTCCTATAAACAAGACATCTAGAGACCACATTCACAATAGTTGTTGGTCGATCGATCGCTCAGACGATCATTCCATCCAACAGCTAACTCTCCTGACTCGGCTGAGCGCTCCTGTGTTCTTTATGAATGAGACGCTGCCAGATTTCTCTGGTGGTGGCTTATCTTAGGAGGAACAAAAGTATTGCCAGTACAAAAATTGAACATGCTGGATCCTTCTATCTCCTGACATCATCTGTCCGCTAGAGCCGGGAGGCCCCTTACACATTAGACTGTCAGACGATCTCGACAATATTGGAAGGATTGGCCAACATTAGTATAATGTGTATGGGGGTCCTGTGAATAATTTAAGTGATAAATGTATGATCTCTGAGAGCCTGACTGCTAGGATCCCTACCAATCAGGAGAACAGGGCCCAGGGTCCCCTGTGTAAATGAAGTATCAGTGAGCATGTTTACAGCAGAGGTGGTTGCATACTGTATGCTCCCTACAACAAAAGACTTTCTGCTAAAGTTGAGATGTGAGCAGCCATGAATCCTGCGGATAGGTAAGAAAGGTTGTCTATGGGGCAAACCCTTTATAACGCCTTTCTCACCTTAGGTGAATAATTACGCCTAAGGCGGGTTTCCTGCTCTGTGTTGCACAAGTGATCTTAAGATCACAGCTACTAGTCTCCCATGAAGACTACTGAAGCAAGTAAGAAGTAAACAAAGTTTTTAAAAATAATAAAAAAATTATAAAAGTTCAAATCACCCCCAGTCGCTCAATTCATAATAAAACAATAAAGAAAAAAAACAAACATATTCGGTATCACTGCATTCAGAATCGCTGGCGTAACGAGAAAAAAAGTAAAAACTGCAGAATTACGTTGTTTTGGTGGCCGAAACATTGCAATAAAATGCAATAGCGGGCGATCAAAAGATCGTATCTACACAAAAATGGTATTAATAAAAACGTCAGCTCGACACGCAAAAAATAAGCCGTCACTCAGCCACAGATCACGAAAAATGGAAACACTACGGGTCTCGGAAAATGGCAACTTTTTTTTTTTTTAAGAGACTTTGGATTCTTTTTTCAACACTTAAATAAAAAAGAACCTATACATGTTTGATATATACAAACGTGTAATGACCTGGAGAATCATAATGACAGGTCAGCTTTATTATTTACCGTATATATTCGAGTATAAGCCGATCCGAGTATAAGCCGACCCCCCTAATTTTGCCACAAAAAACTGGGAAAACTTATTGACTCGAGTATAAGCCTAGGGTAGGAAATGCAGCAGCTACCGGTGAATTTCAAAAATAAAAATAGATGCTCCATACCGTTCATTATTGCCCCATAAGATGCTCCATATAAAGCTGTGCCACATATAATGCTCCATACTGTTCATTATTGCCCCATAGATGTGCCATATAAAGCTGTGCCATATAGTGCTCTGCACCGTTCATTATTGCCCCATAGATGTGCCATATAAAGCTGTGCCATATAGTGCTCTGCACCGTTCATTATTGCCCCATAGATGTGCCATATAAAGCTGTGCCATATAGTGCTCTGCACCGTTCATTATTGCCCCATAGATGTGCCATATAAAGCTGTGCCATATAGTGCTCTGCACCGTTCATTATTGCCCCATATCTGCCATATAGTGCTCTGCACCGTTCATTTTTGCCCCATAGCTGTGCCATATAGTGCTCTGCACCGTTCAGTATTGCCCCATAGCTGCCATATAGTGCTCTGCGCCGTTCATTATTGCCCCATAGCTGTGCCATATAGTGCTCTGCACCGTTCAGTATTGCCCCATAGCTGTGCCATATAGTGCTCTGCGCCGTTCATTATTGCCCCATAGCTGCCATATAGTGCTCTGCGCCGTTCAGTATTGCCCCATAGCTGCCATATAGTGCTCTGCGTCGTTCAGTATTGCCCCATATCTGCCATATAGTGCTCTGCACCATTCATTATTGCCCCATAGCTGCCATATAGTGCTCTGCGCCATTCAGTATTGCCCCATAGCTGCCATATAGTGCTCTGCGCCGTTCAGTATTGCCCAATAGCTGCCATATAGTGCTCTGCACCGTTCATTATTGCCCCATAGCTGCCATATAGTGCTCTGCGCCGTTCAGTATTGCCCCATAGCTGTGCCAAAAAAAAAAAACGCCATACTCACCTCTCTTGCTTGCAGCTCCCAGCGTCCGGTCCCGGCGTCTCTCTGCACTGACTGACTATATGCGTCATTGCGCCCTCTGACCTGCACAGTCAGAGCGGAGAGACGCCAGGAAGATGGAGCGGCGCCGGGAAGATGGAGCGACGCCCACCGTGTGGAACGGGGACAGGTGAATATGACATACTTACCTGCTCCCGGCGTCCCGCTCCCTCTGCCTGTCACACGGTCTTCGGTGCCGCAGCCTCTTCCTCTATCAGTGGTCACCGGCACCGCTGATTAGAGAAATGAATATGCGGCTCCACCCCTATGGGAGGTGGAGCCGCGTATTTATTTCTCTAATGAGCGGTCCCACGTGACCGCTGAAGAGGAGAAGAACTGCAGCACCGAAGACCGTGTGATGGCAGGGGGAGCGCCAGGATCGCCAGGACTAGGTGAGTATGCCTCAGCGCCCTCTCCCCCTCACCCACCAACCCTGCCGCCCACCGTGACTCGAGTATAAGCCGAGAGGGGCACTTTCAGCCCAAAATTTTGGGCTGAAAATCTCGGCATATACTCGAGTATATACGGTAGTAACCATGGTAAAACAGCAAAACAAAACACAACTGTGGAATTGTACTTTTTTTTTGCAATTTCATCGCACTTTGAATTTGTTTCCTGTATTCCAGTAAAATATATGGCAAAACCAATGGTGTTGTTCAAAAGTACAGCTCATTCTGCAAAAAACAAGCCCTCACAAGTCACAAAAACACTGAATTTTAGGAAGGCAAAGTTTGACCAGATTAGAGATGCCCTTAATCTGGTTGACTGGGACAATGTCCTCAGAAATAAAAATACAGATAATAAATGGGAAATGTTTAAGAACATCCTAATAGGCGATGTAAGCGGTTTATACCTTGTGTGAATAAAAGGACAAGAAATAGAAAAAAAACAATGTGGCTAAACAAAGAAGTAAGAGGTGCAATTAACAGTAAAAAGAAAGAATTTAAAATACTAAAGCAGGATGGCATCATTGAAGCTCTAAAAAACTATAGGGAGAAAAATACTTTATCGAAAAAACTAATTAAAGCTGCCAAAAAGGAAACAGAGAAGCACATTGCTAAGGAGAGTAAAACTAATCCCAAACTGTTCTTCAACTATATCAATATTAAAAGAATGAAAAGTGAAAGTGTAAGCCCCTTAAAAAATTGTGAGGAAAGTATGGTTGTAGATGTCGAGGAAAAAGCTAACATATTAAACACCTTCTCCACGGTATTCACGGCAGAAAATAAAGAGAACTAAGTAATGTAATGGACAAACCATTATTTCTAATATTTAGGGACTCTATAGGGACGGGGTCTGTTCCACAGGACGGGCACATAGCAATTGTGGTACCAATGAATATTCAAAAAGGGCTCTAAAAGTGAACCTGGAAATTATAGGCCAGTAAGTCTAACCTCTATTGCTGGTAAAATATTTGAAGGGTTTCTGAGGGATGTTATTCTGGATCATCTCAATGAGAATAACTGTTTAACTCCATATCAGCATGGGTTTATGAGGAATCGCTCCTGTCAAACCAATCTAATCCGTTTTTATGAAGAGGTAAGCTATAGGCTGGACCAAGGTGAGTCATTGGATGTGGTATATCTTGATTTTTCCAAAGCGTTTGATACCGTGCCACACAAGAGGTTGGTACACAAAATGACAATGCTGGGGCTGAGGGAAATGTGTGTGATAGAAAGCAGAGGGTGGTTATAAATGGTATATTCTCTAACCGGGTCGCTGTGGCCAGTGGGGTACCGCAGGGGTCGGTGTTGGGACCTATTCCCTTCAATATATTTATTAACGATCTGGTAGAAGGTTTACACTGTAAAATATCGATATTTGCAAATGATACAAAACTATGTAAAGCAGTCAATACGAGAGAAGATCGTATTCTGCTACAGATGGATCTGGATAAGTTAGAAACTTGGGCCGAGAGGTGGCAGATGAGGTTTAATAATGATAAATGTAAGGTTATACACATGGGAAGAAGGAATCAATATCACCATTACACACTGAACGGGAAACCACTGGGTAAATCTGACAGGGAGAAGGACTTGGGGATACTAATTAATGATAAACTTACCTGGAGCAGCCAGTGCCAGGCAGCAGCTGCCAAGGCAAACAGGATCATGGGGTGCATTAAAAGAGGTCTGGATACACATGATGAGAGCATGTACAAATCCCTGGTTGGAGCACTGTGTACAGTTTTGGGTACCGATGCTCAGGAAGGATATGATGGAACTAGAGTGAGTACAAAGGAGGGCAACGAAATTAATAAAGGGGATGGGGGAACTACAATATCCATAGAGATTAGCAAAATTAGGATTATTTAGTCTAGAAAGACTACTGAGGGGCGATCTAATAACCATGTATAAGTATATAAGGGGACAATATAAATATCTCTCCGAGGATTTGTTTATACCAAGGAAGGCGATAGTCACAAGGGGGAATTCTCTACATCTGGAGGAGAAGGTTTTTCCACCAACATAGAAGAGGATTCTTTACTGTTAGGGCAGTGAGAATCTGGAATTGCTTGCTTGAGGAGGTGGTGATGGCGAACTCAGTCGAGGGGTTCAAGAGAGGCCTGGATGTCTCCCTGGAGCAGAACAATATTGTATCTTACAGTTATTAGGTTCTTTAGAAGGACATAGATCTGGGGATTTATTCTGATGGAATATAGGCTGAACTGGATGGACAAATGTCTTTTTCGGCCTTGCTAACTATGTTACTATGTTACATGGTCATACTGACGGAAAAATAAAAAAGTTATGGCTCTGGGAAGAAAGGCAGAAAAAAATGGAAATTGGAAATCGGAAAAACCCAAGGTGGTAAAGGGGTTAAAGTGAGTCTGTCACCAGGTTTTGGGCCCCTAATCTGAGAGCAGCATAATATAGAGACAGAGGCCATGATGCCAATGATGGGCGCTTAGTGTAGTTTTAATAAAATCACTATTTTGTTTGTGTCCTTATTTGGCACAGAGGATGAAAATTTGCTGTAGACCGATATGGCAGGAGTGATATAGCACCAGGGCCACAGTTCTGGTTCTGAGCACCAGTAATTGCCACAATAGTATACACTCTTATCCTCTACCAGTTGCCCCTGGTGCAAAGGGCATTTTTTAGGAGTCTACCAATACCCCTGCATAACACTTTATAAGAAGCAGCAATACTCATCATGAAGGCAGCCATGAAATAGAAGGAGAGATAACCCCTGTGGCCCATATTCCTTTGGCCTGGACGATGAGTATGAAGTATTTATTGCAATGCCTAAACAGATGGAAGTAAACATGGCATAACACTCATACTTTGTACCCGGCACTAGCAAGAAGCTGCACACAAATCTAATAATGGAACGCAGGACATGATCTCTACGGAGTCTTCTATATCTTTTTAGGCGTTTTAAAATTCAATCTGTACAAATGACTAACAACAGAACATGTCACTTTACGCCATTCTCATTTCTTATAAGGTCATGACATCCTTACATCCGGGGGTTTGTGTGTACGTGTTTGCTATTTATCTTGAGACACAAAATTGTTCTTAAGATTTTCTGCCGTTTTCCCCAAACCAATTCATGTCTTAGAGATTTCTACCAGTTTTACAAGTTCCTTTTAATAGCAGTGTCAGGGATCTGTAAATGAAAATATTTTTTCATAGCAACGAATATCACATTCAGACTTTCAGGGTGAGAAATAACAGGTTTAGCATGTGAAAATAAACAGGTTTTTATTTTTAGTCATTGTACAATATATTACACTAACAGTCCTATCCATCACTGTCACATCGAGGAGCGAACGATCACGTCTAACCAAAAGGGCTTTGTACTGTCCTGTGGTGCGCTACAGACCTTACATGTATGGATATTCATCAGTTCTAAAAAGAACACTTCACCAGACTGACTCCTATAAATTAGGACATTTTTAAAGGGAATGTGTCATCAGAAAATTACCTATTGTTTAAATGGGTTTTTGTGTTACAATATATATATATATTTTTTTTTTTTTACAATTGTTTTGTTTATTTTTTTCATATATTGATCTGTATTAAAAATAAAAATGAGAAGTATCACAATTTTTACAGTGGCCACTGAGGCTTTTTTTACACTCTTACTTCCTGTTGTTTGAGGAAATTTACATGTGCATTAGCCACAATGAACAGACCCTGACCCTATCTTTGGTATTGGAGCATATTTTGAGAGCATGCAAAGGTCAATGAGAAGGGAGGGCGAGCAGGGTCAAATATGACATCAACTATTGTGATTGGTGCATCTTGTGCTATCTACTGTGAATAGAGATGTCATCTATCATTGTAATCCTGCCTCTAATGATAATGAACCGGCTGAAAACTATTCTTCAAAGTGCATCAAGTATAGGTGTAAAATAGACCCAGTGGTTAGTGTAAAAAATTGCAAGATTACCAATTTTGTTTTTAATAATGATGGTGTTACGGAAAAAAAAACTTGTTGAACTGTTTTAAAACATGTAACACAAAAATCTGATTTAAACAATTGTTCATTTTCCAATGACACATTCCTTTTAAAAGGGTTGTCCCACAAACTGCAAAACTCACCGATCTGCGGGGACTCCCATCCATCGCAAGAACAAACTGCCCTTTAAAAATGGAGTGAACATGTGCAACCACTGCTTCCTGTGTAGGAGTGGTGGTCGCACATGCCTACTACTGCTCGGTTCACACACGTGCCTTTCAGGTCACTTGTGTCTGTGATTGTTGGGGGGCTCAGCAGCTTTTTATAATATAATAAATGACATTTATCATCATAGATGATGCAGACATGCTATAACACAATATTATTATATATGCTATTACGTATTGTAGTGTCAGCTGAAGTGATTACATAGACACTATAGTTACATTGTGGTATAACATGTCTGCATCATCAGCATGGGTATATGTATATATATTACACCACTGTGTAATACTACCACGTAATATTATCTATGCTATCACATGAGCAATCTATAATATAACGGTGGGAGCGTCACTCTGTCCGAAGCCTTTATAGACTGCGCAAGCGCGACGCACCGCACCTGCGCAGTCTGGACCAGAGTGACGCAGCCGAACTTAATTATCCCCCCCAATATACCGGCCGTGGGGGCTCCACCCCCCTCCCACCACCACCCCCTGTGCGCCCCCCCCCCCGTGTGCCCCCCCCCCCCGTGATTAAAATACTCACCTAGCTTCCGGATCCCTCGCCGCAGCGTCCTCTTCTGGCCGCAGCCTCTCCTGTATGCGGTCACGTGGGGCCGCCGATTACAGTACTGAATATGCGGCTCCGCCCCTTTGGGAGGCGGAGCCGCATATTCATGATTTTAATCGGTGGCCCCACGTGACCGCATACAGGAGAGGCTGGATCTGCATTTTAAACACTAATATTCATATGTTCCCGGCAGCAAACGCTGCTGCCGGGAACATATGAATCGCGACTTCAGCACCAGTGGGGGGGACAGCGCTTAATGTAGCGCTGTCTCCTGCATGGCACACGGACTGCACACGGACAATGTCCATGTGCGATAAGTGTTTTACACGTCCAGCACAGCCGCCCCCAGCACAGCCACAGCCACGCACAGCCGCCCCCAGCACAGCCACAGCCACGCACAGCCGCCCCAGCACAGCCACGCACAGCCGCCCCCAGCACAGCCACAGCCGCCCCAGCACAGCCACGCACAGCCACAGCCACGCACAGCCGCCCCAGCACAGCCGCCCCCAGCACAGCCGCCCCAGCACAGCCACGCACACGCACAGCCGCCCCAGCACATCCACGCACAGCCGCCCCCAGCACAGCCACAGCCACGCACAGCCGCCCCCAGCACAGCCGCCCCAGCACAGCCACAGCCACGCACAGCCGCCCCCAGCACAGCCGCCCCAGCACAGCCACAGCTACAGCCACGCACAGCCGCCCCAGCACAGCCACGCACAGCCGCCCCAGCACAGCCACGCACAGCCACCCCAGCACAGCCACGCACAGCCGCCCCCAGCACAGCCACAGCCACGCACAGCCGCCCCCAGCACAGCCGCCCCCAGCACAGCCGCCTCCAGCACAGCCACAGCCACGCACAGCCGCCCCAGCACAACCAAGCACAGCCACCCCAGCACAGCCACGCACAGCCGCCCCCAGCACAGCCACAGCCACGCACAGCCGCCCCCAGCACAGCCGCCCCCAGCACAGCCACAGCCACGCACAGCCGCCCCCAGCACAGCCGCCTCCAGCACAGCAACAGCCACGCACAGCTGCCCCAGCACAGCCACAGCCACGCACAGCCGCCCCCAGCACAGCCACAGCCACGCACAGCCGTCCCCAGCACAGCCGCCCCCAGCACAGCCACGCACAGCCGCCCCCAGCACAGCCGTCTCCAGCACAGCCACAGCCACGCACAGCCGCCCCCAGCACAGCCACAGCCACGCACAGCCGCCCCCAGCACAGCCACAGCCATGCACAGCCGCCCCCAGCACAGCCACGCACAGCCACGCACAGCCACAGCCACGCACAGGCCCCCAGCACAGCCACAGCCACGCACAGCCGCCCCCAGCACAGCCACGCACAGCCGCCCCCAGCACAGCCACGCACAGCCGCCCCCAGCACAGCCACAGCCACGCACAGCCGCCCCCAGCACAGCCACAGCCGCCCCCAGCACAGCCACACACAGCCGCCCCCAGCACAGCCAGAGCCACGCACAGCCGCCCCCAGCACAGCCACGCACAGCCGCCCCAGCACAGCCACGCACAGCTGCCCCCAGCACAGCCACGCACAGCCGCCCCCAGCACAGCCACGCACAGCCGCCCCCAGCACAGCCACGCACAGCAGCCCCCAGCACAGCCACGCACAGCCGCCCCATGCACAGCCACGCACAGCCTCCCCCAGCACAGCCACACACAGCGCCCCAACACAGCCACGCACAGCCGCCCCCAGCACAGCCACACACAGTGCCCCCAGCACAGCTGCCCCCAGCACAGCCACGCACAGCCGCCCCAAGCACAGCCACGCACAGCCGCCCCCAGCACAGCCACCCGCACTCGGGCAGTAGAGCCAGAGAGAGAAAGATGGGAGCAATATATGGCAGAATGGAAACAGGAACAGGCAGAATGGGTGCAGCACATTACAACAGAATGGGGGCACAGGATGGCAACAGCACATGACAGAATGGTTGCGCACCATGGGAGCAGCACATGACAGAATGGGGGTGCACGATGGGAGCAGCATATGACAGAATGGGGGCGCACACATGACAGGATGGGGGTGCAGGATGGGAGCACATGACAGGATGGGGGTGCAGGATGGGAGCACATGACAGGATGAGGGTGCAGGATGGGAGCACATGACAGGATGGGGGAGCAGGATGGGAGCACATGACAGGATGGGGACACAGGATTGGAGCACATGACAGGATGGGGACGCAGGATGGGAGCATATGACAGGATGGGGACGCAGGATGGAGCAGCACATGACAGGATGGGGGTGCAGAATGGGAGCAGCCCATGACAGAATGGGGGCGCAGGATGGGAGCAGCACATGACAGGATGGGGGTGCAGGATGGGAACAGCCCATGACAGAATGGGGGTGCAGGATGGGAACAGCACATGACAGGACGGGAGCGCAGGATGGAGCAGCACATGACAGGATGGGGACGCAGGATGGGAGCAGCACATGTCAGGATGGGGACGCAGGATGGGTGCAGCACATGACAGGATGGGGACGCAGGATGGAGCAGCACATGACAGGATGGAGACGCAGGATGGGAGCAGCACATGACAGGATGGGGACGCAGGATGGGAGCAGCACATGTCAGGATGGGGACGCAGGATGGTGCAGCACATGACAGGATGGAGACCATATACTAATATAAATGCTCGCCACCCGGGCATAGAATGGGTTCAATAGCTAGTATATATATAAAGTACATGTATACCATGCTCAGCATAAATGAAATCCCCATGAAAAGTAACATTTTAATTGTTTTGTATATCTCACTGAATACAAGAACACTTTCATAGAACATTTTGTAACCCATCTCACAAAAGTAAGGTTAATGATATAACTTTCATTACAAAATCTTCAGTTTTACTCAAATTAGTTGATACAAAAATGAGTACAGCCCACATAAAAACTACTACATCTAACATTTTGTATGACCTTCATGATTTTTAAGAACAGCACCAAGTCTTCTACGCATGGAGTGAACAAGTTGGCGACATAAGGCAACATCTATCTTATTCCTTTCTTTTAAAAAATGACCTCTTTTAGAGCCTGGATGCTGGATGGAGAGTGATGCTCAACTTGTCTCTTCAGAATTCCCCATAGGTGTCTGGTTGGGGTCAGATTAGGAGACAGAGTTGGTCACTGAATCACTTTCACCCTGTTCTTCTTCAGGAATGAAAAAGGTGAGTGTTTGGAATCATTAGAGCAGTACACCTCTCTAAAAGAAGTTATTGTTGAAGAATAGAAAGGATAGATGCTGCATTGTCACCAACTTGTTCTTTTGATATCTAGAAGACGTATTGCTGTCCTTAAAAATAATGGAGGTCATGTCAAATACTAAAAGTAGTTTTTGATTTGGAGTGTATTCATTTTCAATAAGTAATTTGAGTGAAACTGAAGATTGTGTAATGAAAGTTATATTATTAACCTACTTTTATGCTATGGGTTAAGAACATGTTCTATGAAACTTCTGGAAGTTATTTTTGTGTTCAGTGAGAAATTGATTACATCTTGGTTTTCAAAGGGGAGCAATTATTTATGCTACACACTATATATATGTATATATAGTCAGGGAGAAGGACTTGGGGATCCTAGTTAATGATAAACTTACCTGGAGCAGCCAGTGCCAGGCAGCAGCTGCCAAGGCAAACAGGATCATGGGGTGCATTAAAAGAGGTCTGGATACACATGATGAGAGCATTATACTGCCTCTGTACAAATCCCTACTTAGACCGCACATGGAGTACTGTGTCCAGTTTTGGGCACCGGTGCTCAGGAAGGATATAATGGAACTAGAGAGAGTACAAAGGAGGGCAACAAAATTAATAAAGGGGATGGGAGAACTACAATACCCAGATAGATTAGCGAAATTAGGATTATTTAGTCTAGAAAAAAGACGACTGAGGGGCGATCTAATAACCATGTATAAGTATATAAGGGGACAATACAAATATCTCGCTGAAGATCTGTTTATACCAAGGAAGGTGACGGGCACAAGGGGGCATTCTTTGCGTGTGGAGGAGAGAAGGTTTTTCCACCAACATAGAAGAGGATTCTTTACTGTTAGGGCAGTGAGAATCTGGAATTGCTTGCCTGAGGAGGTGGTGATGGCGAACTCAGTCGAGGGGTTCAAGAGAGGCCTGGATGTCTTCCTGGAGCAGAACAATATTGTATCATACAATTATTAGGTTCTGTAGAAGGACGTAGATCTGGGTATTTATTATGATGGAATATAGGCTGAACTGGATGGACAAATGTCTTTTTTCGGCCTTACTAACTATGTTACTATGTTACTATGTATATATAGTGCTCAGCATAATATATACCAATATATTATATGCATAATATATACTATATATATAGTATATAAACACATATTGTATATTTGCATGTATTTGGACTTTTATTTTTTAAAGTGTCTTAACTCTTTATAAAATCTGTCTTGGTCATGTGATGGACATATTTAAAAAGCTTCTTGCAATTCACAGTTCCGATATAAAACCAGAAGACTAGAAATTCAGATTAAATGACTGGACTGCAATCACAACCATAAGAAATTGGTGCAGAAAATGGTGCAGAAAATGTATTGTGAAAAAGTATAACTTTATTTCATGCAAAAAACAGCAGTCATTTGCTTAAGCTGGAATGTTCCTTTTAATTGATTCAGGTTGCTTGACTAGAACACATTCTTCATCCTCCATAAGTCAGAATTTGCTACCATCGCTGCAGTCATGATTGATATATGTATTTACTATTCTAGGTAACTGTGTAATATAAGTTATATTGTTTTACTATATTTATATTTGATTGCTTTTATTTAGCCGGTCCCATTCATGCTCTTCAGGTTGAGATCCTGTGAAGTGTATACACAGTGACTTATAAATAAACAACATCAAGGTTAGTAAAATGTATCTCCAAAGGATGTTTTTGTCTCAGTGCCGGCCTGTTAGAAGTGAAATGTGCGCTCTGCAGAGCAGCTTTAGCTGGTTTTGTTGCTTATGCTTAGACATTTCTGGAGGCAGTATGAGGCTTCCGCTATACAATCTGCTGCTCCTAAAATAACATGGACAGCTGGACTGTAAATACTCTGCGCTGCTGAACATGAGTTCAACTGCTGAGTCAACAGAAACAGGTTGCAAACATTATGAGTAATGCCCTGAGAAAAGTAAAACTAAGAATCTTGATGACTTTAACATAAAGTTATAATTTTGCTTTATATAACTTTATCAGCTAACCATAAAGTAAGCAGAGCAATCCACATGTTAGCAATGACTGAGAGCTGTATGGTGCAGGTACCAAGTGTAGAGTCACATTCTGTACCTATAGCCCCATTACGGGCTCCGTCAATCAGCAGAGCGAACATTCATTGGAAGCACCAGTGTGAACAAGCCCAGCAATCAGCCAACTAATGAGCAAATTCTTATGTGTCAGGTAATCACATATTGTATGATTATCGGCCATGTAATGAGGAAGTGATGTCTACATTAAAGGGGTTTCCTTTCTTCAGCCTGTCAGCCTGCGGTAGGATAAAATATTAAAGAGCACCTCCCCTCTTTCACACATCCTCCACTTGTCCAGCGCTGCCTCTTACAGTAACTACTACTGCTCTGGTCTTTGTTTATAGATTAGAGTGCTGACATAATGACTACAGTGCACATTACCGCTGCAGCCGAACATTGAGCTCAGCAGTTCTACCAACATAGATTCAACAAGCCACTAAACTCAGTGATTGTGGATCGCCCCCACATAAGGGCAATGGGGTACTTGGTACCGGGTCCTTCAATTCCCTCAGCAAGGATGTCACGGTGGCCCGACCCGGACCGTGGCCCTATGAGGGGCACCCAATAAAAGGCAGAGTTTGTAGATAACGGTAGTGTTCATCATGACACCTCCTGTGGTATTCGGTCAGGGTGACCGACGCTGCTTGGGGGTCCGCTGGGGTAATACAATGACAGAGATAATCCTCTGCACTGTATCACTCTGCCGCCGACAGGTCAACTGAGTTCACCTGTCACTTGCGGCACTACAGCATGAGAATTTTCTCACGGCTGTAGTGCCTAAAGTGAACTCTGATGCAGCACTGCGGGAGGGTTATCTCCGGTCAGTGTGTCATCAGAGGCCATATAGAGTGGTGACATCAGCTGATGTGACCACTCTATAGGGGAGATCGTCGTGGGACACTCATTATTAAAGAGGGACTACATTGAAACAGGGAGTATTTGTGTCTGTTTTTTCATTTTTTGCAGGTGATCGATGGCTTGAATTGGAATAGGCATGGAATAAAAATGATAAAAAAAGGTTTTTGTTTTATTTCATTAAAATACTTTTTTTCTGCCTGTGTCTTTTTTTTAACCCATTAATAACTATAGGATTAATAATGGATAGGCGTCTTATTGACACCTCTCCATTATTAAGCAGGCTTAATGTCACCTTACAATCAACGGTGACATTAACCCCTTATTACCCCATATGCCACAGCTACTCAGCAGTGGGAAGAGAGAGGCCAAGTGCCAGAATTGGCGCTTCGTACAGATGCGCCAATTCTGGGGCGGCTGGGGGCTGGTATTTGTAGCCGGAGGGCCAATAACCATGGCCCCTTTCTAGGCTATGAATATCAGCCCGCAGCTGTCTGCGTTGCCTTTCTGGCTTCTATCTATCTGTCTGTCTGTCTATCTGTCTATCTATCTGTCAATACTATTCTTCCATGGAGTATGTAAAATAAGAGGTTGGATAAAGAAATTACATCATAATTCTTTTTTTTTTTTAAATAATAGATCTTTATTTAGGTTACAAAAATGCATACAAATCTGCATGAAAAAAATGCATCAAATCCGCATAAAAAATGCATCAAAAACACATAAAAAATGTCCATATTTTTACCTGCGTTTTCTGCCAAGAGGTGCAGATTCGGTGCAGAAAATTCTGCAGGCAAATCTGCAACGTGTGCACATACCCTTACAGATGAGAGAACCCCTGGAGAGAATCTATGATTCATGATTTTTTTAGGATCTTAGTTTGTAGTAATTGAAAGGAATTATCATTACCCCATAAGCTAGTTTTCTGACTTCAAAAAGTTGAAAATTATGGTGCACACTAATGGTCTCAATTTTTTTAAAATTTATACCAGAATAATGGCGTAGAAAACTTTGAAAATTCACAAAATATTGGTGCAACTTTAGGCTGTGTTAAAATGTTGCAACTTTAGTGTTCTCATGTAATTTTTGGCCAGCTCTGACCCAATGGGTGGCGTTGTGGCAGAACTGGGGCGTGGCAACCTTCAATTGTCAAATTCATTACGAGCAGCGGCAATCCTTAAGCAGCAAATTTTACTCCAGTCCTTAACTGGAGGAGGATTTGTGGTGAGGCACACACAATGGTTCTGATTAATTAAGGTGCATGTGCAATGCTGGTCTGGATGATTCGGAGACATTATTTACTTTTTTATTTCTGTTGCTCATGGCATTTATTTTTAAAAAGTGAGTGGAGCTTAATGGAAAGAGGTTAGGCCATGGTCAGCCTGACAACTTTACTATAATTTATTTCAGGATGTGGCGTAAATTACATTGCAGATCTTCTCCAGATTCCAGATATGATTTTGATCTCTTATTAGACTGGCCCTATCAAACCTTAATCTTTTCCTTTCAGGGTAAAAATGCATTCAGGGCTTATTATGATCACTATGACAGTGCAGCTATCACATTGTGTATTATGATGAATCATACACCTACTGAATGTGATGACACATGACAAGGACAGGTTTTTGTTCCCTTGGAATAAGGTTTCCAATCAATGACTTTAAGTATAAATATAAAAATAATTGAAATAGTTACAGGAAGCAGTTAGGAAAATTACTTTATATTAAAAAACACACTTTCCTTACACAGCCTCAATTTCTATATACAGCCAGACCAGGATCTATGCGCATTCCCTTATACATGTGTTTAAACAACACAATTTATTTTAATTAACATTATCTATAATCTGAATCTACCACTTCCAACTTCAATATGTTTCTCTTGTTGCCCTAGTCCTTTGGAATGCACCACCCCAGGCCATCTAGCAATTCCCACTGTCCAGAATTTTAAGCAGTATGCCCTAAAAACACATAATCTTTAGCCTCATTAATCCAACTTCTCCTCTCTGCCTTCCTATATTTCCTGCAGTCCATTCTATCATCTACTCCCACACCCTCCACACATTCAGTACCACTTTGGGGCCAATTCATTAAGGTGTTCACACCACAATTCTTGTGTAAAACACCTTAATAAGTTACAATCATTTTGCACAACTCAGAATTTGGGCAAAAATATTGCGATCTTTAGTGTTTTCATGCCAGTCCCTGCCAGCTATGCCAATATGGCATACTCCAGAAATGTACTCCAGTCCCTGTATTTCATTTCACTAGGCAAGAGATGCACCAAATTAATTAAGTGATGTGAATGCAGCAAGCCCAGGTAAACGGTTGCTGCAGTGATGTTGCCTTCCCTTCGGGGAGGGTGATGTCACGCTTGGAGGCAAAGGGGATCCTATCTATCAGGTAAGGCACTCGCATTCAACACAATCTGAATCTAGGCCAGGAGGGGGGGCTCAGGACCCGGATTCAGGGGCGCTCCCTTACACTTTAAGTATCCTGGTCTGGAGGAGGAGCCAGTCAGTCTCAGGGAGTCTGAGAGAGACAGTGGAGGGAGACTGTTGGTCTCCAGTAGCTGAAGGACGTCTGGAGCAGACGTGGGGGCAGAGCAGCCATGAGGGAGCTGCTACCCCTGGAAAGAGAAGCAGAAGGAGAGTTGAATTGTGGAGGAGCTTAGAGGAAAGAAGCATAGAGGAGGAAAGGGCTCAGGAGGGGAACATCTGAAGGACACCGTCAGAGTCAGAGCGCAGAAACCGGGTACCGGGAGCCTGAGGTTGTGTTGTTCTCCAGGACGCGCGACAGAACCGGACTGCAAAGCACTATATGTCAATTGCCCGTAACAAGTCTGAGGTGAAGCAGTGACCGTGAGAGTCGGGTCATCTAAGAGATCCTATAAACAGGCTCAAACTGCCTATTGTATAGACATCTGTCTTAGGACAGGAGAGAGGGGACTTGCACTGAGCTTCAAGAAGCAGGGACCTAATTCACTAAACGGCGCTAGCAGGAAAGGCTTACTGACCTCACCTGGTTATTGCCTCCAAGCCGGCCAGACCACAGCTACCCTGTACTTGGTACCATGGACTGAAAACTACTACTACCATCAGTAAACCAGGTAAAGACTTGCAAACCTGTGTCCTCGTTCTTTGTGCATTTATCGGCTTACACCATCTTGCCATACATCTGGGAAGCCCTGGGGACCCCGCTTCACCTGTGGAAAGCGTTACCATCTTGCTGCAACAACATCACCTCAGAGGACCCCTTTAAGCAGCATCGGTCCCTACTGACCGAACACCACAGGTGGTGTCACGAACATAGACATTTCAAATCCCCTTACAGACCTTTCCCTTTAATTGGACGCCCAGGGCCACGGACCCGGTCGCAGCCACCGTGACTTCCCCTTTAAGACCGAACTCGGTACTGAGTGCTCCGCAGCCCTGATGGGGCGTTCCATGAACCGCCTAAAGAACCAGGTGCATATTACTCCAGCAAGACCGTTCATTTAGGGCTCATTCAGACATCACTGATTTTTCATTAGTGTTTTTATTAAAAAACCAGGATTGTTTCCAAAACACAGAGTAGGCCCTTATACTGTCACACCCAACTCTAGTTTTAATGAATCTGTCCATTGACAGATACTGAATGGTGACTGTCCATGCTACTTTGCATGAATACCATTATTTATTATTTAGATGGATGGACCATACAGTATAAGCCCTTTTGACCTTTTGCATCATCTAAAAGCAGAGCCCACACTCCTTTTGTCGATGTTGATGATATTTGTGCATGTATCATTGGAATTGTAAAGTGCTGCAGAATATGTTGGTGCTATCTAAATATAATTATTATTAGAAAATAATTATCACCTAGTGCGATTGCTAAATATGGGAAATATGTCTACTATAGGAATAACCAATTTTAAAAGCCCAGATACTACCTTTTATCAGGATGTTACCATGTCCCTACTATTTTGAATAGTTGATTCCCTTTAAATTCTTCTCCATGTCGGAGATAAAATATAGGAGAAATCTTTATACTGCACGTTGTGCTGGATTACTCCCACATATGAAATGATGTATGGGCATTTCTCAGATGACCTACTGTTTTGCTGCTTTTATTATGACTCATGAATATTACATTAGTATATATCATCAAAAGGTAAAGCATTGCAGGAATACAGTATCTATATATACAAGCTGGATAATGTTAGCAAAATCGTGCAAATGGAAAGCCTCAATTTCTATATGAAAGGTGTTAAAATGGTTTTCTGGGAACCAGTATTAACGGGGAACCAATATTGGTGTATGCTTTAGCTTGTTAAATAGTTAGCCATCTTGCTGTAATGGAAAAATACAAAGTTTATGTTTAGATATTTGAAGCCACACACCTTAATTTGTGTAGGGTGGAACAACCCCTGAAATGATATAGGGGGATGCGTTATTTACAAACCTTCTGTCATGTATAGGACAGAAGCTGATTCCTTCCTCTCATAGGCCATCAAGGCAAGTTTGGTGGGAGTCCAAGCCCATGGAGCCTCTATGGGACAGTAATCTGGATATGTGCTAGCTGAGCACTGAATGGGGCTGGATGGCAGTACCAGGCACAGTTATATTAACACTAGCTATTGAACCCGTTCTACGCCTGGGTGGCGAGCATTTATATTGGTATATGGTCTCCATCCTGGTATGTGCTGCTCCATCCTGCGCCCCCATCCTGTCATGTGCTGCTCCCATCCTGCGCCCCCGTTCTGTCATGTGCTGCTCCCATCCTGCGCCCCCATTCTGTCATGTGCTGCTCCCATCCTGCGCCTCCATTCTGTCATTTGCTGCTCCCATCCTGTCATTTGCTGCTCCCATCCTGCGCCCGTTCTGTCATTTGCTGCTCCCATCCTGCGTCCCCGTTCTGTCATTTGCTGCTGCCATCCTGCGCCCGTTCTGTCATGTGCTGCTGCCATCCTGCGCCCGTTCTGTCATGTGCTGCTGCCATCCTGCGCCCGTTCTGTCATGTGCTGCTGCCATCCTGCGCCCGTTCTGTCATGTGCTGCTGCCATCCTGCGCCCGTTCTGTCATGTGCTGCTGCCATCCTGCGCCCGTTCTGTCATGTGCTGCTGCCATCCTGCGCCCGTTCTGTCATGTGCTGCTGCCATCCTGCGCCCGTTCTGTCATGTGCTGCTGCCATCCTGCGCCCGTTCTGTCATGTGCTGCTCCCATCCTGCGCCCGTTCTGTCATGTGCTGCTGCCATCCTGCGCCCGTTCTGTCATGTGCTGCTGCCATCCTGCGCCCGTTCTGTCATGTGCTGCTGCCATCCTTCGCCCGTTCTGTCATGTGCTGCTGCCATCCTTCGCCCGTTCTGTCATGTGCTGCTGCCATCCTGCGCCCGTTCTGTCATGTGCTGCTGCCATCCTGCGCCCGTTCTGTCATGTGCTGCGGCCTTCCTGCGCCCGTTCTGTCATGTGCTGCTGCCATCCTGCGCCCGTTCTGTCATGTGCTGCGGCCATCCTGCGCCCGTTCTGACATGTGCTGCTGCCATCCTGCGCCCGTTCTGTCATGTGCTGTGGCCATCCTGCGCCCGTTCTGTCTTGTGCTGCGGCCATCCTGCGCCCGTTCTGTCATGTGCTGCGGCCATCCTGCGCCCGTTCTGTCATGTGCTGCGGCCATCCTGCGGCCGTTCTGTCATGTGCTGCGGCCATCCTGAGCCCATTCTGTCATGTGCTGCTGCCATCCTGCGCCCGTTCTGTCATGTGCTGCTGCCATCCTGCGCCCGTTCTGTCATGTGCTGCGGCCATCCTGCGCCCGTTCTGTCATGTGCTGCTGCCATCCTGCGCCCGTTCTGTCATGTGCTGCGGCCATCCTGCGCCCGTTCTGTCATGTGCTGCGGCCATCCTGCGCCCGTTCTGTCATGTGCTGCTGCCATCCTGCGCCCGTTCTGTCATGTGCTGCTGCCATCCTGCGCCCGTTCTGTCATGTGCTGCTGCCATCCTTCGCCCGTTCTGTCATGTGCTGCTGCCATCCTTCGCCCGTTCTGTCATGTGCTGCTGCCATCCTGCGCCCGTTCTGTCATGTGCTGCTGCCATCCTGCGCCCGTTCTGTCATGTGCTGCGGCCTTCCTGCGCCCGTTCTGTCATGTGCTGCTGCCATCCTGCGCCCGTTCTGTCATGTGCTGCTGCCATCCTGCGCCCGTTCTGTCATGTGCTGCGGCCTTCCTGCGCCCGTTCTGTCATGTGCTGCTGCCATCCTGCGCCCGTTCTGTCATGTGCTGCGGCCATCCTGCGCCCGTTCTGACATGTGCTGCTGCCATCCTGCGCCCGTTCTGTCATGTGCTGTGGCCATCCTGCGCCCGTTCTGTCTTGTGCTGCGGCCATCCTGCGCCCGTTCTGTCATGTGCTGCGGCCATCCTGCGCCCGTTCTGTCATGTGCTGCGGCCATCCTGCGGCCGTTCTGTCATGTGCTGCGGCCATCCTGAGCCCATTCTGTCATGTGCTGCTGCCATCCTGCGCCCGTTCTGTCATGTGCTGCTGCCATCCTGCGCCCGTTCTGTCATGTGCTGCGGCCATCCTGCGCCCGTTCTGTCATGTGCTGCTGCCATCCTGCGCCCGTTCTGTCATGTGCTGCGGCCATCCTGCGCCCGTTCTGTCATGTGCTGCGGCCATCCTGCGCCCGTTCTGTCATGTGCTGCTGCCATCCTGCGCCCGTTCTGTCATGTGCTGCTCCCATCCTGCGCCACCATTGTATTATATGCCCCCCGCTCCAGTGTGTATGCCCCCGAATGCTGCTGCCATATAAAAAAAAAAAAAATACCATACTCACCTATCGTCCGGCTCCACTGCAGGTATGTCTTCAAGAAAATGGCGCCGGAAAGCGGGGACTGCGCAGGCGCCGATTCCGGCAGCAGGAATCGGCGCCTGCGCAGTCCGCGCTTTCCGGCGCCATTTTCTTGAAGACACACCTGCAGTGGAGCCGGAGTGTGTCTTCAAGAAAATGGCGCCGGAAAGCGCGGACTGCGCAGGCGCCGATTCCGGCAGCAGGAATCGGCGCCTGCGCAGTCCGCGCCCTCCGGAGCCGGGAGCAGAGGAGCCGGGAGACGGAGCCGCAAGCAGCGCTGGAACCGGGAAAGGTGAGTATACTTACCCTCCCTCCTGGCGGTCCCTGACTCTCCGGTGGAGATCGCGGTATGCGTTCAGTGCTTACGCATACCGCAATCTCCCGGGAGCGTCGCTCTGTGAGGCCCAGACTGCGCCGGCGCTTGCGCTTGCGCAGTCTATAGAGGCTTCGGACAGAGTGACGCTCCCAGCGTTATATTATAGATATTAGCAAGTACATGTTGTAATACTCCTTTTTGTAAATGCTATTGCTAGACTATGACTTGAAAAAAGAACAAACATCCTCTGTACCTCTCCTTCTAAAAGACCCCACAGGTTTATGGGGCATGTTGTATGTATATAGTTGAAACCAGAAGTTTACATACACTATATAAAAAGACACATATACATGTTTTTCTTCTTACTGTATCTGACATGAAATCAGAATAAACCTTTCCCATTTAGGTCAATTAGATTTACCAAAATTTACTATATAATTGTCTAAGGTCCACTTCCATCTTTCTGTCTGTCTGTCTGTAACGGAAATCCCAAGTCGCTAATTGGTCGCGGCAAAACAGCCACGACCAATCAGCGACGGGCACAGTCCGGCGGTAAAATGGCCACTCCTTACTCCCCGCAGTCAGCACCCCCTCCATACTCCCCGCAGTCAGCGCTCACACAGGGTTAATGGCAACGTTAGCAGACCGCGTTATGCTGCGGTGTTACGTACTCCGTTAACGCTGCTATTAACCCTGTGTGACTAACTTTTTACTGTAAAAAGATCTTATGTTAAAAATAATAAAAAAAAATTAAAAATAGTTATATACTCACCATCCGTCGGCCCCTCGGATCCAGAACAGGCCTTTCCCGCTCCTCGCGACGCTCCGGTGACCGCTCCATGCATTGCGACCTCGCGAGATGATGACGTAGCGGTCTCGCGAGACCGCTACGTCGTCATCTCGCGAGACCGCAATGCACTCTTGGGACCGGAGCGCGCGAGGAGCATCGGTAAACGCTTCGCCTGGATTCGGGAGCCAACGGAAGGTGAGTATATAACTATTTTTTAGTTAAATTCTTTTTTTTAACAGGGATATGATGCCCACATTGCTATATACTACGTGGGCTGTGCAATATACTACGTGGGCTGTGCAATATACTACGTGGGCTGTGCAATATACTATGTGGCTGTTCAATATACTATGTGGCTGTGCAATATCCTACGTAGGCTGTGCTTTATAGCACGTGGGCTGTGTAATACACTACGTGGGCTGTTATATACTACGTGGGCTGTTATATACTACGTCGGCTGTGTTATACACTATGTGGGCTGTGTTATACACTATGTGGGCTGTTATATACTACGTGGGCTGTGCTATATACTACGTGGGCTGTGCTATATACTACGTGGGCTGTGTTATACACTACGTGGGCTGTTATATACTATGTGGACTGTGTTATACACTACATGGGCTGTGTTATACACTACATGGGCTGTGTTATATACTGCGTGCGTGGGCTGTTATATACTATGTGAACTGTGTTATATGCTACATGGGCTGTTATAAACTACATGGCTGTGTTATATGCTATGTGGGCTGCTATACACTCAGTGGGCTGTGCTATATACTCTGTGGGCTGTGTTATATACTATGTGGCTGTGCTATATACTCCGCTATGTGGCTGTGCAATATACTATGTGGTTGTGCTATGTACTACATGGCTGTGCTATTTACTATGTGGGCTGTTATATACTACATGGCTGTGCTATATACTACGTGGCTGGCCATGAACAATCAGCGACAGGCGCAGTCCGGCCGCGAATTGGAGCGGGATTTGAACCGCGCTTCGCTAATTGGTCGCGGTTGGCCGAATCCTGTGTATTCAATGTATTATTCTAAAATCTTCATAAATAAACTACATACATATTCTATAATACCCGATGCGTTAGAATCGGGCTACCATCTAGTCTATATATATAATCGTCTAAGGGGCACTTCCGTCTGTTTGTCTGTCTGTTTGTCTGTCTGTCACGGAAATCCAAAGTCGCTGATTGGTCGCAGCCAGCCGCCTGTGACCAATCAGCGACGGGCACAGTCTGGCCACGAAATGGCCGCTCCCTACTCCCCTGCAGTCAGTGCCCCCTCTATACTGCCCGCCAGTCAGCGCCTGCTGCCCACATAGTGTTTTAGCAGTCCGTTAAACCGACTGCTTTACACCACGGCATAACACGGTATAACGCAGTCTGTTAACGCTGCTATTAACACTGTGTGACAAACTTTTTACTATTGATGCTGCTACTATGTGGCTGCTGTATACAACATGACTGTGCTATATAGTACGTGGCTGTGCTATATACTATGTGGCTTGTATATACTACGTGGCTGTCTGTGTTATATAGTACGTGAACTGTATTATATACTATGTGGCTGTGCTACATAGTACATGGCTGTGCTATATACTATGTGGCAGTGATATATACTACATAGCTTTGCTATATCTTACGTGGATGTGCTATATATTACGTGACTGCTATATACTATGTGGCTGTGCTATATACTACAAGGCTGCTATATACTACGTGGCTGTGCTATATACTATGTGGCTGCTATATATTACGTAGCTGTGCTATATACTACGTGGCTGTGCTATATACTACATGGCTGCACTATATACTACATACCACGTGGCTGTGCTATATACTACGTGGCTGTGTTATATACTACGTGGCTGTGTTATATACTACGTGGCTGTGTTATATCCTGCACCCTGAACCCCCGACATCCAGCACCCGAACCCCCGACATCCTGCGACCAATCAGTGACAGACCAGCCACGAATTGACGCGGGATTTAAACCACCAATCAGCGATATTGGCATGGGATTTAAACACCGCTTCAGTGATTGGTTGCGCATGGCCGGCCACGACCAATCAGCGATATTGGCGTGGAATTTAACCACCACTATCAGCGCGACGTACATACATACATACATATTCTAGAATACCCGATGCGTTAGAATCAGGCCACCATCTAGTTATTATTATTTGCCAAATGCCAGAATAATGAGAGGGAGAATGTTTTAAGGCATTTTTATTACTTATTGCAAATTCAAAAGTTTACATACACTTTAGACTACTATGCCTTTAAACAAATCTAGACTGTCCATATGATGATGTCATGTGTTTGGAAGCCTCTGATTTGTTTTTTTTGTTTTTTTGGCAACATCTGAGTTAATTAGAGACACACCTGTGAATGTACTTTAATGCACACCTGAAACACACTGATTCTTTGTGTAGCATCATGGGAAAGTCTCAAGAAATTAGCCAAGATATTAGGAAGAGAATTGTGCACTTGCACAAGTCTGGCTCATCCTTGGGTACATTTTCAAGATACCTGAAGGTGTCTCGTTCATCTGTACAAACAATTATACGCGAGTGCAAACAAGATGGGAATCTCCAGCTATCTTACTCCTCAGGAAGGAGATGGGTTCTGTGTCCCAGAGATGAACGTGCTTTGGTCCGACATGTGCATATTAACCAAAGGACCAAAACCAAAAGACCTTGTGAAGATGATGGCGGAAGCTGGTAAGATTGTGCCAATATCCACACTAAACTAGTACTGTATCAACATGGGTGGAAAGGCCACTCTACCTGGAAGAAGCCAATACTCTAAAAGAAATATAAAAAGGCCAGATGTTGCAAAGGCACACGGGAACAAAGACCTTAATTTTTGGAGACACGTCCTGTGTTCTGATGGAACTAAAATTGAAATTTTTGGGCATAATGACCATCGTTACGTTTGGAGGAAAAAGGAAGAAGCTTGGAAGCCTAAGAACACCATCAAAACTGTGAAACACAGGGGTGGCAGCAATATGTTGTGGGGTTGTTTGCTGCAAGAAGGACTGGTGGACTTCACAAAATAGATGGCATCATGAGAAAAGAATATTATGTGGCCATACTGAAGCAACATCTCAAGACATCATGATGAAGAAAAAGAAAGTATGCTCCAGCCTCTTTGAATCCCAAAATTTAGTAGAAAATGTTTCTTAACTCCTTAATGACCGCCGATACACTTTTTAACGGCGCCAGTTAAGGGTAATTATTCCACAGCGCCGCTTTGTAACGGTGCTGAGAAATAAGTGTATAGCGCCCCCCAGCATCAGAAATTCTCCGGGGTCTCGGAGAACATGATTTGGGTTGGTTTTTACCGACCCCAGTGTTGCGATCACCATTATTCATGGAATGACGGCGACAGCAAAAAAAAAAGGCAGATTTCCCATTCAGTTTCTCTTTCCTCTGATGTGATTGCACATCAGAGGAGAGAGAAATGGGGTCTCCCGATCCACCTCCGGTACCTCCAGTATCCCTAGACCCTCCTGCAAAACTACATGATTTCCCCCAGCTGGCGGTGCCTTCTTCCGGGAAGAAAATGGTGGGAGCATACGCAATGCGCCCACCGAGATCTGCCGGCCAGCACTTAACAATACTAGGAAATTTTTCCTATTGGTTCATTTTGATCACTGTGATAGACCCTATCACAGTGATCAAAATAACAAAATAGTAAACCAAATGTTAGGGCTAGCGGAACGCACTGAGTATAGATAGGTAGCTACAAGGTGCGTTCGCAGCCTGGAGTCCACCGTGCAGAGACATCTGGTGCAAAGTAACGGCGGATAACCTCTAAGCTCACACGTGGGTTAAGCTTCACCCCATGTGAACTGGAAGCGATCTCTGTTGACTCACAGAGTCGTGCTGTACACTAAACTATTACCCTAAGGGTTGTGCTTGCTCTGGAACTCTTCTGTGCTAACCGCACACATGAAGGTACCAGATGCTAAGCCAAGGCTAATTGCCCCCACTGACGCTAGCTGCCTGCCTGAGTGTACAGTCCCAAAGCTACAGCCTCACACCACGTATGTATAGAGTGGTATAGTATCCACTAGCATAAGCCAAACACATTTGATACTAGCGCATGGCCGCACGGCCAACCTTTTATAGTTGCAACTCTACAGGACCTTTCTGGTGGACCAATAGGAGCTGCAACAGGGCCTGAGTGTGTGACCCCCGACCACCAATGAGAGATCCTCCCGTGGACATGCTCAGTGCGTGAAAAGCAGGACTTAGTCCCAGAAAAGCCTGCTCGCCACTGAACAGTGCTGGCTACAAGGGCAGAGCCTGGAAAGGCAACAGTAACCATTTGCACAGTATCAGGCTGAGCCAGATGCTGGGACCGACATCTCCGCTGAGCAGGTTCCACTACAGCTGGAGGAGAATGGAAGACTGCAGCAGACATGGTTCGAGATTCCCCCTGTGCAGTGGCGGGAACTCGACACCTAACATCAAAACCCCCCCTTTAATCACCCCTTAGCTAGGTAAAAATAATAAAATAAAAGAAATGTATTTATTTCCATTTTTTCATTAGAGTTGGGGCTATTGCTAGGGTTTGGGTTAGAGCCAGGGTTAGTTTTGGGCTAGGGTTTGGTTAGGGTTGGGGCTAGGGTTAGGGTTGGGCTAGAGTTAGGATGGGGCTAGGGTTAGGGTTGGGGTTAGGTTTGAGTTGAGGTTAGGGTTGTGGTTAGGGTTATGGTTGTGGTTAGGTTTGGGATTAGGATTAGGAGTGTGCTAGGGTTAGGATTGTGGTTAAGGTTATGGTAAGAGTTGGGATTATGGTTAGTGGTGTGTTGGGGTTAGGGATGGAGTTAGAATTCAGGGAGTTCCACTGTTTAGGTACATCAGGGGGTCTGTAAATGCGACACTATTGATTCCAGCCAATTTTGCGTTCAAAAAGTCAAACGGTGCTCCCTCCCTTCTAAGCCCTGCCATGTACCCAAACAGTGACTTTTCCCCACATTCGCGGTATCAGCGTACTCAAAAGAAATTGCACAACAAATTTTGAGGTCCATTTTCTCCTGATACCCTTGTGAAAATAAAAACAAAATTGATTCCAAAGTACATTTTTTTGTTAAAAAAGTAAAATGAGCATTTTTTAATTCCACATTGCTTTAGTTCTCGTGAAGCAGCTGAAGGGTTAATAAACGTCTTGAATATGGTTTTGCGCACCTTGAGGGGTGCAGTTTTTAGAATAATGTCACTTTTCGGCATTTTCTGTTATATTGACCCCCAAACTCACTTCAAATGTGAGGTGGTCCCTAAAAAAAATGGTTTTGCCAATTTTGTTGGAAAAATTAGAAATCACTGGTCAACTTTTAACCCTTATAACGTCCTAATGAAAAAAGTTTTTCCAAAATTCTGCTGATGTAAAGTTGACATGTGGGAAATATTATTTATTAACTATTTTGTGTGACACCACTCACCGATTTAAGGGTACAAAAGTTAAAAGTTTTTTAATTTTTGCCAAATTTCCATTTTTTTTCATTAATAAACACAAGTTATATTGAATAAATTTTACCACTATCATGAAGTACAATATGTCACGAAAAAAGATTCTCAGAATTAGTAGAATACATTGAAGCGTTCCAGAGCTATAACTTCATAAAGTGACAGTGGTCGGAATTGTAAAAATTGGCTTGATCATTAAGTACCAATTTGGCTCTGTCACTAAGGGGTTAAAAAACCATGGCAATGAACAGGTTCATATGGTAAGATAAAGTATACTATATCCTACCATTTGAACCTGTTCATTGCCATAGTTTTTAAGAAACATTTTCTAATAAATTTTTGGATTCCAGTTTCTTAACTCCTTAATGACCGCCGATACACTTTTTAACGGCGCCAGTTAAGGGTAATTATTCCACAGCGCCGCTTTGTAACGGTGCTGAGAAATAAGTGTATAGCACCCCCCAGCATCAGAAATTCTCCGGGGTCTCGGAGAACATGATTTGGGTTGGTTTTTACCGACCCCAGTGTTGCGATCACCATTATTCATGGAATGACGGCAACAGCAAAAAAAAAAGGCAGATTTCCCATTCAGTTTCTCTTTCCTCTGATGTGATTGCACATCAGAGGAGAGAGAAATGGGGTCTCCCGATCCACCTCCGGTACCTCCAGTATCCCTAGACCCTCCTGCAAAACTACATGATTTCCCCCAGCTGGCGGTGCCTTCTTCCGGGAAGAAAATGGTGGGAGCATACGCAATGCGCCCACCGAGATCTGCCGGCCAGCACTTAACAATACTAGGAAATTTTTCCTATTGGTTCATTTTGATCACTGTGATAGACCCTATCACAGTGATCAAAATAACAAAATAGTAAACCAAATGTTAGGGCTAGCGGAACGCACTGAGTATAGATAGGTAGCTACAAGGTGCGTTCGCAGCCTGGAGTCCACCGTGCAGAGACATCTGGTGCAAAGTAACGGCGGATAACCTCTAAGCTCACACGTGGGTTAAGCTTCACCCCATGTGAACTGGAAGCGATCTCTGTTGACTCACAGAGTCGTGCTGTACACTAAACTATTACCCTAAGGGTTGTGCTTGCTCTGGAACTCTTCTGTGCTAACCGCACACATGAAGGTACCAGATGCTAAGCCAAGGCTAATTGCCCCCACTGACGCTAGCTGCCTGCCTGAGTGTACAGTCCCAAAGCTACAGCCTCACACCACGTATGTATAGAGTGGTATAGTATCCACTAGCATAAGCCAAACACATTTGATACTAGCGCATGGCCGCACGGCCAACCTTTTATAGTTGCAACTCTACAGGACCTTTCTGGTGGACCAATAGGAGCTGCAACAGGGCCTGAGTGTGTGACCCCCGACCACCAATGAGAGATCCTCCCGTGGACATGCTCAGTGCGTGAAAAGCAGGACTTAGTCCCAGAAAAGCCTGCTCGCCACTGAACAGTGCTGGCTACAAGGGCAGAGCCTGGAAAGGCAACAGTAACCATTTGCACAGTATCAGGCTGAGCCAGATGCTGGGACCGACATCTCCGCTGAGCAGGTTCCACTACAGCTGGAGGAGAATGGAAGACTGCAGCAGACATGGTTCGAGATTCCCCCTGTGCAGTGGCGGGAACTCGACACCTAACATCAAAACCCCCCCTTTAATCACCCCTTAGCTAGGTAAAAATAATAAAATAAAAGAAATGTATTTATTTCCATTTTTTCATTAGAGTTGGGGCTATTGCTAGGGTTTGGGTTAGAGCCAGGGTTAGTTTTGGGCTAGGGTTTGGTTAGGGTTGGGGCTAGGGTTAGGGTTGGGCTAGAATTAGGATGGGGCTAGGGTTAGGGTTGGGGTTAGGTTTGAGTTGAGGTTAGGGTTGTGGTTTGGGTTATGGTTGTGGTTAGGTTTGGGATTAGGATTAGGAGTGTGCTAGGGTTAGGATTGTGGTTAAGGTTATGGTAAGAGTTGGGATTATGGTTAGTGGTGTGTTGGGGTTAGGGATGGAGTTAGAATTCAGGGAGTTCCACTGTTTAGGTACATCAGGGGGTCTGTAAATGCGACACTATTGATTCCAGCCAATTTTGCGTTCAAAAAGTCAAACGGTGCTCCCTCCCTTCTGAGCCCTGCCATGTACCCAAACAGTGACTTTTCCCCACATTCGCGGTATCAGCGTACTCAAAAGAAATTGCACAACAAATTTTGAGGTCCATTTTCTCCTGATACCCTTGTGAAAATAAAAACAAAATTGATTCCAAAGTACATTTTTTTGTTAAAAAAGAAAAATGAGCATTTTTTAATTCCACATTGCTTTAGTTCTCGTGAAGCAGCTGAAGGGTTAATAAACATCTTGAATATGGTTTTGCGCACCTTGAGGGGTGCAGTTTTTAGAATAATGTCACTTTTGGGCATTTTCTGTTATATTGACCCCCAAACTCACTTCAAATGTGAGGTGGTCCCTAAAAAAAATGGTTTTGCCAATTTTGTTGGAAAAATTAGAAATCACTGGTCAACTTTTAACCCTTATAACGTCCTAATGAAAAAAGTTTTTCCAAAATTCTGCTGATGTAAAGTTGACATGTGGGAAATATTATTTATTAACTATTTTGTGTGACACCACTCACCGATTTAAGGGTACAAAAGTTAAAAGTTTTTTAATTTTTGCCAAATTTCCATTTTTTTTCATTAATAAACACAAGTTATATTGAATAAATTTTACCACTATCATGAAGTACAATATGTCACGAAAAAAGATTCTCAGAATTAGTAGAATACATTGAAGCGTTCCAGAGCTATAACTTCATAAAGTGACAGTGGTCGGAATTGTAAAAATTGGCTTGATCATTAAGTACCAATTTGGCTCTGTCACTAAGGGGTTAAAAAACCATGGCAATGAACAGGTTCATATGGTAAGATAAAGTATACTATATCCTACCATTTGAACCTGTTCATTGCCATAGTTTTTAAGAAACATTTTCTAATAAATTTTTGGATTCCAGGAAGCTGGAGCAAACCTTCCTTTTCCTTATCAGTATTGCACGTGTGATCACACAAGTTCCACGCTTCAGCAAGCCATATACTGCTGTGGGTGGGCTGGTTCATTTTCTTTTTTTAAGTCTCAAGACATCAGCCAGGAAGTTAAAGCTTGAGCAGAAATGGGTCTTCCAAATGGACAATGACCCGAAGAGCATACTGACAAAATGGTAACAAAGTGGCTTAACCCATTAACGACTGCCGATATGTTAAGGGTACTTATTCCTCAATGCCACTTTTTAACGGCGCTGAGAAATGAGGGTATAGCGCCGCCCCCAGCGTCAGAATATCTCTGGGATTTTGGCTACCGGGGGTAGCTGAAACCCTGTAGAACCTGATTTGGGTTGGTTTTTACCATCCCAGTGTTGAGATCGCCGTTAAACCACAAAAAAAGGTTACATTTTCCATTTATTTCTCTCTCCTCTGATATGATCTAGCATACCAGAGGAGAGAGAAATGGGGTCCCCCTGGTACCTCCAGCATCCCCTTCAGCTGAGGCGATGAAATTTAATCTCCGAACTCTAACAAATACTCAGAGATCACCCGTGTGTGCTCAGGAAAACCTGAGCATCGAGAACACTTCATCACTAGTTAATAAACTTCTTGAATATGTTTTTGAGCACCTTGAGGGGTGCAGGTTTTAGAATGGTGTCACTTTGGGGGGTCAATATGACAGAAAATACCTCAAATTCACTTCAAATGTGAGGTGGTCCTTGAAAAAAATGGTTTTGTAAATTTTGTTGGAAAAATGAGAAATCACAGGTCAACTTTTAACCCTTATAACTTTCTAACAAAAAAATTATGTTTCCAAAATTGTGCTGATGTAAAGCAGACTTGTGTGAAATGTTATTTATTAACTATTTTGTGCGATATGACTCTCTGATTTAAGGGTACAAAGATTAACAGTTTGAAAATTGCTAAATATGTCAAATATTAATATCGCAATTATGGTAATCCTAATTGACCTAAAACGGGAAAGGTGTATTCTGATTTCATGTGAGATATAAAAAAAAACATGCATATGTGTTTTTTTATATAGTGTATGTAAACTTCCGGTTTCAACTGTGTGTGTGTGTGTGTATATATATATATATATATATATATTATGCACCCAGGCTTGCACTGGCCCACAGGAGAACAGGAGAATCCTTGCCACTGTGCAAGAGTGGGCCGCCACCCTCTTATATGGGAAGTACTTGAAACAGCATCTTATTCATTTAACAATCTGCCCAGTTCATTGCTGCCTTGTGACTGGCAGGCAGCGGTCAGGTAACGAGAATAGGCCATCATCGGATTGCTACCCAGATAATAATCTAATTCCAACTACTTGGAAGGAATTGTACTTACACAGATAAGTAATTTTCCTCAAACATCAACAAGAGTTGATAAAGGTGCTATATGCAGACAAACAGATGAGCTCTCCCAGTAAATAATATATCTGAGCAGCTTTTATCTCCATACTCTTCTGGGTATATCTTTTCAGGTTCTGTAGCTACAATCAATACACATAAAACCATTAGGTTTGCTGTATCAATTGATTCTCTACAGTATGTCTAATTGGATAGATGCACTGATAGCTAAAATAACTAAATTAGAAATCCAAAATAGTGCTTCATTAGGATTTCTACATTGCAAAGACCTAATCAATCGCTAATTGAATTAGTATTTACACTAAACCTTTTGGAAGTGTGCTAAATTGTGGAGGCATCAGTTTATCAAAGTATTGATTAGATGGGCAAGTTACTCTTTTATGGGACATAAATCTGGTTAATTACCTGTAGGTGAAATCTTCAGTTTCTGACTGTGTTAATTGTGCTATTTTATTGGGTTATCGTGTATGTGTTCAACACACAATCTAATTTACATTCTTGCTATAATAAGCTTTTTTTAATAAATGGATTCTATGCTATTTGGAAGATTTACTGAGAAAAATGCACACGAAAGTGTATATCTAATCATGTAAAAAAAAGTGTTTTGGGGAGTTTTGGTACTTTTCACATCACTCTAGAATGTATAAATAATATTAAGGGATTAAGAGTGTGAAACTATAACCCCTAAAAAAAAATGTTTATTAATCAAATATAAAACTAACACCAAAAGAAAACCCAATTGCACAAAAATTGTGATGGTCGGGGAAGCAAGGCTCGTGGAAACACGCCTAGGAAACGTTACATGTCCACTGTGATCCCTACCTGTCAGCGGTAAATGAGGGACAGCCATCGCTGAACGGGGGCGCCAAATATCGCTTTTTAGAGTGTCAACCTCATCTGACAGGTAAAGATAATAGTGGACACGAAGGGTTTTCTAGGCCACATGTTGGTGATTTTTTCCTATTGAGACTATCTAGCCGGTTTTGTCCCACTCCCTTTCCACGGGCCTTGCATCCCCGACCTGTGGTGAGGAGGAGGAGGCAACACAGTGGATATCTATTGGAACATATGTTTGACTGCATCAATTATATGACGCATCTGAGCATACATGAAATTAAGATATTTTGTTTTCATATAGTTAGTCCATCACAATTATTGTGCACCTGGGTTTTATTTTTATATCTGACTAATAAACATATTTTTTTAAAGGTTATAGGTTCACATACTTTTCATATCTACCTAAAACGTTTTAAGAAGGTGGCTTAGAGAAGTCAGAAAGTAGATGACATTTTTCAAACTTTTTTGACATAATTTATCAATGAATCCTATGACACTACTGATAAATGTCCCCATACTGAGCAGTGTTTATGCAGGTATGAAGGTGTAGGATTTAGGATCCCCATATCTACTGTACTATGTGCTAGAAAATATATTTAGTTTTATTACTTACCTAGTTGTATATTTTCATATCATTTAAAGGGTTTTTATGTAGAGTCAAAGGGAAATATTAGAAGGACACAAGCTTACAGCAAGCACTTAATAGCGATTTGTATATTTTGATGGTTCACTAAATCTACCCCAAAACTTCTGCTGATACTGTACATGGATACTTAGCTGTTTTATGCTTTATCATCTGGAGCACTTACATAATGAGATGACAAAAACAGATGAGAAGAAGAGTCAAAGCCTCATTCCCATCATTGTAATCACATAATACATTGTATTACAATATATGGCAGGCATTAGAGCATATTAACCAAACTATCACCTTTATGTGCCCGGCTAATGCTTATCTTTCACAATTTACCATGAAGGATATACACAATATGATATTATAATTGGTGTTTGATAAACTATAGACTTTATATAAGCTATACATTATTCCTGTTCTTGTATCATGACTGAAGTGAATGCAATGAAAAGAGATTAATTACTTTAGTAAATGTGAAAATTGGCTACATTTATAATAAACTGGACTGCTAGAGGATATTATAATCAAAGCATGCAAAAACCTGCCTATCCCATGAGAAGAAGGAAGATCTATGTATAGTATATGGATGCACTTAATTAAGCAGGGCAGCAAGGTGGCTCAGTGGGTAGCACTGTTGCCTTGCCGCACTGGGGTCCTGGGTGCAAATCTAATCAAAGACAATATCTCATGGCCAGGGGCGGTCACAGACAGCTTGGGGCCCCTGTGCAGGAAATGTGTCTGGGACCCCCCCTTTTTAAGGTGATAAAGCTATATATATATATATATATATATATATATATATACGATAAAAAGAAGCATCTGGACCCGTCGAAGCACACTACGTGCGAAACTGCCGTCTTCCAAGCTCCATTACCGCACCCTCCTGCTTACCTTATGTCCTGACGGATGTATGTATTAACTCATTTTCTCCATTAAAGTTCACATCTTCACTGCTATATTGGGGTGAGTGCCGCATATTTTCTTTTTATCGTTCATATGAACTCTTTGCTCACATTTTGTATGCAGAGCACCGCTACCCCCAGCATTCGTGACACCTGACAACTTGGGATTCCGTTTTCAGTCCTGATTATTGGACATTGTATCGCTCTAGTGCCGTCCTTTTCCATTTATTTTTTATGGTTCAATATATATATATATATATATATATATATATATATATGTATATATATATATATATGTATATATATATATACTAAGGGACTGTGCTATACATAAGTGAGTACACTATATACTAAGGGACTGTGTTCGACAAAAGAATCGATAATAACGTCTTCCTCCACCTCCCTGTTCCTAAATCCATTATAAATCCCCTTTCCTCTCATCCCAATCCCCCACACCGCATCCCATTATTGCCCTCTCCCCACCCCCATGATTGCCCTCTTCACCACCTCCATTATTGCTTTCTCCCCACCACCCCATTATTGCCCATTCACCAACTCCATCATTTCCTCTTCCCCATCACCCCTATCATTGCCCTCTCCGTCAACCCAATCATGACATTCTGCCCCATCACCCCTATCATTGCCCTGTCCTCCACCTACACACACATAGACACACACAGCACCATTCACCTCTCCGCATACACACACACACACACACACACACACACACTCACATTACCTCTGTGCACGGTATCCTGAAGCCCCACCATCGCCGGCAGCTTCCTGTCTCGCACAGCCGCGGTGCTGAATGATGTAATTCAGCCGCTGCTGTGTGAGACAGGAAACACAAGCAGGAAGCAGGAAGGATTCATTCCCTGCAGCTCCGCTCCACTGCCATTTTCTCCTGCAGACAGCGGAGCTGCAGGGATTGCTCCCTGCCCGCCGCACATGAGGGCAATCTGGCCAGGGGCCCCCAGAAGCCTCGGGGCCGGATAAACTGGCCAGATTGCCGTTAATAATAGTAGACCTGTCGGCAGGACCGGTTTTAGGCAAAGTGGGGCCCTAGGCAAAGTTTAAAATGGAACCTCAAATGCTAACATATTGCACATCACACAGAAGCATTTGTTTGTATTTACATATGCTGAGTTCAGACCGCTAAATGAGTGTGATCGACAATACTGAAGTCGTTCAACGCTTTTTCCCCGGCCTCTTTACACCAACTGAAAAAGAATGATGGGGACAGAATGATCACTAATAGATCACTAACAGATCACTATACAATATCATGTTATTGGCAGCATATCTACAGTTTACACTGGTGATGTGCTGCTGTGAACAATGATTTTAGTATCGGCATAAACAATCCAATCACTGGAGGAATATGCAGCATTTTGCTTGTTTAGTATAATACACCCCTTAGTCCTCCACATATTATAATGTGCACCACAGTCCTCCATATAGTATAATACACTCCCCATAGTCCTCCATGTAGTATAATACACTCCTCAGTCCTCCATAAAGTGTTATACACTTCCCATAGTCCTCCGTATAGTATAATACACTCCTCATAGTCCTCCATATATTAAAATACACTGCTCAGCCCTCCACAAAGTATAATGCACTTCTCATAGTGCTCCATATAGTATAATGAGCCGCTATAGTCATCAATGTAGTACAATTCAGTTCCCATAGTATAATGCACCACATAGTTCTTCATATAGTATAATGTATTCCCATAGTCCTTGATACAGTATAATGCAGCCCACATATAGTATAATGCAGCCACCCCATAGAGCATAATGCAACCACCCCACAGAGTATAATGTAACCCTCATAAAATATAATGCAGCCCCCCTCATAGAATATAAATATAATACAGCCCCCCATAGAATATAATGTAGCCCCGAATAGAATATAATACAGCCCACCTCCCCATAGAATATCATGTAGCCCCATCAAAGAGTATGATGCAATCCTCCCTCATAAAATCTAATACAGCCCCCCATAGAATATAATGTAGCCCGCCATAGAATATAATACAGCCCACCTCCCCATAGTATATAATGTAGCCCCCCAATAGAATATAACACAGCCCCCCATAGTATATAACACAGCCTCCCCATAGAATATAATGTACCCCCATAGTATATAACATAGCCACATAGTATATAACACAGCCTCCCCCATAGAATATAATACACCCCCAATAATATATAACACAGCCCGCATAGTATATGACATAGCCCGCATAGTATATAGCACAGCCCGCATACTATATAACACAGCGCACATAGTATATAACACAGCCCGCGTAGTATATAGCACAGCCACGTAGTATAGAGCACAGCCATGTAGTATATAGCACAGCCCATGTAGTGTATAACACAGACACCTAGTATATAACACAGCCACATAGTATATAACACAGCCCACGTGTATATAACACAGCCCACATAGTATATAACACAGTCACGTAGTATATAACAGAGCCCTTGTAGTTATAACACAGCCACGTAGTATTTACCACTTTCACATAGTCTATAACACAGCCCACATAGTATATAGAACAGCCCGTATAGTATATAACACAGCCCGCATAGTATAAAGCACAGCCTGCGTAGTATATAACACAGACCACGTAGTATATAACAGAGCCCACATAGTGTATAACACAGCCACGTAGTATATAACACAGTATATAACACAGCCCATGTAGTATATAACACAGCCCACGTAGTATATAACACAGCCACGTAGTATATAACACAGCCCACTTAGTATATAATACAGCCCACATAGTATATAACACAGCCCACGTAATATATAGCACAGCCACGAAGTATATAACACAGCCCACATAGTATATAACACAGCCACGTAGTATTTAACACTGCCACGTAGTATATAACACAGCCCACATTTTGTATAGCACAGCCACATAGTATATAACACAGCCCACATAGTATATAACACAGTCCATGTAGGATATAACACAGCACTTGTAGCCATAACACAGCCACGTAGAACTTACGACAGCCACGTAGTATATAACAGCCCACGTAGTGTATAACACAGCCCACATAGTATATAACACAGCCCACATAGTATATAACACAGCCCACATAGTATATAACACAGCCCCCATAGTATATTACACAGCCCACATAGTATATAGCAGAGCCTGCGTAGTATATAACACAGCCCACGTAGTATATAACACAGCCACATAGTATATAACACAGCCCGCATAGTATATTACACAGCCCACGTAGTATATAACACAGCCCACGTAGTATATAACACAGCCACATAGCATCAGGTGACGCTCTCTCCTCCATCATTGCTTTGAACTGTACCGGCAGAAGCCGGTATAGTTCAATGCGACGAGGGAGTCAGAGCTTGCTGCAGGCGGGCCCCCCCCCTGCCTCACAGGGGCCCCATAGTGGCTGCGTGATTTGCCGCTAGCTGGGGCCATTGGGGGAGCAGGGGCCCTAGGCAGCTGCCTGCCCTTAACACCGGCCCTGCCTGCAGGGGCCCCCCGGAGCCTCCGTGTCCCATTGCAGTTGCGGTGGTTGAACCGGCAGTATGTCCGCCCATGCTCATAGCCACTGTCCTGTTCTTCCCCAAAGACAATATCTCATGGCCACTATCCAGCTCTTCCCTTATCTACATTGAGGTTGGCTGACACAAGGTAAGGTTTTAATAGAGATGAGGTAGGACCGTTCCACTTGGATACACCTTGTAGCGGTGGCTTTTACAATTTTTTTTAATCAAAATAAAGTTAACTTTGTACCCTATGCTATTAACATGTACTATTACTATTTACTTATTCACTTACTACAGGGTATAAATGCGCATTTTGTTTTTTTCTTGGGTTTTATCTATGCAATGGCCACAGTGTGAACGTGCTCTTACTCACTGCACGTATACCAACTTGTGCTCCGGCTTGTTTCTTTGATTTTGCCATTTTTCAAAGACAATATCAGTAAAGAGTTTGTATGTTCTCCCCGTATTTGCGTGGGTTTACCAGTTTACTCCCACACTCCAAAGATATACTGATAGGGAATCTAGATTGTCAACCTCATCAAGGACAGTGATGATAATATATGTAAAGCACTGTGGAATTAATGGCACTATATATGTCAGTAAAATAAATATTTATCACGCGCTTAGATCCTGGTCGTGTTTTGCCCTCCATGACTATCTGCATCCATGATCTGTACCATTGTGGCCGCCATTAAAGAAATGGAACAACTGGAGAAACATTTAATGAAACATTACTGGTAGTTCATAATGTATTAGAAACTGGATAGAGATGAAAAGATTGCAAGCAGCAAATACTTTCTATGACTTCTAATCCAACCAACCATCAGCATTGTAATTACCAGCTCATTCATTAGCTCACTGCGCTAATATTTTTTTTCATTAACAATTTGGATAACAGTAAAATGCCACTATGTCCAACACTTCCTCGAACATTGAGTCATTTTTCATTGATGGACTACTAACACTATGACATAAAGACTCATCAATTCATAAACCAAGATATCCTAAAAACATGGACAAAATACTGGATAGATTTTATAATCAGCTGTTTCTTCTTCCAGATGCAGGTGTATCATTGTAAGTATGATCTTGGACAATACAGAGGAAACATTCTCCTAAAACAGCAGCGGAGAAGAGATTTGCTCTGTCCTATTATCTGCTGTTTCTGCGCTGATTCCGAGTTGTTTTTCACTTGCACATGTTCTGACCTTTGAGGTGTGCACGTCTATTGAGGAATCCTGGGTTATATTTAGCATCTTTCCATCTCACCCCACCGTCAGACTGTGCCTTGCAAACAAATTAATGCTGTATCCCACCATACCTTTATGGGTGCGGGGTGATAATATTCAGGTTTATGCGCAATGTAAGTTTTTAAACCTAATGTAAGATTTGGTAATATCATTACAGAAAATAGGTATTTACAGTAAAGGCACATGAACTAAGAATAAAGCAGATAAATAGAGAATATAGCCTACATTTCCAAGGCGTAGGTGAACATCAGTGCACTCAGACATACAGTACATTGATGTACACATTCCGCATGTCTCTATGACTATGTGATTTATGTAGTCAGAAGAGGTACTAGTGCAGGAATGGAAACACTGGAGATCATGGTGACCTTTACTGAGTTATGACTTGTCTCCTGCGTTACAAGGAATGAATATGATATGTCTCCAAGAGATCACACCTATATACGACATTTTATCTTGGAATGGTGAATTTGTGAAAAGCAGAAAACAGATGACATTTGAAGGATCTCGAAAGGACATTTATCGTTGCTTTTCAACCTTCAATGTGCAAGTGCAATTAAAGGTTAAATATTGTAACTCCCCATAATGTAAGTACACCCAGGCAGTAGGATGCAAAGTACATTTCCGATAGAGGAGCCTAATCAGAACACGGGAGATTCATCAGGAAGGTATATAAGGAGGGGACGACAGCAATGGAAAGAGAAATAATAAAGGAATCCATTTGTACTTACATTCATCTTCTATGTGTCTCTTTTTCAAGTCATTTTACAGAAAAATTCCAATCATTGGCAGATAGCAGTGTGTGAGAGGCACGTTCTGCACCAACTGTCTGTCATATTGTTCATCGCTTTCCTTTCCCTTCAGAGACCATTCCTCCTGGACTTGAATGCTCAGTGCAAAAATAGACTTTAATTCTCTTCAAACATTCACGCCTTAACTCTTTACAGCAGCTGCCTGCGTCTAAACCAGCAAAACGTAGCTGCGACCAATTACAATATAATTCCTCCTTCTCGTTAAATGACTAGACTGTGCCCGGGGTCTCCTGAACTTGTCTTAACCCTCCAATTTCGTGACGATTTCTGAGCAAGGCTGGAAGAGCGAGGGCTGATCGTTCCAAGAGCCTTCCCTATTTCATTCATCAACCTTGCAGGGGGAAATGTGTTTCTGATATGAATTATTCATGAGTTCAGTTCTGCTAGACCCAGGACATGGTGTTAATCATTAATAGGTTGTGACTTGCTATTTTATTTAATCTTCTTTCTTTGTTAAGATGAAAAGATTTTCCAAGTTTGCTGTGTACATGGAGAAATAAATCTTTATCTAGTTGCATATTTTTTAAATCATTTTGTATGTTTGCACCTATGTACAATAGCTATCTATCTATCTATCTATCTATCTATCTATCTATCTATCTATCTATCTATCTATCTATCTATCTATCTTTCTGTCTGTCTATTTATCTATCTATCTATCTATCTACCCATCTTTCCTTCTCTTGCCCTCTTCTAATATAGTGTGGAGATGGGAGCCGATAATTAGCACATGCTCTTTAGATTATTATTATTATTATTATTTATTGTTATAGCGCCATTTATTCCATAGCCCTTTACATGTGAGGAGGGGTATAAATAATAAAAACAAGTACAATAATCTTAAACAATACAAGTCATAACTGGTACAGGAGGAGAGAGGACCCTGCCCGCGAGGGCTCACAATCTACAAGGGATGGGTGAGGATACAGTAGGTGAGGGTAGAGCTGGCCGTGCAGTGGTTTGGTCGATCGGTGGTTACTGCAGGTTGTAGGCTTGTCTGAAGAGGTGGGTCTTCAGGCTCTTTTTGAAGGTTTCGATGGTAGGCGAGAGTCTGATATGTTGTGGTAGAAAGTTCCAGAGTAGGGGTGATGCGCGCGAGAAATCTTGTATGCGATTGTGGGAAGAGGAGATAAGAGGGGAGTAGAGAAGGAGATCTTGTGAGGATCGGAGGTTGCGTGCAGGAAAGTACCGGGAGACGAGGTCACAGATGTATGGAGGAGACAGGTTGTGGATGGCTTTGTATGTCATGGTTAGGCTTTTGTACTGGAGTCTCTGGGTAATGGGGAGCCAGTGAAGGGATTGACAGAGGGGAGAGGCCAGGGAATAGCGGGGGGACAGGTGGATTAGTCGGGCAGCAGAGTTTAGAATAGATTGGAGGGGTGCGAGAGTGTTAGAGGGGAGGCCACAGAGCAGGAGGTGATGGATAGATGGATGGATGACTTTGACTCTTGTTGATGACCGTCACAGCATGTACTTGTGCAGTGGGCTCAATTTTTAAAGACATGTGCAATGAGAACAATAAGATTAACAAATTACCCAGAGGGTAAATAAACCCAATTTAAGGGATTTTGATTTAAAACTTGACTTTTATTAGGTTTGATTAATATACATGGTCTAAACTATTATTTAAAGACATTAAAGTGTATTGCATTAATGTTATGACGTATTGGATTTGTATGTTATGAGTGTCACTACCCTAGAGGCTAATACTCTCCTACCTAAAGAAATGGCTGCAGTCCATTAGCTAGTATAGTACTGTGAACACTGTATAGCACAGTGGGGGTAAGTATGATAAGTAGTATATACAAGACCACTAAAGCTGATTAAGAATAACTCATAACCTCCCCGACACGTATCACATAACCAGGCTTCATCAGGGGACTGAGGCTATAAAGCCATAGAAGTTATACAATTGATCATATATACCCTCAGAGTGCTATACTAGCTAATGGACTGCAGCCATTTCTTTAGGTAGGACAGTCTAAGCCTGTAGGGTAGTGATACCTATAACATAGGGGTCCCATAAAACATAGCATCAATGCAATACCACGTTGGTGTCTTTAAATAATTTTAGGCCATGTACATTAATCAAACCTAATAAGAGGCAAGTCTTAAATCACAATCCCTTAACCCCTTCATGACCTTGGGATTTTCGTTTTTCCGTGTTCGTTTTTCACTCCCCTCCTTCCCAGAGCCATAACTTTTTTATTTTTCCGTCAATTTGGCCATGTGAGGGCTTATTTTTTGCTGGACGAATTGTACTTTTGAACGACATCATTGGTTTTAGCATGTCATGTACTAGAAAACGGGAAAAAAATTCCAAGTGCGGTGAAATTGCAAAAAAAGTGCAGTCCCACACTTGTTTTTTGTTTGGCATTTTTGTTAGGTTCACTAAATGCTAAAACTGACCTGACATTATGATTCTCCAGGTCAGTACGAGTCCATAGACACCTAACATGACTAGGTTATTTTTTACCTAAGTGGTGGAAAAAAATTCCAAACTTTGCTAAAAAAAAAAAAAAAATTGCGCCATTTTCCGATACTCGTAGCGTCTCCATTTTTCATGATCTGGATTCGGTTGAGGGCTTATTTTTTGCATGCCAAGATTATGTTTTTAATGATAGCATTTAGGTGCAGATAAGTTCTTTTGATCGCCCGTTATTGCATTTTAATGCAATGTCGCGGCGACCAAAAAAACGTAATTCTGGCGTTTCGAATTTTTTTCTCGCTACGCCGTTTAGCGATCAGGTTAATGCTTTTCTTTAATTGATAGATTGGGCGATTCTGAACGCGGTGATACCAAATATGTGTAGATTTGATTTTTTTTATTGATTTATTTTGATTGGGGTGAAAGGGGGGTGATTTAAACTTTTATATTTCTTTTATTTTTTTCACATTTTTTTTTTACTTTTTTTTTTTACTTTTGCCATGCTTCAATAGCCTCCATGGGAGGCTAGAAGCAGGCACAGCACGATCGGCTCTGCTACATAGCAGCGATCTGCTGTTCGCTGCTATGTAACAGAAAATCAGGTGTGCTGTGAGCGCCGACCACAGGGTGGCGCTCACAGCTACCGGCGATCAGTAACCATAGAGGTCTCAAGGACCTCTATGGTTACAATGGAGAAGTATCGCCGACCTCCGATCAGGTGACGGGGGTCGGCGATGCCGTCATTTCCGGCCGCCCGGCCGGATGCGGTAGTTAAATGCCGCTGTCTGCGTTTGACAGCGGCATTTAACTAGTTAATAGGTGCGGGCAGATCGCGATTCTGCCCGCGCCTATTACGGGCACATGTCAGCTGTTCAAAACAGCTGACATGTCCCGGCTTTGATGCGGGCTCACACACTTTGCTGTATATATGTACTCCACATGCTTTTGCATTATAATCTTGCATGAAATTAATATCTCTTTATTGTCACTTAATCATGTTAATTGCACGTATACCTTGTATGGGGCACCTTAAAGTGTAAGTTTACACTAGGTGTTTTTTTCAGCGTTTTTTCTTGCTGTGTTATTGGTTTTTATACAGTTTTGCCATGCTAAATTTTTCTATTATGCATGCTGATAAAGTTTAGTGCTGGGAAAAAAAGTTCTATTCTATAGAATCAGGTTTTGGCACAAAAAATGCAGCAAAACCTGATACCTGCATTTCTGGTGTGTTTTCAGCGTTTTTCACCACCCATTAATTTCAATGGTTAAAAAATGTTGAAAAAATGCTGAAAGAAGAGACATGCTCCAGTGTGCAAAAAACCATGCAAAGCACAAAATCCTGATGACGAAAAACCAAGGAGTGTGCACAGTGGCGTAACCACAAAGTTACATGCAACGGTGCGACTTTCAAATGAGGCCCCTCCATGCCAAAATATTTTCCACCTAAGTTCACATTTTCTGGAGCGCCTGCTAGGACCGTGGGGTACTCGGTACCGGGCCGGTTCTATTCTTAAAGGGGTGATAACAGTGGCAGTGACCCAGTCCGTGGCCCTGGGCATCCAGTAAAAGGGTTAATGAAAATGGGAATAAAGTCTAAAGAATAGTGTTCGTGACACCACCTGTGGTATTCAGTCAGGGATGACCGACGCTGCTTAATGGGGTCCACTGTGGATGATGTTATTGCAGCAGGGATGCATGGCTTCCCACAGGTGAAGCTTAGTCCCAGGGCTCCCAATGTAGTAGGCAAAGATGGTAGATGGTGTAATACCAGAAAGAATTAGAGGACACAAGATTGCAATCTCTTTACCTTTTACTGGTAGTATGCAGCCACAGTCCAGGGTACGGATCACAGGTGATGGTGAGGTCCAGCCAGCCTGGAAGCGATTTGGAATCCCTCTAGCCAGGTGGGGTTGGAAGCCTTCCTTACTGCGCTGTGTTGTAGTCCCTTGCTGCCTAAGGCTTCACACAAAGTCCTCACTTTCTCTCTGTTCTATTGATAGGACAATATCCGTATGGCAGGCAACGCAGGCCTTTTTACAGGTGTCCCTACTTGCGGCGACTCCGGGCTCTGTATGTTGCTGTGCCTTCGGATGTAATGGTGGACAGGTGACTTGAAACCTCCTGCCCGCCAGTTTTTGCTGTGGGGCAAACAGTTACCCCCACAACCTCGAAATTCCGGCCTCTGCGCTTCAGAGTGGAGGGAGCTCAGTCACAGCTCCCCTCCAGCTCCTCACTTCTCCTGTGCTCCTTAACCCCTCACAGTCTCTTACAATCTGCTCTGCCTCTCTCTTCTCTTTCCAGGAGCTGCAGAATCTTGTGTCTGCACGGCCTCAGCTTTCCACTCCTCACTCCTCCCTGACAGACTCCCTCTGACAGACTGACTAACTCCTCCCCAACTAGAATATATATAGGGAAGTATATAGGGAAGCTCCCCTGAAATCGGGTCTACAGCCCTCCCTTCTGGCCTGGATTCAGAACAGTGTTGTGTGTATATGTTACCTGTTAAAGGGATCCTTCCTCACTTCCAGGCGTGGCATCACCCTCCCCGTGAGGAAGGCAATACCACTGTAACAACCGGCTTCCTGGGGTGTTACATTTCCCTATTCATTTTGCACACTATAGCTTTGTTGCAATGTTGTATAGTCTGACTTCAGTGGCATAACTATCCCGTGCCCCATCCTGGTATATATTTGTCTCCTGTACTGCCATTGCTGTGTAATGTATAAAAGAAAATAAACCCTTATAGTCATCAGGGGCTTACATAGAAGTTATGGGGATCCATATAAGAAGTATAATGCTTGGTCCGCCATATAATATTATGAGTGTTGTGAGCCAATGCGGCCCACCACCAGACCACCTATCTGGCATTTGCCAGTATTTCCGGATGACCAGTCCAATGTTGATGGGAATGAAGCAGTGGTTATTGAATGGAACGGCGGTCATAGAATGGTGCGGTGGTCTCTCGAGCTCTACTGCTATACCAATGTCTATTGGACTGAAGGAGGTAACCAATCACTCTTCTCCATGGGCTGCCCTGTGTATGAGGACCCCTAGTCTAGAGATCAGTAGGAACCTTGCAATCCCACATACTGTATGTCACTGTGTGGAGGGGAGATACAGGTTACCATGGGCCAACCTTATTGAAACATCCAAAAGAGAATGAGTTATAATAAATCATCCCCAGCCCAAGTGAGAAAGGTGGTGATGGTGGAAAAAGGAACCTAGAACTTATCACCTACCACAAGACATAGGGCAATAAGGTCAGCATGTGCCAGGAACACTAGAGTGTGGCACACAGGGGCTTCAAAAACATGGCATGGGGGCACCAGGCACTGGAGCCAGGGGCTGCACTGCACTGTGTGAACAGCAGATTGCGCCCTCTCCGCTCTTTTCTCACCTGCCGAGTGTGTAAGTGTTACACAGCTTGTGCACTCATTACCGATCCACCGCTCACTTTACTTCCCAGTTGCGCAGCTTTATCATCAGCTCAGCCCTGTCCCCCCTTGCTCTGCTGTAACGACAGCTGCGGGGTAACTTGGGAAACTTTCCTCAAAGTGTCAGGTGCAGGGGGAGGAAAGGCCATCATTCACTCCCGGCCAGGTGCCCGCTCTTCCGGCTCCATGTGTTTGTTATGTCCACTAGACAGGAACAGAAACCTTATAAGATATAGTGTTGTGAATTCTGTTGTCGAACTCCCTCCTGTGGTCGTGAATGGTACTTCGGCGGGTTCTGTCCATGGACTCCCTATGGTGGCTGTGAGTGAAGCTGCTGCTTCTGAGGTTCCTTACACAGATGACGTGGTTTATCCTTTGGTTGGCTGCTCTATTTAACTCCACTCAGATCGTTACTCCATGCCAGCTGTCAATGTTCCTGCATTGGTTCAGTTCGCTCTTGGATCTTTCTGGTGACCTGTGTTATGAATAGGTAATTCAGAACCACAATGGACCTTGAAGTTCAGAGCACACAAAGTGACCTGACAATAACCAAAAAACATAGGACGAGCTCTGAGACGTGGGAACTCTGCTGACCGCAATCCCTAATCCTATCACACCACACTAGAGGTAGCCGTGGATTGCGCCTAACGCTCCCTATGCAACTCGGCACAGCCTGAGAAACTAGCTAGCCCTGAAGATAGAAAAATAAGCCTACCTTGCCTCAGAGAAATTCCCCAAAGGAAAAAGCAGCCCCCCACATATAATGACTGTGAGTTAAGATGAAAATACAAACACAGAGATGAAATAGATTTAGCAAAGTGAGGCCCGACTTACTGAATAGACCGAGGATAGGAAAGATAGCTTTGCGGTCAACACAAAAACCTACAAACAACCACGCAGAGGGGCAAAAAGACCCTCCGCACCGACTAACGGTACGGAGGTGCTCCCTCTGCGTCTCAGAGCTTCCAGCAAGCAAGAAAAACCAATATAGCAAGCTGGACAGAAAATATAGCAAACAAAAGTAACACAAGCAGAACTTAGCTTATGCTGAGCAGACAGGCCACAGGAACGATCCAGGAGGAAGCAAGACCAATACTAGAACATTGACTGGAGGCCAGGATCAAAGCACTAGGTGGAGTTAAATAGAGCAGCACCTAACGACTCAACCTCATCACCTGAGGAAGGAAACTCAGAAGCCGCAGTACCACTCACATCCACCAACGGAAGCCCATAGACAGAATAAGCCGAAGTACCACTTGTGACCACAGGAGGGAGCTCGACCACAGAATTCACAACAGTACCCCCCCTTGAGGAGGGGTCACCGAACCCTCACCAGAGCCCCCAGGCCGACCAGGATGAGCCATATGAAAGACACGAACAAGATCGGCAGCATGGACATCAGAGGCAAAGACCCAGGAATTATCTTCCTGACCATAACCCTTCCACTTAACCAGATACTGGAGTTTCCGTCTCGAAACATGAGAATCCAAAATCTTCTCCACTATATACTCCAACTCCCCCTCCACCAAAACCGGGGCAGGAAGATCAACAGATGGAACCATAGGTGCCACGTATCTCCGCAACAATGACCTATGGAATACGTTATGGATGGAAAAAGAATCTGGAAGGGTCAAACGAAAAGACACAGGATTAAGAACCTCAGAAATCCTATACGGACCAATGAAACGAGGCTTAAACTTAGGAGAGGAAACCTTCATAGGAATATAACGAGATGACAACCAAACCAAACCCCCAACACGAAGTCGGGGACCCACACAGCATCTGCGATTAGCGAAACGTTGAGCCTTCTCCTGGGACAAGGTCAAATTGTCCACTACATGAGTCCAAATCCGCTGCAACCTGTCCACCACAGTATCCACACCAGGACAGTCCGAAGACTCAACCTGCCCTGAAGAGAAACGAGGATGGAACCCAGAATTGCAGAAAAACGGCGAAACCAAGGTAGCCGAGCTGGCCCGATTATTAAGGACGAACTCAGCCAACGGCAAAAAGGACACCCAATCATCCTGATCAGCAGAAACAAAACATCTCAGATATGTTTCCAAGGTCTGATTGGTTCGTTCAGTCTGGCCATTTGTCTGAGGATGGAAAGCCGAGGAAAAAGACAAATCAATGCCCATCCTAGCACAAAAGGCTCGCCAAAACCTCGAAACAAACTGGGAACCTCTGTCAGAAACGATGTTCTCTGGAATGCCATGTAAACGAACCACATGCTGGAAGAACAATGGCACCAAATCAGAGGAGGAAGGTAATTTAGACAAGGGTACCAAATGGATCATCTTAGAGAAGCGATCACAAACTATCCAAATGACCGACATTTTTTGAGAGACGGGGAGATCCGAAATAAAATCCATAAAGATATGTGTCCAAGGCCTCTTCGGGACCAGCAAGGGCAAAAGCAACCCACTGGCACGAGAACAGCAGGGCTTAGCCCGAGCACAAATCCCACAGGACTGCACAAAAGAACGCACATCCCGCGACAGAGACGGCCACCAAAAGGATCTAGCCACTAAATCTCTGGTACCAAAGATTCCAGGATGACCAGCCAACACCGAACAATGAACCTCAGAGATAACTTTATTCGTCCACCTATCAGGGACAAACAGTTTCTCCGCTGGGCAACGATCAGGTTTATTAGCCTGAAATTTTTGCAGCACCCGCCGCAAATCAGGGGAGATGGCAGACACAATTACTCCCTCTTTGAGAATACCCGCCGGCTCAGGCAAACCCGGAGAGTCGGGCACAAAACTCCTAGACAGGGCATCCGCCTTCACATTTTTATAGCCCGGAAGGTACGAAACCACAAAGTCAAAACGGGAGAAAAACAGCGACCAACGAGCCTGTCTAGGATTCAACCGTTTGGCAGACTCGAGATAAGTCAAGTTCTTGTGATCAGTCAAGACCACCACGCGATGCTTAGCTCCTTCAAGCCAATGACGCCACTCCTCGAATGCCCACTTCATGGCCAGCAACTCTCGATTGCCAACATCATAATTTCGCTCAGCAGGCGAAAACTTCCTGGAAAAGAAGGCGCATGGCTTCATCACCGAGCAATCAGAACCTCTTTGCGACAAAACAGCCCCCGCTCCAATTTCAGAAGCATCAACCTCGACCTGGAACGGAAGCGAAACATCCGGTTGACACAAAACAGGGGCAGAAGAAAAACGACGCTTTAACTCTTTGAAAAGCTTCCACAGCAGCAGAAGACCAATTGACCACATCAGCACCCTTCTTGGTCAAATCGGTCAATGGTTTAGCAATACTAGAAAAATTACAGATGATGCGACGATAAAAATTAGCAAAGCCAAGGAACTTTTGCAGACTCTTCAGAGATGTCTGCTGAATCCAATCATAAATGGCCTGGACCTTAACAGGGTCCATCTCGATAGTAGAAGGGGAAAAAATGAACCCCAAAAATGAAACCTTCTGAACACCAAAGAGACACTTTGATCCCTTCACAAACAAAGAATTAGCACGCAGGACCTGGAACACCATTCTGACCTGCTTCACATGAGACTCCCAATCATCCGAGAAGACCAAAATATCATCCAAGTATACAATCAGGAATTTATCCAGGTACTCTCGGAAGATGTCATGCATTAAGGACTGAAATACTGATGGAGCATTGGCAAGTCCAAATGGCATAACTAGGTACTCAAAATGGCCCTCGGGCGTATTAAATGCAGTTTTCCATTCATCGCCCCGTTTAATACGCACAAGATTATATGCACCACGAAGATCTATCTTGGTGAACCAACTAGCCCCCTTAGTCCGAGCAAACAAATCAGATAGCAGCGGCAAGGGGTACTGAAATTTGACCGTGATTTTATTTAGAAGGCGGTAATCAATACAAGGTCTCAGCGAACCATCCTTCTTGGCCACAAAAAAGAACCCTGCTCCCAATGGCGATGACGACGGGCGAATATGACCCTTCTCCAAGGATTCTTTTACGTAACTCCGCATAGCGGCGTGCTCAGGTACAGATAAATTAAACAGTCGACCCTTAGGAAACTTACTACCAGGAATCAACTCGATAGCACAATCACAATCCCTATGCGGAGGTAGGGCATTGGACTTGGGCTCATCGAATACATCCCGGTAATCAGACAAGAACTCTGGGACCTCAGAAGGGGTGGATGATGAGATAGATAGAAATGGAACATCACCATGTACCCCCTGACAACCCCAGCTGGACACAGACATTGATTTCCAATCTAATACTGGGTTATGTACTTGTAGCCATGGCAACCCCAACACGACCACATCATGCAGATTATGCAACACCAGAAAGCGAATATCCTCCTGGTGCGCAGGAGCCATGCACATGGTCAGCTGGGTCCAATACTGAGGCTTATTCTTGGCCAATGGCGTAGCATCAATTCCTCTCAATGGAATAAGACACTGCAAGGGCTCCAAGACAAATCCACAGCGCCTAGCAAACTCCAAGTCCATCAAATTCAGGGCAGCGTCTGAATCCACAAATGCCATGATAGAATAGGAAGACAAAGAGCAGATCAAAGTAACGGACAAAAGACATTTCGACTGTACCGTACCAATGGTGGCAGACTTAGCGAACCGCTTAGTGCGCTTAAGACAATCGGAGATAGCATGAGTGGAGTCACCACAGTAGAAACACAGCCCATTCTGACGTCTGTGTTCTTGCCTTTCAGCTCTGGTCAAAGTCCTATCGCACTGCATAGGCTCAGGTTTATGCTCAGATAATACCGCCAAATGGTGCACAGATTTACGCTCATGCAAGCGTCGACCGATCTGAATGGCCAAAGACATAGACTCATTCAGACCAGCAGGCATAGGAAATCCCACCATGACATCCTTAAGGGCTTCAGAGAGACCCTTTCTGAAAATAGCTTCCAGCGCACATTCATTCCATTGAGTGAGCACGGACCACTTTCTAAACTTCTGACAATAAATCTCTATCTCATCCTGACCCTGACACAGAGCCAGCAAATTTTTCTCTGCCTGATCCACTGAATTAGGTTCATCGTACAGTAATCCGAGCGCCAGAAAAAACGCATCAATATTACATAATGCAGGATCTCCTGGCGCAAGGGAAAATGCCCAGTCTTGAGGGTCGCCACGTAATAAATAAATAATGATCTTAACTTGATGAACTGGGTCACCAGAGGAGCGAGGTTTCAATGCCAGAAACAGTTTGCAATTATTTTTGAAACTCAGAAATTTAGCTCTATCTCCAGAAAACAAATCAGGAATAGGAATTCTTGGTTCTAACATAGAATTCTGAGCCACAAAGTCTTGAATATTTTGTACTCTTGCAGTGAGATGATCCACACATGAAGACAGACCTTTAATGTCCATCACTACACCTGTGTCCTGAACCACCCAAATGTCTAGGGGAAAAAAAAGGCAAAACACAGTGCAAAGAAAAAAAAATGGTCTCAGAACTTCTTTTTTCCCTCTATTGAGAAGCATAGTACTTTGGGCCTCCAGTACTGTTATGAATAGGTAATTCAGAACCACAATGGAACTTGAAGTTCAGAGCACACAAAGTGACCTGACAATAACCAAAAAACATAGGACGAGCTCTGAGACGTGGGAACTCTGCTGACCGCAATCCCTAATCCTATCACACCACACTAGAGGTAGCCGTGGATTGCGCCTAACGCTCCCTATGCAACTCGGCACAGCCTGAGAAACTAGCTAGCCCTGAAGATAGAAAAATAAGCCTACCTTGCCTCAGAGAAATTCCCCAAAGGAAAAGGCAGCCCCCCACATATAATGACTGTGAGTTAAGATGAAAATACAAACACAGAGATGAAATAGATTTAGCAAAGTGAGGCCCGACTTACTGAATAGACCGAGGATAGGAAAGATAGCTTTGCGGTCAACACAATAACCTACAAACAACCACGCAGAGGGGCAAAAAGACCCTCCGCACCGACTAACGGTACGGAGGTGCTCCCTCTGCGTCTCAGAGCTTCCAGCAAGCAAGAAAAACCAATATAGCAAGCTGGACAGAAAATATAGCAAACAAAAGTAACACAAGCAGAACTTAGCTTATGCTGAGCAGACAGGCCACAGGAACGATCCAGGAGGAAGCAAGACCAATACTAGAACATTGACTGGAGGCCAGGATCAAAGCACTAGGTGGAGTTAAATAGAGCAGCACCTAACGACTTAACCTCATCACCTGAGGAAGGAAACTCAGAACCCGCAGTACCACTCACATCCACCAACGGAAGCCCATAGACAGAATAAGCCGAAGTACCACTTGTGACCACAGGAGGGAGCTCGACCACAGAATTCACAACAGACCTGTCTTCTCCAGCAGAAGCTAAGTTCCTGATAGTCATTATTTGTTCATTGTTTCCTTGTCCAGCTGGTTATCATGATTTTGTCTTGCTAGCTGGAAGCTCTGGGATGCAGAGTGGCATCTCCGCACCGTTAGTTGGTGCAGAGGTCTTTTTGTACACTCTGCGTGGTCTTTTGTAGTTTTTTGTGCTGACCGCAAAGATACCTTTCCTATCCTCTGTCTGTTTAGTAAGTCTGGCCTCCCTTTGCTGAAACCTGTTTCATTTCTGCGTTTGTGACTTTCATCTTTACTCACTGTCAATATATGTGGGGGGCTGCCTTTTCCTTTGGGGAATTTCTCTGAGGCAAGGTAGGCTTTATTTTCTATCTCTAGGGCTAGCTAGCTCTTAGGCTGTGAAGAGGCGTCTAGGGAGTGTCAGGAACGCTCCATGGCTATTTCTAGTTGTTGTAATAGGATTAGGGCCTGCGGTCAGCAGAGCTCCCAAATCCCAGAGCTTGTCCTGTGTGAGTTTAACTATCAGGTCGTGCCGGGTGCTCCTAACCACCAGGTCCATAACAGTACAGCTGGCCCAAAGTATTAATGCATCTCAATAGAGGGATAAGAGAAGTTCTGAGACCATTTTTTTTTCTTTGCACTGTGTTTTGTCTTTCTTTTCCCCTAAACCTTTGGGTGGTTCAGTGTTGTGAATTCTGTGGTCAGGCTCCCTCCTGTGGTCATGAGTTGTACTTCGGCTGGTTCTGTCCATGAGCTTCCTTTGGTGGATGTGAGTGGGGCTGCGGCTTCTGAGTTTCCTTCCTCAGGTGACGAGGTTAAGTCGTTAGGTGCTGTTCTATTTAACTCCACCTAGTTCTTTGTTCCTGGCCTCCAGTCAATGTTCCAGTATTGGTCTAGCTCTCTCCTGGATCGTTCTTGTGGCCTGTCTGCCCTGCATAAACTAAGTTCTGCTTGTGTTACTTTTGTTTGCTATTTTTTCTGTCCAGCTTGCTATATTGGTTTGTTTTGCTTGCTGGAAGCTCTGGGACGTAGAGGGAGCACCTCCGTTCCGTTAGTCGGTGCGGAGGGTCTTTTTGCGCCCTCTGCGTGGTTGTTTGTAGGTTTTTGTGCTGACCGCAAAGCTATCTTTCCTATCCTCGGTCTATTCAGAAAGTCGGGCCTCACTTTGCTAAAATCTATTTCATCTCTGTGTTTGTATTTTCATCTTTACTCACAGTCATTATATGTGGGGGGCTGCCTTTTCCTTTGGGGAATTTCTCTGAGGCAAGGTAGGCTTATTTTTCTATCTTCAGGCTAGCTAGTTTCTCAGGCTGTGCCCGAGGTGCCTATGTCTGGTCAGGAGCGCTCCACGGCTACCTCTAGTGTGGTGTGATAGGATTAGGGATTGCGGTCAGCAGAGTTCCCACGTCACAGAGCTCGTCCTATGTTATTAGTAACTATCAGGTCATTTTCAGTGCTCTTAACCACCAGGTCCATTGTGGTTCTAAATCACCAGTTCATAACAGTACTGGAGGACCAAAGTACTAATGCTTCTCAATAGAGGAAAAAGAGAAGTTCTGAGACCATTTTTTTTTCTTTGCACTGTGTTTTGTCTTTCTTTTCCCCTAGACATTTGGGTGGTTCAGGACACAGGTGTAGTAATGGACATTAAAGGCCTATCTTCTTGTGTGGATCATCTCACTGCAAGAGTACAAAATATTCAAGACTTTGTGGTTCAGAATTCTATGTTAGAACCTAGAATTCCTATTCCTGATTTGTTTTCTGGAGATAGAGCTAAGTTTCTGAATTTTAAAAATAATTGTAAACTATTTCTGGCTTTGAAACCCCGCTCCTCTGGTGACCCAGTTCATCAAGTTAAGATCATTATTTCTTTATTACGTGGCGACCCTCAAGACTGGGCATTTTCCCTTGCGCCAGGAGATCCTGCATTATGTGATATTGATGCGTTTTTTCTGGCGCTCGGATTGCTGTATGATGAACCTAATTCAGTGGATCAGGCAGAGAAAAATTTACTGGCTCTGTGTCAGGGTCAGGATGAGGTAGAGATATATTGTCAGAAGTTTAGGAAGTGGTCTGTGCTCACTCAATGGAATGAATGTGCGCTGGCAGCAATTTTCAGAAAGGGTCTCTCTGAAACCCTTAAGGATGTCATGGTGGGATTTCCTATGCCTGCTGGTCTGAATGAGTCTATGTCTTTGGCCATTCAGATCGATCGACGCTTACGTGAGCGTAAAACTGTGCACCATTTGGCTGTATTATCTGAGCATAAACCTGAGCCTATGCAATGTGATAGGACTTTGACCAGAGCTGAACGGCAAGAACACAGACGTCGGAATGGGCTGTGTTTTTACTGTGGTGATTCCACTCATGCTATCTCCAATTGTCCTAAGTGCACTAAGCGGTTCGCTAGGTCTGCCACCATTGGTACGGTACAGTCGAAATTTCTTTTGTCCGTTACTTTGATCTGCTCTTTGTCATCCTATTCTATCATGGCATTTGTGGATTCAGGCGCTGCCCTGAATTTGATGGACTTGGAGTATGCTAGGCTCTGTGGGTTTTTCTTGGAGCCCTTGCAGTATCCTATTCCATTGAGAGGAATTGATGCTACGCCTTTGGCCAAGAATAAGCCTCAGTACTGGACCCAACTGACCATGTGCATGGCTCCTGCGCATCAGGAGGATATTCGCTTTTTGGTGTTGCATAATCTGCATGATGTGGTCGTGTTGGGGTTGCCATGGCTACAAGTCCATAACCCAGTATTGGATTGGAAATCTATGTCTGTGTCCAGCTGGAGTTGTCAGGGGGTACATGGTGATGTTCCATTTCTGTCTATTTCATCATCCACCCCTTCTGAGGTCCCAGAGTTCTTGTCAGATTACCTGGATGTATTTGATGAGCCCAAGTCCAATGCCCTACCTCCGCATAGGGATTGCGATTGTGCTATCGATTTGATTCCTGGTAGTAAATTTCCTAAAGGTCGACTCTTTAATTTGTCTATGCGGAGTTACGTAAAGGAATCCTTCGAGAAGGGTCATATTCGCCCGTCGTCGTCGCCATTGGGAGCAGGGTTCTTTTTTGTGGCCAAGAAGGATGGTTCGTTGAGACCTTGTATTGATTACCGCCTTCTAAATAAAATCACAGTCAAATTTCAGTACCCCTTGCCGCTGCTGTCTGATTTGTTTGCTCGGATTAAGGGGGCTAGTTGGTTCACCAAGATAGATCTTCGTGGTGCGTATAATCTTGTGCGTATTAAACAGGGCGATGAATGGAAAACAGCATTTAATACGCCCGAGGGCCATTTTGAGTACCTGGATATGCCATTCGGGCTTTCCAATGTTCCATCAGTATTTCAGTCCTTTATGCATGACATCTTCCGAGAGTACCTGGATAAATTCCTGATTGTATACTTGGATGATATTTTGGTCTTCTCAGATGATTGGGAATCTCACGTGAAGCAGGTTAGAATGGTGTTCCAGGTCCTGTGTGCAAATTCTTTGTTTGTGAAGGGGTCAAAGTGTCTCTTTGGTGTTCAGAAGGTTTCATTTTTGGGTTTCATTTTTTCCCCTTCTACTATCAAGATGGACCCTGTTAAAGTTCAGGCCATTTATGATTGGACTCAGCCGACATCTCTGAAGAGTCTGCAAAAGTTCCTGGGCTTTGCTAATTTTTATCGTCGCTTCATCAATAATTTTTCTAGTATTGCTAAACCGTTGACTGATTTAACCAAGAAGGGTGCTGATGTGGTCAATTGGTCTTCTGCTGCTGTGGAATCTTTTCAGGAGTTGAAGCGTCGTTTTTCTTCTGCCCCTGTGTTGTGCCAGCCAGATGTTTCGCTCCCGTTCCAGGTCAAGGTTGATGCTTCTGAGATTGGAGCAGGGGCTGTTTTGTCGCAAAGAAGTTCTGATGGCTCGGTGATGAAACCATGTGCCTTATTTTCTAGAAAATTCTCGCCTGCTGAGCGCAATTATGATGTTGGCAATCGAGAGTTGTTGGCCATGAAGTGGGCATTCGAGGAGTGGCGACATTGGCTTGAAGGAGCTAAACATCGCGTGGTGGTCTTGACGGATCACAAGAATTTGACTTATCTCGAGTATGCCAAATGGTTGAATCCTAAACAGGCTTGATGGTCGCTCTTTTTCTCCCGTTTTGATTTTATGGTTTCATACCTTCCGGGATCTAAGAATGTGAAGGCTGATGCCCTGTCAAGGAGTTTTGTGCCTGACTCTCCGGGTGTTCCGGAGCCGGCAGGTATTCTTAAGGAGGGGTTAATTTTGTCTGCCATCTCCCCTGATTTGCGGCGTGTGCTGCAGAAGTTTCAGGCTGATAGACCAGACCGTTGTCCTACGGAGAAACTGTTTGTCCCTGATAGATGGACTAGTAGAGTTATCTCTGAGGTTCATTGTTCGGTGTTGGCTGGTCATCCTGGAATCTTTGGTACCAGAGATTTGGTGGCTAGATCCTTTTGGTGGCCTTCTTTGTCACGGGATGTGCGTTCTTTTGTGCAGTCCTGTGGGACTTGTGCTCGGGCTAAGCCCTGCTGTTCTCGTGCCAGTGGGTTGCTTTTGCCCTTGCCGGTCCCGAAGAGGCCCTGGACGCATATTTCCATGGATTTTATTTCTGATCTCCCTGTTTCTCAAAGGATGTCGGTCATTTGGGTGGTTTGTGATCGCTTCTCTAAGATGGTCCATTTGGTACCCTTGTCTAAATTGCCTTCCTCCTCTGATTTGGTGCCATTGTTTTTCCAGCATGTGGTTCGTTTGCATGGCATTCCAGAGAACATCGTCTCGGACAGAGGTTCCCAGTTTGTTTCGAGGTTTTGGCGGTCCTTTTGTGCTAAGATGGGCATTGATTTGTCTTTTTCTTTGGCTTTCCATCCTCAGACTAATGGCCAAACCGAACGAACTAATCAGACTTTGGAAACATATCTGAGATGCTTTGTTTCTGCTGATCAGGATGATTGGGTGTCCTTCTTGCCTTTGGCTGAGTTCACCCTTAATAATCGGGCCAGCTCGGCTACTTTAGTTTCTCCTTTCTTCTGTAATTCTGGGTTCCATCCTCGTTTCTCTTCAGGGCAGGTTGAGCCTTCGGACTGTCCTGGTGTGGATACGGTGGTGGACAGGTTGCAGCAGATTTGGACTCATGTGGTGGACAATTTGACAGTGTCCCAGGAGAAGGCTCAACGTTTCGCTAACCGCCGGTGCTGTGTTGGTCCCCGACTTCGTGTTGGGGATTTGGTTTGGTTGTCATCTCGTCATGTTCCTATGAAGGTTTCCTCTCCTAAGTTTAAGCCTCGTTTCATTGGGCCATATAAGATTTCTGAAGTTCTTAGTCCTGTGTCATTTCGTTTGGACCTTCCAGCTTCTTTTGCCATCCATAATGTGTTGCATACGTCGTTGTTGCGGAGATACGTGGCGCCTATGGTTCCCTTCGTTGATCCTCCTGCCCCGGTGTTGGTCGAGGGGGAGTTGGAGTATGTGGTGGAGAAGATTTTGGATTCTCGTGTTTCGAGACGGAAACTCCAGTACCTGGTCAAGTGGAAGGGTTATGGTCAGGAAGATAATTCCTGGGTTTTTGCCTCTGATGTTCATGCTGCCAATCTAGTTCGTGCCTTTCATTTGGCTCATCCTGATCGGCCTGGGGGCTCTGGTGAGGGTTCGGTGACCCCTCCTCAAAGGGGGGGTACTGTTGTGAATTCTGTTGTCGAACTCCCTCCTGTGGTCGTGAATGGTACTTCGGCGGGTTCTGTCCATGGACTCCCTCTGGTGGCTGTGAGTGAAGCTGCTGCTTCTGAGGTTCCTTACACAGGTGACGTGGTTTATCCTTTGGTTGGCTGCTCTATTTAACTCCACTCAGATCGTTACTCCATGCCAGCTGTCAATGTTCCTGCATTGGTTCAGTTCGCTCTTGGATCTTTCTGGTGACCTGTCTTCTCCAGCAGAAGCTAAGTTCCTGATAGTTATTATTTGTTCATTGTTTCCTTGTCCAGTTGGTTATCATGATTTTGTCTTGCTAGCTAGAAGCTCTGGGATGCAGAGTGGCATCTCCGCACCGTTAGTCGGTGCGGAGGTCTTTTTGCACACTCTGCGTGGTCTTTTGTAGTTTTTTGTGCTGACCGCAAAGATACCTTTCCTATCCTCTGTCTGTTTAGTAAGTCTGGCCTCCCTTTGCTGAAACCTGTTTCATTTCTGCGTTTGTGACTTTCATCTTTACTCACTGTCAATATATGTGGGGGGCTGCCTTTTCCTTTGGGGAATTTCTCTGAGGCAAGGTAGGCTTTATTTTCTATCTCTAGGGCTAGCTAGCTCTTAGGCTGTGAAGAGGCGTCTAGGGAGTGTCAGGAACGCTCCACGGCTATTTCTAGTTGTTGTGATAGGATTAGGGCCTGCGGTCAGCAAAGCTCCCACATCCCAGAGCTTTTCCTGTGTGAGTTTAACTATCAGGTCGTGCCGGGTGCTCCTAACCACCAGGTCCATAGCAATATAGCTCTCAAACGTCCTGATTTTGAGGCTGTGCCCCGCAGTCCCACACGTGACTCTACTTCTCCCACACAGCCAGCAGGAGAAGCAGCCGACATGCCCCCTTGCATTAGGCCATGCCCCTTCCGTATCTTCTTCTTCCAGTGCGGTGGTTCAGAGAGGGAGAGAGGACATTCTGAGGTACGTGTCTGCCTGTGTGTGCTGCACACATACATGCAGCTGGCCCTGCGCTGCTGTGCTTACAGTACAAGACATTATAACCAGGAGTAGTGGCAGCAGTTAGAGAAATCCAGTGCAGCCTGTTAGTCATAGTATATATATATATATATATATATATATATATATATATACTTTATACACTACAGCAGTTATGGAGTGGAGCCAGTAGATAGTGGTGTTGTCTGATTGCATGCAGAGTTCCCAGAGCTGGGCTACATTGCAGGATCTGTTAGGCAGCAGTGTGGACAGCGACAGGTGGTGAAATCTTTGCCTGCATTGTAAGCAGAGCTGCTGGGACACATTTACAGCCCTGACTATACACTGGGATCGTCATGTGTGGCCATTATGCAGTATGGAGGACTTTGCGGCCATTATACAGTATGGAGCATCATGTGGGGCCATTATACAGTATAGAGCACTGTATGGCCATTATACAGTATTAAGCATCATGTGGTGCCATTATACAGTATTGAGCATCATGTGGGGTCATTATACATTATTGAGCATGATGTGGGGCCATTATACAGTATGGAGCATCATGTATGGCCATTATACGGTATGGAGCACTGTGTGGCTATTATACAGTATTGAGCATCATGCGTGACCATTATACAGTAGGGAGCACTGTGTGGCCATTATACAGTATTGAGCATCATGTGTTGCCATTATACAGTATGGAGCACCGAGTGGCCATATTTTTTTCTGTTTATTATAATTATTGTTTATGAAACAGAGTGATCAGCTGTGCTAAATGGCTGTGGTCGGGGCGTAGATATGGGTGTGACTAGTTGTCAAATGGGTGTGGTCTAAAATTTACCACGGCGCACTGCGAGGGCCGCTACCTTCGTCCCTCTGCCTTCTTCAAAAGTTAGCAGGTATGCTTATAAGAAAGTCACTGTAAGCCTGGACTCTTCATGTGCTCGAGGGCAGGTCTGTATGTTGCCGTGTAGGAGGAATCTCCTGCATGGCAGCAGATTTTTACTTTTTCTGGTGTTGGCGTGCATCTGACCCGCCGGGCCCCTGACCCCCGGGCCCAGTGGCAGTGGCGACTGCTGTGACCGTGGTAGAAACACCCCTGGGTGTGCATGAGATTTCTGAAATCTCATAGACATTTCTGGTATAATAAACCGTAGCTGAAAATTTACGCTGAAATATCGCTCAGGTACAAGCCATTAAATATACCACTAATTTTGTTCTTTATTTTTTTAAATCTATCTATCTATCTATCTATCCCATATATATCTCTGTATCTATCTATCTATCTATCTATCTATCTATCTATCTATCTATCTATCTTATAGAACTGAACTGAAAACCCTATATGAAAACTAATATTATTCTTGTACCATGAGCTGGCTCTTTTCTATAACGTTAATGGTTCAGCTTTTCTTACCTAATGTCAGAAATTTTGATTGATAACATTATGGACAAAGATTTTTAATGTCCGGTCTATAATTGAAATAGAATTGAGCCATTGCCATGGCAACATAATGAAATTCTAGTAACCCCATACTATACTTTTTTCTGTCTCTCAAAATAAAATACAATGAAGCCAATCATTTTACTGGATGGGTAGTGAATGCAGGGATAAGGCTGTTTTGTTCCCTGCTGCTTCATTTAATACAAGCTTGACTTTTCCTATACTTGGCTAAATCAGCCTCAAAACACCATCCAATAGAATTAAAGGCTAGGACATTTAGTGGGAACTTAACAAGCCCATTGTTAGCATGTAACTTCAGAGGAACGTTGGGATTTAATATTGCGTTATACTTCATAGCCTAATACTACATTATACTTCATAGTGTAATATTACATTATACTTCATAGCCTAATACTACATTATACTTCATAGTGTAATACTACATTTTACTTCATAGTGTAATACTAGATTATACTTCACAGTGTAATACTGCGTTATACTTCATAGTGTAATACTAGATTATACTTCATAGTGTAATACTGCGTTATACTTCATAGTGTAATACTAGAATATACTTCATAGTGTAATACTGCGTTATACTTGATAGTGTAATACTACATTAAACTTCATAGTGTAATACTACATTATACTTCATAGTGTAATACTATGTTATACTTCATAGTGTAATACTATGTTATACTTCATAGTGTAATACTATGTTATACTTCATAGTGTAATACTACGTTTTACTTCATAGTGTAATACTACGTTATACTTCATAGTGTAATACTACGTTATACTTCATAGTGTAATACTATGTTATACTTCATAGTGTAATACTACGTTATACTTCATAGTGTAATACTACGTTATACTTCATAGTGTAATACTACGTTATACTTGATAGTGTAATATTACATTAAACTTCATAGTGTAATACTACATTATACTTCATAGTGTAATACTATGTTATACTTCATAGTGTAATACTATGTTATACTTCATAGTGTAATACTACGTTTTACTTCATAATGTAATACTACTTTATACTTCATAGTGTAATACTGCGTTATACTTCATAGTGTAATACTGCATCATACTTTATAGCCTAATACTACATTACACTTCATAGTGTAATACTGCGTTATACTTCATAGTGTAATACTGTTTTATACTTCATAGTGTAATACTGCGTTACACTTCATAGTGTAATACTACATTATACTTCATAGTGCTATACTACATTATACTTCATAGCCTAGTACTACATTATACTTCATAGTGTAATACTGCGTTATACTTCATAGTGTAATACTGAGTTATACTTCATAGCCTAATACTACGTTATACTTCATAGTGTAATACTACATTATACTTCATAGTGTAATACTACGTTTTACTTCATAGTGTAATATTACATTATACTTCATAGTGTAATACTGCGTTATACTTCATAGTGTAATACTGTGTTATACTTCATAGTGTAATACTACGTTATACTTCATAGTGTAATACTACATTATTCTTCGTAGTGCAATACTACATTATACTTCATAGTGTAATACTGCATTATACTTCATAGTGTAATACTGCGTTATACTTTATAGTGTAATAGTACATTATACTTCATAGTGTAATACTACGTTTTACTTCATAGTGTAATACTACATTATACTTCATAGTGTAATACTACATTTTACTTCATAGTGTAATACTACGTTATACTTCATAGTGTAATACTGCGTTATACTTCATAGTGTAATACTGCGTTATACTTCATAGTGTAATACTACGTTATACTTCATAGTGTAATACTGCGTTATACTTCATAGCCTAATATTACATTATACTTCATAGTGTAATACTATGTTATACTTCATAGTGTAATACTACATTATACTTCACTAGATAGTAGGTAGCCCGATTCTAACGCATCGGGTATTCTAGAATATGTATGTAGTTTATTTATGAAGATTTTAGAATAATACATTGAATACACAGGATTCGGCCAACCGTGACCAATTAGCAAAGCGTGGTTCAAATCCCGCACCAATTCGCGGCCAGACTGCGCCTGTCGCTGATTGTTCGCGGCCGGCCATGTAGTATATAGCACAGCCATGTAGTATATAACAGCCCACATAGTAAATAGCACAGCCACATAGTACATAGCACAGCCACATAGTATATAGCACAGCCACGTATGATATTGCACAGCCATGTAGTATATTGCATACCCCACGTAGTATATTGCACAGCCCACGTAGTATATTGCACAGCCCACGTAGTATATAGCACAGCCCATGGAGTATATAGCACATCCATGTAGTATATAACACAGCCCATTGAGTATATAGCACAGCCCACAGTGTGTATAACAGCCCACATAGCATATAACACAGCCAAGTAGTTTATAACAGCCCACGTAGCACATAACACAGCTCACGTAGTATATAACAGCCCACGAACACAGTATATAACACAGCCCACGTAGTGTATAACACAGCCCACGTAGTGTATAACACAGCCCACGTAGTATATAACAGCCCACGAAGTGTATAACACAGCCCATGTAGTATAAAGCACAGCCCATGTAGTATAAAGCACAGCCCACGTAGTATACAGCACAGCCCATGTAGTATATAACAGCCCATGTAGTGTATAACACAGCCACGTAGTATATAGCACAGTGCACGTAGTATATAGCACAGCCACGTAGGATATTGCACAGCCACGTAGGATATTGCACAGCCACGTAGTATATTGCACAGTCCATGTAGTATATTGCACAGCCCACGTAGTATATTGCACAGCCCACGTAGTATATTGCACAGCCCATGTAGTATATTGCACAGCCCACGTAATATATAGCAATGTGGGCATCATATCCCTGATAAAAAAAAAGAATTAAAATGAAAAATAGTTATATTCTCGCCTTCCGTTGGCCCCCGTATCCAGGCGAAGCGTTTACCAATGCTCCTCGCGCGCTCTGGTCCCAAAAGTGCATTGCGGTCTCGCGAGATGATAACGTAGCGGTCTCGCAGACCGTTACATCATCATCTCGCGAGATCGCAATGCATGGAGCGTTCACCGGATTGTCGCGAGGAGCGGGAAAGCATAGGCAGCATCAATAGTAAAAAGTTGGTCAGACAGCGTTAATAGCAGCGTTAATGGAGTGCGTTACACCGCGGCATAACGCGGTCCCCTAACGCTGCCATTAATCCTGTGTGAGCGGGGAGTATGGAGCGGGCACTGACTGCGGGGAGTAAGGAGTGGCCATTTTGCCACCGGACTGTGCCCATCGCTGATTGGTCGTGGCTGTTTTGCCGCGACCAATCGGCGACTTGGGATTTCCGTAACAGAAAGACAGACAGACAGATAGAAAGACGGAAGTGACCCTTAGACAATTATATAGTACATAGTGTAATGCTACATTATACTTCATAGCCTAATACTACATTATACTTCATAGTGTAACACCACATTATACTTCATAGTGTAATACTGAGTTCTACTTCATAGTGTAACACTGCTTAATACTTCATAGTGGTGTTTGATTATAATACAATTTTTATTATAGTTATGTTTAACCCTTTCCTGACATGCGCCGTACATATACTGCTCTGCAGAAGGTGTGTTCCAGCAAAGAGCAGTATATGTACGGTGGCACGATCGCGCAGCCTCACACTAAGCGTCGCGGCGATCAGGTGCGGGTGTCAGCTGTATATGACAGCTGACACACCGCAGCAATGCCTATGATCAGTGTTAGCACTGATCATGGGCATTTAACCCCTCTGATGTTGCTCTCAGTAGTGACAGTGGCATAGAGAAGCATCACACAGGGAGGGGGCTCCCTGCGCATTTCCATCGGGACATCACGAGGTCCTGATGGTCTCCATGCAGACCCCCCAGCACCAAGATGGCCACGGGGTCCTTTCGCGTCCTGCAGGGAAGGTGGCTTGCGAGCGCCTGCTCCTGAGTAGGCCCCAGCATGCCTCCTTCCCTCCCTGTCAGATCCTGATCTGAAACTCTGCAGTGATTTGACATTATATAGTGTACACAGTATGGGACTGTACACAAAAAAAAATATTAGAATGTGTAAAAATATTTTTTTTAATATCCCTAAATAAAGAAAAAAAATATTTTTCCAATAAATACATTTATTTATGTAAATGAAAAAAAAAAATAACAGCAGATATATTTGGTATCACCGCATCCGTAACAACCCGCTCTATAAAACTGTCCCACTAGTTAACCAATTCAGTGAACACTGTAAAAAAATAAATAAAAAACGAGACAAAAAACAATGCTTTATCATCTTAGTGCCGAACAAAAATTGCAATCAAATGCGATAAAAAGACGGATGTAAACAAAAATGGTACAGCTGAAAACGTCATCTTGTCCCACAAAAAACAAGCCACCATACAGCTCCATCAGAAGAAAAATAAAAAAGTTATAGCTCTCAGAATAAAGCGATGCAAAAATAAACAGTAGAATTCCTCCACATATGGGGTATCGGCGTATTCAGGAGAAATTGCACAACATATTGTATGGAGCAGTTTATCCTGTTACCTTTTCAAAAAAATACAAAATATGGAGCTAAAAAAGATTTATTTGAGAAAAATGTGATTTTTTTATTACCATGATTCTACGTTATAAACTTCTGTGATGCACCTGTGGGTTCAAGGTGCTCAATACACATAGGGACAATTGTTTGTGGTTTCTACTATTTAGGCACATCAGGGGCACTCCAAACATGACAAAGTGGCTAATTATGCCAGCATATTTTATATTCAAAAAGTGAAATAGTGCTCCTTCCCTTCCGAGCTCTGACGTGTGCCCAAACAGTAGATTTCACCCACATATGGGGTATCAGCATGCTCAGGAGAATTATGTATTGTCTATTTTCTTCTGTTACCCTTGCAAAAGTAAAAAAAAATTAGGTCTAAAGGAACATTTTTGTGAAAGAAAAGTAAATGTTTATTTTTTCCTTCCATATTCCAAAAATTCCTGTGAAGCACCTGAAGGGTTAATAAACTTCTTGAATGTGGTTTTGAGCACCTTGAGGGGTGCAATTTTTAAAATGGTGTCACTTTTGGGTATTTTCTGTCATATAGGCCCCTCAAAGTCACTTCAAATTTGAGGTGGTCCCTAAAATAAATGGTTTTGCAAATTTTGTTGTAAAAATTAGAAATCACTGGTCAAATTTTAACCTTTATAACTTCCTAACCAAAAAAATTATGTTTCCAAAATTGTGCTGATGTAAAGTAGACATGTGGTGAATGTTATTTTTGCGATATAACTCTGATTTAAGGGCATAAAAATTTAAAGTTTGAAAATTGCAAACTTTTCAAATTTTTTTACCAAATTTCCATTTTTTTTAACAAGTAAATACAAGTCATATCGAATAAATTTTATCACTATCATAAAGTACATCAGGTAACGAGAAAACTGTCTCAAAATCACCAGGATCGGTTGAAGTGTTCCAGAGTTATGACCTTATACAGTGACAGTGGTTAGAATTGTAAAAATTGGCCTGGTCAGGAAGGTGAAAACAGGCTTCGGGATGAAGGGGTTACTCTTTTCACAGTAGACTACTTCAAGAAAGCTGCTAAGAATCCAGAGATTTGACTCTAAGGAAATTATAACAGCATCTCTTCCTAGGGGATTTTCTTTTGAATGGCTGTATATAAATATATGGAAAGCTAAGAAACTCTCTTTCCAATCATTATTTTTTCAAGGCCATGTAAACAAAAGCAGAGACATCCATAACAAATATGGTTTCATTATTAATAGAACAATAAAATTCATCATTTAACTAAATTTATTTATTTTTTTTATATTTCCTTCTGCGTGGCTGATAGGAAACAATAGTTCTCGCACTAACTATTTAAACCCGATTTACAACTTACCCTCTGTGTCAGATAGAACAATATTTTGGTCCCTAAGTTGAGGTATATTGATAAGATGCCTCACTTCACTTTGCTGTAGTCAGGGCCGGGAATCAGGACCCGGCGTACCCGGGCAAATGCCGGGGCCCTGGCGAGACAGGGGGGCCCATTCAGGGCCGGTGTTAGGGGCAGGCAGCTGCCAGTGCCTAGGGCCCCCGCTCCCCCAGGGGCCCTCAGCTAGTGGCACATCACGCAGCTGCTATGGGACCCCTGTGAGGCAGGGGGGCCGCCTGTCGCAAGTGCCAACTCCTCCACCGCCACTTTGAACTTTACCGCTGTCTGCCGGTAAAGTTCAAAGCAAATGATGGAGGAGAGAGCGTCACCTGAAGCTCCCTCTCCCATCATTCACCACTCTGCCTCTGACACTGCGGGTGCGCGATGACGTCATCGCGCACTCGCTGTGTGTCAGGCAGTGGAGCGGCAGCCGCCGAGACCAGAGCAGGGAGGGAGCAGCGCGGTGCCGGAACGTTGAGAGGTGAGGAGTGTTTTTTTTCTGTAACTAACAGTGAGTACTGGACTATGGGGCCATTCTTGGGGGGAGGGGGGCTGTGCTGTATACTACATGTCTGTGCTATATACTACATGTCTGTTCTATATACTACATGGCTGTTCTATATACTACGGGGGCTGTTATATGCTACGTGGGCTGTGCTTTATACTACATGGCTGTTCTATGTACTACATGGGCTGTGTTATGTATGTGGCTATGCTATATACTATATGGGCTGTTATATGCTACGTGGGCTGTGCTAAATATACTACATGGCTGTTCTATATTACGTGGGCCATGTTATATACTACGTGGGCTGTTATATGCTACGTGGGCTGTGCTATATACTACATGGCTGTTCTATATTACGTGGGCCATGTTATATACTACGTGGGCTGTTATATGCTACGTGGGCTGTGCTATATACTACATGGCTGTTCTATATACTACGTGGGCTGTGTTATATAATATGTGGCTATGCTATATACTATATGGGCTGTTATATGTTACGTGGGCTGTGCTATATACTACATGGCTGTTCTATATTACGTGAGCCATGTTATATACTACGTGGGCTGTTATATGCTACGTGGGCTGTGCTATATACTACATGGCTGTTCTATATACTATGTGGGCTGTGTTATATAATATGTGGCTGTGCTATTATCTATATAGGCTATTATATGCTACGTGGGCTGTGCTATATACTACATGGCTGTTCTATATTCTACGTGGGCTGTGTTATATAATATGTGGCTGTGCTATATACTATATGGGCAGTTGTATGCTCTGTGGGCTGTGCTATATACTACATGGCTGTTCTATAAACTGCGTGGGCCGTGTTATATACTATGTGGCTGTGCTATATACTATATGGGCTGTTATATGCTACGTGGGCTGTGCTATATACTACGTGGCTGTGTTATATGCTACGTGGGCTGTTATATACTACATGGCTGTGTTGTATGCTACGTGGCTGGGCTGTGCTATATACTACGTGGGCTGTGCTATATACTACATGGCTGTGTTTATATGCGATCATGAATCGTGGTATGTGTTAAAAGGGGGCCCACTGAGACTCTTTCGCCCGGGGCCCTCAAAAACCTGGAGCCGGCCCTGGCTGTAGTCACTTTTTAAGCTATATTTGAGAAATATTTTGGTCCTTAGGGTGCAGCTAGACGGACATATGGTATAAATCTAACCGATATCGGAACACAGTGCAAGGACAGGCTGATGTCTCTCCCATCCTGAGGGAGACATGAAGATGCCACATTCAGGTCAGGAGAGTAGCCAGACAATCCGTGCCCAGCATTCTGATATTGGTCCAATTTATAAGTACGACTGACTGCTCCCTCAATCTAATGGATAATATGAATATGCAGCACCTCATTACGCATGTCATCCTATTATAATGTTGACACTGGCTCTTTAACTTGACCTAAAGTATAGAGAGCTAATTTTCTTCATAAGGAGTTATCTTACTATCTGCTTTGTGACAATGTGTCCCAGTTGTAGATTAGTACTGTCCTATCAAAACAAAAGAAGAGAAAGCTGTTCCCGGTGTCGGCGGTGGCCGGAAGTGTTCAGTTACGGAGCTTCTCCGTCTACTGATATTTGCCCAATTGTCTCCTAAGAAACAAGAACGCTGTTTGGCACACAATGGCACATGATAGTACAGATAAAATAGAAATAGTTGTAAACAAATGAAACAGAGATAGTTAACAGGGTTGTTCAATGATGACTTACTGGTTGGTGGGCATCCTACCTCTGGGACCCTCTTCGATCAGCAGATTGGAGAACTTTTATTCCCAATGGATAACTTTTATTCCTATTACAAAATAGCGCTGCAGGTCAGAAGTCTGACCACAGTTCCATTCATATTCTCTATTGGGTTGCTGTAGAAGCTGTAGTGCTTGGCAGCCCCATATGGAATGAATGGAGCGTAGATCGCACATGGACACTGCCACTCCATTCTAACTGGGGTAAAAGTTACATGTTCTGCCTATTGGTGCGGGCTTGAAGGATCTGATCCCAACTGGTTAACAAATTATAATCTATTCTATGAATAGATAGGTGATAACTTACCTTCACCGGAAAAGCCCTTTCCAGGAGAGGTCGTAATCAGTAGAGGTAGTTATTAGTCGAACGTTTGTCAGTTATCAAATGTGTTTGTCCAACTTTAGAACCTTTGGGAAAACAGGTTAAAGGGGTATTCCCATCTCCAAGATCCTATTCCAATATGTATTAAGTGTAATTATAATAATATTAGCAAATACCTCCAATTAGAAATGTAATATAGCTTTTCTGATTCTCTATGTCTCTTTCCTTATTGCAGGACCTTATGTACTGTATCTGTGGTTAACTTACGACCACCAGCAATTAGGTAACTAACTGTGGCTATATCAGTGGTTGTAACTTGTAACCATAGATACATAAGTTCCTGCAATGCCTGTACATGAGGAAAGAGACATAGCGAATCAAAAAAGCTATACTACATTTCTAATTGGAGGTATTTGTTCATATTATTATTACACCTACTACATATTGAGATAGGATCTTGGAAATGGGAATCCCCCTTTAAGTTATTTTACACTGATAAAAGACACCTTTTGATCCTTTCAGATAAGTAGGACTGACACAGTTATACTTTTTTGTATGATAAACGTTCTGTACAATACTCGGTCACTATGACATTGGTTCCGTCCTGCTCATGCAGTCTATGGTTTCTTTAACTGATGACAATTACATGTATATTGGTTAAGATGTGCAGATCCACCCCAGTTAGATATCAGCAAAAAGCTTGCTCTGTGGATTTGACCCGACCTTACACACATTGGGCTCAGCTCAGCATAAATGCATTCAGTATAGGGTGAGGAGAGTATTCTGCTGCCGGACAGCTCTGCAGGTAGCTTATCTCCAGGAAGAACTAAAAGAATGGACATTTAAATTCCAGATGCTCAATCCTTCTCTCCTCTGATACTAACTTGTGGGGAAGGGTTGGGAGACCCACACAGGTACTAATTTAGAGGTTAAGTCGTCTTTCATCTGGTGTGTATGGGGGACTTACTGGGTGTTGACATTTACCCATGAATTAGAACGGTGGACTGTATGAGCAGTGAGCTAGGCCTTACCCGAGTGCTATGTGCACTAAAAAGTTTGCTTGAACTTTTATGAATTATCTGTTCAGTAACAAAATAGTATTGACAGGCTGGACTTGCCACTTATATCTATTAATATTCTACTGCTTTTATTCCCGCTTGAAATCTAAAGTCTAAACTGCTTTTCCGGAACACCTTGAGAACATAAAAGCACTCTAAACCTTGATTGACAAAGTGATTTGAGTGGTTTCCTTTAAAGCTCACCTATTAAATCATTGTGACTTAAAAGCCTGATTTGTTATCTGTTATTAAATGCAGGTGTTTGCAAACCCTATATGTCAACTAAACATTTCATTTAAAGAGCAAGTTAGAAAGCATTTGTACACATTCAAAACCAATTAATTATTAGCTTTTCATGCTTCAAGAGCTCCTGCATATTCTGCTTGTGCAATTTTTATGCGATGCATGCTTCTCCTGACCTTTTGGTGATGAGGCTTCCTCATGAGAGACATCCTAAACCAGTAAAGATTTTTGAATAAATTATTAAACAGCATGTATGTTAGTACTTGGATAAGAATACAGTAATTAACAGGAGCCAGCATGGGTTTATAACAAACAAGTCATGTCAGACTAATTTAATTTCCTTTTATGATGGAATCACTGACTGGGTGGATAAAAGAAATGTGGTAGATATAATATATCTTGACTTCAGCAAAGCATTTGATAAAGTATCTCATACTATACTTATTAAAAAAATGACCAAGTATGAGATTGACAAGGCTACAATTAGGTGCATTCATAACTGGCTCAGTGATTGTACTCAAAGTGTGGTGATAAATGGTTGCACATCCAATTGGAATAATGTTTCAAGAAGAGTACCACATGGCTCTGTCCTGACCCCACTGTTGTTCAACATTTTTATAAAAGATCTAGATAAGGAAACTGAAGGTAAACTAATCAAATTTGCAGACAATGCAAAGCTTTCGTCGATACGTCGCTTCACTGCATTGCGACGCACCTGCAGCGACGAAAGTGTGAAAGAGGCCTTAAGTGACAGGACATGGTATTCAAGGTCAAATGCTACCTGTATAACCTCACCTTCCCCCCAGATATAAAACAATAAATGGGAGAAGGAAGACATTGTTGATTGGCTGCAGCAATAACAGTGTGTCAACATGTGGTCATTAGAGTGCCAATGATAGGCTCTAAGAATGATGATAGACACCCCTGTGGTCCCCACTGTCATGTCAACGCATGATCTCTAGAGCATGGGGAATATAGGCCAGGAAAGCATGGCACAGGAGAGGCAGAGGATTAACAGATTATTACTCTTTTTCTTATTTTTCACCAATGTAAGCTGATTGCAAAGACATTTCTTGAGGTTGGAGAAGCCCTTTTAATTTTCTGTAAATTCTCATTTAGTGATTCAAATGCAAACTAAATTCCCTTTTCTTATGTTTTTGAAGAAAAAAATTGAATACTGAACAAAAACAACCTTCAGAATGATAAACTGGCACATTGTGGTGAAGTGAAGAAGCCCAGGAACGGAATGAAAATTTTCTGGGTTTGAGAAAACAGGAGAATTCTGTAAAGTCTCTTTTTATTCCAGAAAGGTATGGATTACTTATCAAAGCAATCTGGGGTAGGACATCTCCAGTGACTCAAGCCACAAAACCCAAGAGTGCGAGGAGCAGATTGTGTGAGTGCTGACCTAGACAGGTATGATTTTGTCTATTTGTCAGTCTATCTCATCAAGTCACCTTTGAAAGATGCTGAATCGGCTTTGTTTACACTGTAACTCATCGGGGAGCTGAGCTAAAAAAATAACATTCCCTTTTTCTTGGCATCTACCTGATGATTTTGGATGACGGTGTTGACTATACCTCAGAGAATCCTGCTGACAGAACTGAACCAGGGCTTATTGAGAAATGATGTCTGGTAGTTATGTCCCTGTATGATGCTGTTCATTACTGCACTTTTAATTAGTGAAAGATAAACAACCATGCTATATTGTTATTAGAATGAAATGAAGAGTCTTATGCCATTCATTACAAATGTGTCATTTCATTACTGACGCAAGAAATAATTACCATAATCACATGTATCAGGGACTCAGATGCAACCGTGCTGGTACAGATACGTCATTGTCACTGCTAATTAAAGCTTAACATATGTTTAGCACAAATTGTTTCGTTCCTTAATATAACATTTAGGAAAATTCTATTGATGTAAGCAATTCTTCCATTACATAGGAAATGTTCATTGTCTAACAAGGTTTCTTTTAATCTCTCCTTTGTTACACACAACCAGACACTTGTTTAGGCCAGTTTTACATTAGCGTTTGCATGAGCTACGGAGGGCTGCGGACTTCCTCCGTGAAGTCCCACCCTCAGCCGCACCTTCACCGCTAGCTCCGCCTACTTCTGCATGCAGCCAGCATGCGGCCTGCGTACCTATCTTTAACATTAGGTACGCAGGTTGTGTGGCTGTATGCGGATGCTTCCGCATGCGTCGTTTTGATGATGCGGCGACCAGCGTAGAACGCAGCTTGTAGCAATTTTATTTTTCTCCGCATCGTCAAAACGATGCATGAGGAAGTATCCGCATACAGCCGCACAACCTGCGTACCTAATGTTAAAGATAGGTACGCAGGCCGCATGCCGGCTGCATGCAGAAGTAGGCAGAGCTAGCGGTGGAGGTGCGGCTGAGGGCGGGGCTTCACGGAGGAAGTCCGCAGCCCTCCGCAGCTCATGCAAACGCTAATGTGAAACTAGCCTTAGTCAGTCTTTTTTTTAATCTCACTCACATATAGTGCCATTAATTGCTCAGTGCTTTACAGACATTATCACTGTCCCATTGGGGCTCAATCTAGATTCCCTATCAGGATGTCTTTAGAGAGTGGAAAGAAACAGCAGAACCCAGAGGAAACCCACGCAAACACAGGGAGAACATACAAACTCCTTGCAGATGTTGTTCATGGTGAGATTTGCACTCAGTCCCCCAGTTCTGCCAAGCAGTAGTGCCGACCACTGAGCCAATATGTAATATTGTTTAGTCTGTGTAAATGCCGCTATCCTCCTAAACTTGTGGTTGCTTTTCTTTTGTTCCTGTGCCTTTCAGTTCCTTAGATATGGCCTCCTCTTCCCTGTATATAAATGTAGTGTTTTAGCAAACTGGGCATAGTCCTCCAGAAAAGCTTATGGCCACACTCTTTGGCCAACAAGACTAGATTTACAGAAGAAGAGGAGGCCACATTTGAGGACCAGAAAGATGCAGAAACAAAAGAAGTGACCAGTACTCTTTAAACAGTAATTGAAAAAAACATTGTAGGGAGCACATCTCCTCATGTAAGAAGGGATATACTGCCAACCATATGCAAACTGTATGAACAGATCAAACCTGCCGTTAAGTTTGTAAACCGAAATATGACAGTGTAAGCAATTTGCATCAATGTTTATAGCTAGATAACATAGAAATACAAGCTAAAACATCCCTAACATTGAGATACACTTCCATAGTAAGCTTGTGGATCATTCCGAGCATAAAAAAATGTCTTTCCAATCAAGAAACATTGTGTAAGGAGTTGTTTCCTCAATCTTCATACATTGACTGTAGTTCACCCAAGACCATTTCAGGTAGCAGATATTTTTTATGTGATTTTCAATATCAAGACATGTCATGTTATGCAAGATATAAAACTTCAGACACATGAAAATCTAATCTATTTACCCAGCATATCCGCACCACGAGAGCAAACCCAACAACGTTAAACTCTTAAGAGGTGTGTTTGACAAATAGGCAATGTGAGTTCATGGATGGCTTCTCACCCTCTGTGCTACACTTGGTGAGACCTCCTCTCTATCTCAAATGTCCTTCAAATTGAAAAGATGCAAGTCACAGATTTCAATAAAATTTAGCATGGTGACATTTCAGCCACAATGGGACTATTTTAGGTCAACACAGGTGCAAAAATGTGTGTGCATCAGCTATTTAAACCCTTTTTGGTGTTAAGGTTATGACTACATTGTGATGGAGACTTTAAACTGCGAGGAGAATATCAACAAAAAATGAATTAAAATGGCCTAACTGCAGCACAGTCCTTGAAGGGCCGGGTATATGCAGGGGTATCCAAACCAGAATCCTGTAAGCTATGGTTCTCCCCGGTGCACACTATAAGTACATACGGCTTGTAAACCTTTCTTTTAGCCACTCTTTCTCCCTACAATGCTGATTAACATTTTAATCAAGTATTTTTCCTTACAAAGATATTAACTTTATTTGATCAAATAGATTTTTTTCCATGTTTAAAAGAAATCAAATAAATTAATACATAAAAAGACGAAAAAGACAAAAATAACAATATGTTCATATTGGAGAGATTTGCCATATGGCTTTTGCTTAATAGACACAGAACGCCTCTAAACTTTTGTTACTGGGCCTCCCATTTAATTATTACAAACATAAGCTAATTATTACAGTGACAAGAGGAACAAATCAAATTTTCTGGAGTGGTAGTAAAATTATTATAGACATATCTTTCAATCTAACACACACAGCTGCAAATGAAAGGAATACACAAATTGCCCAATTGTAATGGTCAAAGTAATTGCAGCCTAATCAAGATGTTTTTGTAGCATACCTATTATTATTATTATAAATGGAGTTGAAAAGAGAAAACATTTGATATGCTAATGAAGGATACGGGAAGAATGGAGTTTAAATGGACAATGTTAACTTGATATGAGAATAAGAAGTCATGAAACAAAAAAACATGGGCCCCGATTCATCAAGTCCAGCATTGTTGAGGGGGCATGTTGGAGTCAGAGACGCCTGATTCATAAACAAGCACATGCCTCTTAATGAATAAGGCGCCTCGTAAAAGAAGCATGCGCCTGCGTGAATTTCACAACAGTTCTTACTCCAGTTTGAGACTGGGGTAAGATTTGTAGAGTAAAGGCCCCGTCACACATAGCGACGCTTAAGCGATCCCGACAACGATACGACCTGTCAGGGATCGTTGCTGCGTCGCTATGTGGTCGCTGGTGAGATGTCAAACAGTGAGATCTCCCCAACGACGCAGCAGCGATGCGGCGACCTGTAGCGACCTGTACAACGATGCTATTTCATGACGATTCAATGGGACGTCCTGTCAACGAGGTCGTTGGTAAGGTGTCAAACACAGCGATGTGTGCTACCCAGCGGGACCTCAACGATCAAAAAATGGTCCAGGCCATTCCGACACGACCAGAGATCTCACAGCAGGGGCCTGGTCGCTGCTACGTGTCACACATAGCGAGATCGCTACTGAGGTCGCTGTTACGTCACAAAACTTGTGACTCAGCAGCGATCTCGCTAGCGATCTCGCTATGTGTGACGGGGGCTTAAGGCATGCCACAGCTCCTCATGAATTAGACAAGTGGGCCATGCAATGCTCAGTTCCATCCATGATGGTTGAGAAAGTTCACGTTGTGCAACAACTTGTGACTTTTCAAACTGTTTTAACACAGGTTTCTGGCTTAAATGCTTTGATCAATTGCAGCCATAGTTTCCAAGGTTATTCCTATCTGGAACATTTATGGTATCTCCACAGGATATTCCATAAAGGTTTGATAGATGCAAGTACCATCACTGAGACTCACATCTATATCCAGAATGGTGCAATTTAGAATGTACAGGTGGATGTGCATATACAGCTCTCTCCAGTCACTTGTATGGGAGTTCTGAATATTGCCAAGCAATAATATTTCAGTGGCAAACATACTACTTTCTAGCGATCTGTCTGGCAGTTGGAATTTGTCTTGTCCTTGGGTTCTCCGCTTATCCTGCTCTTCCTCAGGTTCTCTGCTTGTCTCGCCCCTTCCTCAGGTTCTCTGCTGACAGTATGTTAGGAAATTTGTGATTTATGCAATATACTAGGTACAGAGAGACACTTGATGTTGTGGCTAGGTTCAGAGAACCAAAATATATCTTACTGTATGCCAGGATATTTGAATACTAAAAGGTAAGTACTTCACCTTGACATTTTCTATCAAAAGATTTTCTTGCCACTGTTGGGCTCTAAAAAGTGTGATGCGTGGTGCATCCAGAGTTTGCCGTTCCAGCATGGAGAGCAGCCGTGTGACAAAGGTAACCAATTGTGACCTAGGGCTGGGACTAGAACTGTCTTTTCATGTGCAATGGGCCAGGGTGCTCACTGACTGTGACCTAATGGACTTGCCCATGACTACCACCCTGTGCCACCTTGTTACATTTGGCAAAGTCTGCAGGATCGAACTCAGCAGCCCTGAAACCCCAAGACTGCCAGAGAAGGATCCGGGGTCTACAACCAGGATGGGAGCAGCTGAGATGGCGTTCCCAGCACCTTTCCCCATTGGAACTGGACGAGAGGCTGACAGTGACTTTGAAAAGACTCCTGAGCTTTGGGAAGTGTTGACTGCCGTGAAGGAATTGAAGATAGCGGCTGACAGTCGCTGTGAATTATTGACCGCCATGAAGGAATTAAAGATGGCAGTTGACAGTGACTTAAAGATGGCACCGAACACTGATTGGGAAACAGAGGTCAGTGGCATGAAAATAAAGGAGCGTGCCACCTTTCGTGGGCATCATGTGAGAGATTTGGCACCGAAAGAAAGAAGGCCGCACCCCATTGTGATCGGTGCCCGCACGAAATGGGTGAGGGCGAAGAGAGAACTTCCGCCCCTACAGCAGAACTTGGAAAAATTGGTGAAGCGACAGGGATCGTAGAAGCCTGACAAAGGTAGACTACCTGTTGATGGATGAGACGTCATTGCTGGACACGATGGAAAGGCGCAGCACATCTTACAGCTGCGGCATCGGCCGCCAGGACTGGCAGTGATCTAGGGCCCGGGCGGAGATGGGCCTGCATTTCGTGGCCTGTGGTCAGTGGAGCTGGAAGAATGGCATCCATTCTGGAAGCCGGACAAGCAGCCATTGGAGACTGAGGAGTTTGAGGGATTTGCAGTGCCAGGAACCAGAAGGAGTGTGGAAGACTCTGAAGGATGCCCTGCAGGAAATTGTGGCAGCTGCGATCACCAGCGGCCATGCCAGAGGACTGTCACCAGACACAGCAGCGGTGAGTAGGGAGTTCTTGCCTGGCCGACCCATCACCTCAGCCCCTTTACTTCCTGTGGCCCCGCTGTCATCGCCGGAGGCCTCTCGTCTCCCAACTCTGCCATCTCTAGTAGCGATGGCCCCTGCATTCTCCCTGCCCATGCCTTTTCCAGCTGACACCAGTGGCACTTATGTGGAAGAGCCCCGGGTGCCCACTGCTGCAGAGGCTCAGTGGATCCAGGAAGTCATCCGGGAGAAAAAGCGTCAGAAACGTTGCATTGTGCAAGAGCTGCAGTGCCCCTGCGGAGCATATGTGTCTGGCCGGATGACCAGCGGAGTGATCCGGTACTTTGACCCCTCAAAGGGTTACGGCTTTATTTTGGAGAACGGCATGAGAGAGTGTATGTTAATGCCGGATCGGTATGTTGCAAAGGCCCCATACAGGAAAGGGAGCAGTAGCATTTATAAAGGAGTTGGGATACTAGGGGCCATATGCGGTGGCCATACAAATGGTCAAGGAGCAAGGAGACAAGTATGGCATCAGGACCGAGGTGTCAGGAGTGGTCATCACGGTCACAGATAAAGGACTACATTTGTTTTCCCCTCCTCCCAGTTTGGTTGCGCATATTTGCGCACCCCCTGCTGGATCACGGGCCTGAAAACCCTGCGAGGGTTGGTTACCAGGAACTGTGCGTGTAGCTGTTACAAGGACTGACATCTTTAGCCTGGAACTTTCCCCATTTTCACCTTGGACTAGCCTCCTGTTAAGCACAGCACATAAAATTTGTTAGTAAGCTGGTGATCTAGTCAAAGGAAGGAGGGGGGAAGTTGATTAGGAGGATCCGAGGAGCGAGCCGGTTCAAGACTGTGCGGATGGATGATGAGTTGGCCATCAGGCCAGGGAATTTGTTTTACAAGTTACAGGAGCAAGGGGACCAGGGCCAAATGGACTCGTGTTAAGAGAGACTGAGACTCTGTTGCATTAAGGTTTAAACTTAGCCGAAGTCATGCCTGATTTGTCGGCAATATTAACTAGAGACTGCCATACTGTTATTATTGTTTTATGCCTGTTGTATTACCTCTCCAGGTGCCGTCATGGTCGGGGACGATCATGTGTAGGAGGGAGGGGCGTAAGGAGGTGGCAGGGACCGACATTTGCCTCCCCTCTCTCCTTTAACTTGTGTGGTACCCGGATAGTTTGCCTGTAATGTTTTATGTCATCTGTCTGTATTGAATTCATGTGCTGTGTTTGTGTTGTTATAACATGTTCTCTTAATGTAAACCCTGTATTGTATATTCCCTCTGTTGTATTGTTAGGGTAGGGATAGAAAGAGCTAATAAAAGGGGCCAGTCTAGCCAGTGTGTAAGGAGCAGGAAGTTCCTACTTCTGTGCATAGCCCGGCAAGTTTTCCCGTGGCAGGACGTGTGATCCTGTCTGGGACAGAAATGACCCCCCGGCTGGGGAAAGGATTGCCACAGGACTGTCAGGCAATAAGAACGGGCACTAGGACTAAGGAGACGCTCTCCCAGAGACTGTTAGCTCCCAGGAGCTGATTGGGAGCTGATACTTCTGCTGCTGCTGTAGCTGATGGAACAGCATTTTTGAATAGGGACAGCTCAGGAATTGTTACTGTCTTCTCCACTTCATCTGCATTAAACAAGTTGCCACTTGTGGGCTCTAAAAAGTGTGACGCGTGGTGCATCCAGAGGATGCCGTTCCAGCATGGAGAGCAGCCGTGTGACAGAGGAAACCAACTGTGAGCTAGAGCTAGGACTAGTCTAGAACTGTCTTTTCATGTGCAAGGGGCCGGGGTGCTCACTGACTGTGACCTAGTGGAGTCGCCCATGACTACCACCCCGTGCCACCTTGTTACATACAAAGTAATGTCCATAAAGGCAAAATGTTTGAGCTTGAGAACTTGAATGGCCTGCGCAGACTGTTGACCTCAGCCCCATCCAACATCTCTGGGGTGAACTAAGATGTTCTACATCATTGTCTGACCTCACAAATGCTCTTTTGGATGAATGGGAAAAAATTCCCTCAGACACCTCCGAAATCTTGTAGAAAACCTGCCCAGAAGATTGGAAGCTGTTATTGCTGCAAAGGTTGGACAGCCTTCATATTAATATTAAGAATTGAATATCATATATCTCTTGTAGATGTCATGAGTACCCTACACAGTAGGTGCTGACAGAAAAGAATTCTGGAACGGTGGGCTGAGCACTTTAATAATATTCTTAATCGCCCTGCCAATATCAATGATGAGGCTATTGCTCGCCTGCCCCAGGTAGAAATCAACAAGGACCTTGATGCTCTTCCAAGTGGAGATGAAGTCAGGAAAGTAGTAAAACAACTTTCTGGAAATGATGCTATACCTGCTGAGCGGCCCTGCTTTGATGCAAATGGTGACCAAACTATTCCAGTATATGTGAAAAAAGGAACAGGTTCTGCAACAGATGAAAGATGCCAGCATAATTCACATATACAAGAGGAAAGGTAATCGCCAATCTTGTGACAACCATCGAGGCATCTCCCTTCTGTCCACTGTAGGCAAGATATTTGTCTCTTGCTCAACCGCCTTTTACATCACCTTGAGCAAGGCCTATTATCCGAAAGCCAGTGTGGTTTCCGTGCTAAACATGGAACAGTAGATATGGTCTTTTCAGCACATGAACTTCAGGAAAAGTGCCAGGAGCAACACCGTGACCTCTATGTAACTTTTGTTGATTTGACCAAGGCTTTCAACACAGTCAGTAGAGACGGCCTGTGGAAGATCATGGCAAAATTTGGCTGCCCGAGCAAGTTCATCTCAATCGTCCGGCAGTTCCATGATGGCATGATGGTGAAAGTTCTGAACGATGGAGACGAATCTGAGGCTTTCCCAGTAACAAAAAGCGTAAAACAAGGCTGTGTGCTTGCTCCAACCCTGTTCAGTATGCTATTCTCTGCAATGTTAAGTGATGCCTTTAACAACTGTGAAGATGGAATCCAGATTAGGTACTGGACTGATGGCAAGCTATTCAACCCAAAACGCCTGAAGGCGGTTACGAAAGTGCATGAGACTGTTATCCGTGAATTATTATTTGCTGATGACTGTGCACTTAATGCTAGCATGGAACAGCAGATGCAGCATGAAATGGAATGTTTTTCACAAGCTTGCAACAGTCTTGGTCTCAAGATCAACATTAGAAAAACCGAAGTCATGTATCAACCTGTTCCAGGAAAACTATACAAGGAGCCACGTATCACGGTGAAAGAGCAAAGCAGTCGATAACTTCACCTACTTGGGCAGCACACTTTCCCGTGAAATAACCATAGACGCTGAGGTTAATAACAGAATTGCCAAAGCCAGTGCCACCTTCAGGAGACTGCGTAAGAACGTCTGGGAATGAAGGGGACTCAGCCTTACCACCAAGCTGAAGGTCTATTGCGCGATAGTCCTCACCACACTTCTCTATGTTAGCGAGACTTGGACAGTCTACAGCCAGCATGCTAAGCAGCTTAATCATTTCCACATGAGTTGCCTCCGCAGACTCCTCCACATCAGGTGGCAAGACAATGTCCCGGACACGGCAATTTTGTAACAAACTGGGCTCTGCAGCGTTTACACTCTCCTGCTGAAAGTCTAAGCTAGGTGGGCTGGACACGTGGTTAGAATGTCTGACAGCTGACTACCGAAACAACTGCTGTACAGAGAACTGTGCCAAGGAAAGCGAGCAGTTTGGGGGGCAGAAAAAGTGCTATAAAGACTGCCTTAAGGTGTCTCTCAAAAACCTGGAAGTCAACACCAATGAATGGGAAGAGCTTGCCCTGGATCGTCCAGGTTGGCGGGGCAGGATCACCTCAGGAGCACATGCAGCTGAAGACAGGAAAATCTTTGACTCAAAAAGAAAGCTCGCTGTCCGCAAGGCACAAGTAGAATCTGGTGTACTGACCACATCTGCTTCCTTATGTCAAGTACAGTATGTGGGCAAACCTTCAGGGCCCGGATTGGACTCATCAACCACCTCCGGACCCATAACTACTAATTCTCTTCTAACCCTGAAGTCATGGTCCTCTTCGACTACGAAGGACGAACATCACACAGTAGGTGTCCCAATATTTATGCTTATAGAATGTATCTTCTGCAAGAAAACTGACCTGAATTGCCTAAAAATCTTTCTATCATCACAATTGTAGTGTGACATTACAGGGAGAGGGCAATTTTCTTGTAGGAAGATCGGAAAAAATGAGACTAATAAGAACTGAGTGACTGCCTACACCAGGGGTGTCAAGCTGCATTCCTCAAGGGCTGCAAACAGGTCATGTTTTCAGGATTTCCTTGCATTGCACAGGTGATAATTTAATCACCTGCAGAGAATGATTCCAGCACCTTGTGCAATGCTAAGGAAATCTTGAAAACACACATGGTTTGAGGCCCTCGAGGAATGCAGTTTGACACCCCTGGCCTACACCATCAAGCCCAGAACTGCCAGGCTAATTCATTATTCAGAGGGCACAAAATAAGAACGATGAAGCAATGATCACTCCCCTTTCCGTCCTACGGGCCATCACCAAAACTCTGGCAGAGGGAGCACTGAAGGCACTGGCTGCTCTTTCAGAGAAGGATCTAAATTAAAAGTGCCCATGCTGAAGCAGGAGCGGATTAGGATCCTGCTGACATCTCAACTCATGTTTTGATAATGTAAATGGTTTCTTTTACACATCTCAACCCAAAAGTAAATTTTCAGTGTTGGGTGGAATTTTTCCTAATGTGAAAATGCCTTTTATTACTATCATTTCACCAGTCTGATCAATATATGTTCTTTTCGTAAATGAATTTTATGTCTGTCTGCTATCTAGCAATTTCAGTAGTGTGGTTCTATCTATTTTACTCTGACGGCATACTGAGCAAAATTGTAACCTTAACATTTTATCAACGCTTCCAAAATATATAGGGAGAAGATTCTCTTCAAACCGGAAATTTCTATAAAGACAATTTTCATCCGCACCGTGTGTGTGTATTGTTATTGAAGGTGAACAGTTGTAGCTCTCCTAATTCCTGCATGGGCTAACATTGTGAAAGTCAAAGAAGCACATTATCCCCATGAAATGTAAGAGCTACTTAGTGTACAATCCGCGCAAAGCAATATGTAGACATATTAAAGTAGAATTATCCTCTCGGATTGTGGAAAATTAATTTACCGACACATTCAAAAGTGTCAGCTGGATAATTGCAGAAGAAGAGCGAGGGTTAATAACAGATTTATTTCTGACCTCCATGAATTCCCTACTGCATTTTTATATTTCACTAAACTGTGAGCTGTGATTTTAGGTAGAAAATATGCCTTCAGCAGAATGGATATTTATTGACTGACTGGATTTACAGTCTATTGTTTCTGGAGTTTTTGGACTGTAGATTTTAATGGTTTCTGCTGGGAAGAAAATAATGTTATTGTCAAAGATTCAAAAAGAGATCCTTTGTAATAAGAAAAAATGGATTACATTGAGAATGAGTAGCCAAAGATCTTGGCAATGGTCAGCCGTTTTTATTAGTTGTTATTGCCCAATTTGCGATTTGATGTACAACAATAAGGCCACGTTTACACTTTCAGTATTTGGTCAGTATTTTCATCAGTGTTTGTAAGCCAAAACCAGGAGTGGGTGATAAATACAGAAGTGGTGACGTGTTTCTATTTTCTGCTGATTATTCCACTCCTGATTTTGGCTTACAAATAATGAGATAAAATATTGTCTCCAGGGCTGTATGTAACATTGCAGCTCTTTTCCATTTACTTGGATGGGACTAAACTGAAATACAAGACCTAGACCATGGGCAAGAGTGGCGTTGTTTCTTGTATTAAAAAAAGTCAGATACTTTTGCCTTATAATGAACAGATCTTTAAATATAAACTTTTAATTATATACCTATGGGTATAGGTATCGTCACGCTCCACCAAAGAGCCAGACAGCGCATGGTGAGATGGATGCAATGGGAAGCACTGTCACTAGGGAAAGATTAGAGGGACAACACCTGAAATTTGCCTGCGCAACCCTGAGCTCCCTGACATCACTAAACGGGTTCTTTCACTCCGTGCTGAGATCGCATTCCTATCCCTGTCTTGCCCTTAGCACGATTCTGGCTAGTGGAAAGGGAGGCAGGAATGCTAGGTCTGCTCTATAATAAAGACACAATGGAAAACAGACAAAGGTAACAAAAAGCAGCAATCCCTCAACGTGCACCCAAAATATGGAATGGTATAAAAGAGGAAAAGAAGGGAAAGGTAAATAAAAAAGGGAGATAATCAAAAGGAAGAAACCAGACAAACTTCCAAACAGCAACCTCAGGAGACAACTCGTAAACGACTTCTCTTTCCAGGGCTCACAGCTCCAAACCAGTTTCAAGATATAGCAAGCTATCACTGGCAACTACTCAGACTAAGAGGTGAGCACTTATACCAGAGGGGAGTGTAAAAATAAGAACAGCTGAGATATCTCAGGACGGAAAGCTTTAATAGACAAGCAGGATTCTTTAACCTTTGCAACAAACGAACAATGTAAATCTGCACAGCTAATTGGAAAGCAAAGCAGATGCAACCAGTGCAGGCGTGCGTGTAGCCAAACGCTGTGATCTTCTGACCCCTAAAATGGAGGAGACTAGTCTCTGTCATGGTATCCCTGTGACAGGTATTTATGTAACCTATGGGTATAGGTATATGTGTATATCTGACTTTGAAGGGTATGTACAGTTTTGCATTCAATTTCTATTAGTCCAATGCAGTCAAAATTGCCTGAGCTAAGTGCACTGATGCACTTAGCGAAAAACATACATAGGTAGGTTTTCCTGACATATGCTTTAGCACATATAATTATAAGGTGTGGTATGTTTTTTTGCAATCACTCTTGTATAGGATAGGTGTCACGGGGCTACCGCGACATAGAGTTTCCAGAGAACCGCAGCGCTCTGGGCCTCATTCACACACAGTGAACAGAAGCTCTTCTCCTGTATTTTGACCTGGCTGCTTTGTGCCAGCAGTGCAGGAGTTAACCTTATTTGCTAAGTTGCTGTGAGCTGGATCTCTCAGCTGAGGTGGATTTTTGTAATCTCCTCCTCTATATAGACCCAGCCTTGACTACAGCTAGTGTCAGTGATCAATTCTGCTGCCTGGCTTGGAGGTTGATATTTGGAGCTTGGAGGTTTATTACAGAGATTGGTGTCTGCGGTTTTGGTTGCATGTTAAACCTGTTTTCCTTCCTAGTTTTCTCCTTCTCTTCCCTTCTATGTGAACCCTCTGTGGTTGTGTGAGCATTTGGTGAGTTTGTGACTTTTAGTTACCTTGTCTGTATACCCTGTTTATTGTTGTGTTTATACACTGGTGCAGTCCTTCTCCCTGGGGGGGGAGAGGGGGCCATTTAAAGGGCCTGCACAGGAGACAGGGATACGCTGGAGGCTCGGGCCTCCTAACCATCATAGTTACCCCCGAGATAAGGGAGAGCCAGGACCCCATTAAAGTGGTAGGGACAGGTGCGGGTCCCAGTACGCCATCCTGCCCCTTTAACGCCACTTACGGCATGACAATAGGTGTCAAGGCATACCTCCAGACTGTGGCCAATGACAGGATTCGTGTATGTGCCCGATAGTGGATACAAATGCAGTCTGCACCTAGCCTTTGTGTCTCTTTGCCACTGTCTCCCTCCAGCTTCTTCCCTTTCCATAGACTTTTTTTTAGACAGCAGGTGTCCCTTGATCTTTTATTGAAGACAGATCTGTAGACAGACAGCAGTTTTTCATAGTGATGAGTGCAGAAGATAAGTAGTGACTGATAAGTGGAAAGAAAAAGTAGTATTTTCCTCTAATAAGATACATTAGTAAGGTACTTTACTTTGCTTGTATTATATTGATTTGTGAGATTAAATTAAAACAGTATTATGTAAAATTAGAAGTGTACTAACTGTTACCATTTCATTATTCTACAAATACATCCACAAAAGAGTCGTAGACAAAAAGTGATATTACATTTTGATTAACTTTATGATACATGGTGGTATGGATGTGCATTTCTTTGAAAGATACAAAACTAAGGCTAGAAAGTCCAGAGTCTTATAGCTTTATCAGAGTATCCGTGCCAAAAATTTATTACTAGTCTAGTAACCATTGTATTGTTGGTTATTGCTGATTCTTTATATTCAGAGCATAAATGTGCATCTGGATTTTCACATTATGTCTTCTGAACCAAAGCTTCATTTCATTCTGTACATTGCGATGTGCATGTTGTCCCAGCACAACTTGCCAAGCAATATGACATGGGCAGCGATCACACTGTTGCTGGCTTGGTACCCAATAGATGCTCAGGACAGATACAGATGGCATTTGGTCCAAGAACGGCATCTGGCCTGTTACTGATCAGGGGAATTCAATATGCTGAATGCTTACATCTTTAAATATTATTCATATTTGATGCTATCACTATTCAGAAAGTTTTATTTAACCCCATATAAGCCGTATAAATATTCTACTTGTATCCTATAAAAGGTTGTCTAGAGACATCTTTATGCACTGTATTAGAAGCTGAAATAATGGGATTTCACAGCTAGGTCCGCTCTCCAAATAACTTTGTTTCAAAATGTCACAAATGTCCCATTTTTGCAAAGTAAGAGGCATATAAGGAGGCTGGGATAAATGGAGTGCAAATGAATAGACATCAGTGAATCTTTTGAAATTTGAATTCGACGACTTTCCCCAAAAATTTGATTCTCAGCGAATAAATCTGCACAAATCTCAATACTGAAGAGTTGATAATTGTCCAGAAAATACATGTGGGGAGAGGACAGATAAAGAATACCACTGACCATAAGAGCTTACACTAATACCAGATAGAGGGAGGGAGAGGGGGAGAGACAGTAGAAGAGAGAGAGGGGAGAAAGGAAGAAGAGAGAGGGAGAGACTACTACTGACCATAAGAGCTTACACTAATACCAGATAGAGGGAGAGGGGGAAGGAGTAGAAGAGAGAGGAGAGTAGAAGAAGAGAGAGAGGGAGAGACTACTACTAACCATAAGAGCTTACACTAATACCAGATAGAGGGAGGGAGCGGAGAGAGAGTAGAAGAGAGAGGAGAAAGAACGAAGAGAGAGAAAGAAAGGAAGAAGAGAGAGAGGGAGAGACTACTACTGACCATAAGAGCTTACACTAATACCAGATAGAGGGAGAGGGGGAAGGAGTAGAAGAGAGAGGAGAGTAGAAGAAGAGAGAGAGGGAGAGACTACTACTAACCATAAGAGCTTACACTAATACCAGATAGAGGGAGGGAGCGGAGAGAGAGTAGAAGAGAGAGGAGAAAGAACGAAGAGAGAGAAAGAAAGGAAGAAGAGAGAGAAGGAGAGACTACTACTGTCCATAAGACCTCACACTGATGGAGGATAGAAGGCGGGAGGGAGGGAGAGGGGGAGAGAGAGACTACTACTGACCATAAGAGCTTACACTAATACCAGATGGATGGAGGGAGGGAGAGGAGGCGAGAGAGTAGAAGAGAGGAGAAAGGAAGAAGAGAGAGAGAGAGGGAGAGACTACTACTGTCCATAAGACCTAACACTGATAGAGGATAGAAGGAGGAGGGAGAGGGGGAGAGAGAGACTACTACTGTCCATAAGAGCTTACATTAATAGAGGATAGAGGGAGGGAGGGAGAGAGAATAGAAGAGAGAGGAGAGAGGAAGAAGAGAGGGAGAGGGAGAGAGAGAGGGAGAACACTACTGACCATAAGAGCTTACACTAATACCAGATAGAGGGAGGGAGGGAGAGGGGGCGAGAGAGTGGAAGATGAAGAGATAGGAAAAAGGAAGAAGAGACAGAGAGAGGGAGAGAATACTACTGTCCATAAGACCTTACACTGATAGAGGATAGAAGGAAGGAGGGAAAGGAAGAAAGGAAGAAGAGAGAGAGAGGGAGAGACTACTACTGTCCCTAAGACTTTACACTGATAGAGGATAGAAGGAAGGAGGGAAAGGGGTAGAGAGAGACTACCACTGACCATAAGAGCTTACACTAATAGAGGATAGAGGGAGGGAGGGTGTTCCAGAAAGAAAGCAGAAACCTATTGGCCATCCTACCTTTATGATAGACAACCGTCCACTTACAGAAACCAACAACAGGTACACCTACCTGGGCCTAAAACTCACCCAGTCAGGGAACTTCAAGCAAACCATAGAGTTACTAAAAGACAAGGCATCCAAAGCCTTCTATGCCATCAGAAGACGTCTGTACCATCTCAAGGCACCAGTAACCGTCTGGCTAAAAATCTTTGACTCCATCATTGCCCCAATCCTTCTGTACGGCAGTGAGGTCTGGGGCCCAGTCTCATACCCAAACTGGCCAAAGTGGGATGCTTGGCCGACTGAAATATTCCACCAAGAGTTCTGCAGGCATCTTCTCCAAGTCCATCGGAGCACATCAAACAGCACCTGCCGAGCAGAGCTGGGCAGATTCCCACTACACATTGCAATAAAGTCGCTGTCATTCAAGGCTCATCTACAAAGTAGCAGTCCCAGCTCCTACCATCACAAAGCCTTCCTACACCAGGAAGGCCCAAGAAGCCTCCCAACAAAAAGTACCCAAAGCCAGTCTGACCAAGCCATCGACCTACATGGCCCGACTAAAGGTGAAATCCAGAAGATGGTACACAAAATCAAAGAGGAATATTATTATTATCTATTTATATAGCACCATTAATTCCATGGTGCTGTACATGGGAAAGGGCTTATATACAGAGTTATAGATATAGTTTACAGTAAACAAGTTTACAGTGACAGACTGGTACAGAGGGGAGAGGACCCTGTCCTTGCGGACTTACATTCTATGGGATCTCAGCATCTGGAGGAACAACATAAACAAATCCTAGAAACTGACGATATACCAGAACCTACAGAGGGAGTACAAACTGGCCCCATATAGAGAAACTAGAAAACCCCAAAGAGTGACACATCCTGAGTGCCCACAGCCTACATATCGGATCCGGGCGGCACTGACAGAACTACAAGCCGAGAGAGAGCAGACTCTTCCAGCAGTGCCAACAGGAGGCCGTGGAGGATGAGGCCCACTTCCTGCTGAGGTGCTCCAAATACTCCGCAGTAAGATACACTCACCTCAAGAGACTGTTTGATCTCCTTCCAGACTTCACCTCCATGGAGGAGTACGAGAACCTACCAATAATACTGGGGGAAGAAGAAAGTGCAGCGGCCATAACAGCGGAATATGTCAGTGCCTGCCACAAACTAAGAGGAACTTGATATGTCATGGACTCCTGTACCCCACCCTAGACGTGTCCCTATCCCCCGACTAAGGAGCCTGATGTGTCATGGACTCCTATACCCCACCCTGGAAACGTCCCTATCTCATAACTAAGGAGCTTGATATGCCATGGACTCCTATACCCCACCCTAGACATGTTCCCTATCCTCTAAAAGGAGCCTGATATATCCTGGACCTCTATATGCCTCCCTGCCCCACCCCCCTATCCCCAAATTTTTACCATATGCTTTGGCAATGCTAACATGTATATAGTCCTGCCAATAAAGCTCATTTGAATTTGAACTTGAATAGACGGTAGAGGAGAGAGGAATAAGAGAGAGGGAGAGAGAATACTACTGACCATAAGAGCTTACACTAATACCAGATAAAGGGAGGGAGGGACAGGGGTGAGAGAGTAGAAGAGAGATGAGAAAGGAAGAAGAGAGGGGGAGAGACTACTACTTTCCATAAGACCTTACACAGATAGAGGATAGAAGGAGGGAGGGAGGGAGAGGGGGAGAGAGAGACTACTACTAACCATAAGAGCTTACACTAATAGAGGATAGAGGGAGGGAGAGGGGGAGAAAGAGTAGAAGAGAGAGGAAGAAGAGAGAGAGGGAGGGAGAGACTACTACTGACCATAAGAGATTACACTAATAGAGGATAGAGGGAGGGAGGAGGGAGGGGGAGAAAGAGTAGAAAAGAGAGGAGAGAGGAAGAAGAGAGAGGGAGAGAGAGACTACTACTGACCATAAGAGCTTACACTAATACTAGATGGAGGGAGGGAGGGAGAGAGAGTAGAAGAGAGAGGAGAAAGGAAGAAGAGAGAGAGGGGGGAGAGTATTTAAACCCCTTTAAATTTGTCACTCTTTGTTTTTTCACATTAAAGTACACTGTGCGCCCCATCTTGGCTGAAGATCTGGCCAGGGTTACAAAATAATTTCTGCACTACTCAAGGTTCCTAAGAGCACAGTGGCCTCCATAATCCTTAAATGGAAGAAGTTTGGGACCACCAGAAGTCTTCCTAGACCTGGCTGTCCAACCAAACTGAGCAATCGTGGGAGAAGAGTCTTGGTGAGAGAGGTAAAGGAGAACCGCAAGATCACTGTGGCTGAGCTCCAGAGATGCAGTAGAGAGATGGAAGAAAGTTCCATAAAGTTAACTATCACTGCAGCCCTCCCCAGTCGGGCTTTTATGGCAGAGTGCTAAAAAACACATGAAGGCCTCCAAGACTATGAGAAATAAGATTCCCTGGTCCAATTAGACAAAGATAGACCTTTTTGGTGATAATTCTAAGTGGTATGTGTGGAGAAAACCAGGCACTGCTCATCACCTGCCCAATACAATCCCAACAGTGAAACATGGTGGTGGCAGCATCATGCTATGTGGTGTTTTTCAGCTGCAGGGACAGGGCAACTGGTTGTCATTGAAGGATACATGAATGTGGCCAAGTACAGAGATATCCTGGATGAAAACCTCTTCCAGAGTGCTCTAGACCTCAGACTTGGCCGAAGCTTCACCTTCCAACAAGACAATGACCCTAAGCACACAGCTAAAATAACAAAGGAGTGGCTTCAGAACAACTCTGTTACCATTATTAATCCTACAAGAGACAAGGAGTAAAAATCCCATACACAGGTATAAGAAAAACATATAACAATCTTTATTAGACAAATATGTAACATACAGACTGATTAAACAAGGTCCAGAAACTAGTGCAAATACAGAAGACACATGCACTGTGGTAACACATGGGGCAAAATAAACTAATGACCTCAGATGGAAGGTAATCAAACGTATCTCAATACGGTACTACAAATCTCATATAATATGATATTATATATATCCTGAACCGTATCTGACTACCAAAATACACATATTGCCTGTCACATCTAGAGTTAAATCATGGCGAAAGTGGAGGATACATCGTTTATCTTACCCGCATTCATGTGCCAGTGCGTGTCGCCAGCAGCCCCGACGCGCGTTTCGCGTTGGGCTTCCTCGGGGGGCTGTGAGAGTATGTGTGTTTGGAGCGGTCATTTAAATGCAGGGAGCACCTGTCAGCAATGATCGGCGTAATTGGCGGCGCATGCGCGGCAATACACAGTTCCGGCTGTAACACATCATCCCCTGCTCTTCCTGTGGCGCGACGGGCAGAGGGAAATCCCTCATGACGTCTCTAGCCCGCCGCGTCACATCCTGAGGGCAGGAGAGGATGACTCACGATCCCTGCCATACCACGCATGCGCTCTCACCGCGACCACCATTTTGGAGAAGGGCAAAAACGCCCTCAGATAAGGCGCTATAATATTAGCATATAAAGGTCTAAATTGCATATAGCTGAATTACTATCATAGCGCCTAGGGGTCTATACCCATAATAAACATACTAGTGTATTAAATTAGCTCACCCTGTCATATCTCGAAAACAGGGGGAGGGAAGGGATAAGGGGGAAAGGGGCAAGGCCAACATGGGAGGGGAGGAGTTATTATAAGTGAGATACAAGCTACGTCCTGTCATACCGCCTATGCACACGCGTCACCATCGCCACATTGAAGAAGGTAAGTAGTAATCCAAAGCTGACATAATACGAGAGAAATAAAAATACAATTTGTGCTAATATTTATCTAACGATAAGTTTACGGACACATCGGCCCTTTATGTAACAAATTACAATTAAAGTGATTATGTGCAAAGCTAATACTGTCCACTATAAGGGGCAAATATATATTAGTGATTCTGCCTAAAAGGGCTATATAATTTGGGTACATAAACATTATGTTACATATATTTAAAAATATATACAATAGTGACATAAACAACTGTCCCGTAAGAGATGGAACAGGAAAATACCTACAAATACAAAGTGACCAAAATACATCACAAAGAAAACATATAAATATTGAGGCATCAAAAACATGCCATAAATACACATGATGTGAAAAATAATAAACATGTGAGCAAAGCCACGAAAGCCTGGATATCTTCAAATCTTGCATGAAGACAGGGGGATCCCGTATGACTTCCTGAAATCCATGACCACTCCAGAATTATGTAGACGACGAGATATAACGACACAATAACACCACTAAGAAAAATAAATAAAAAAATAAAAATAAGAAACACACACAATTAAAATCCAGAAAATTCAGAGAAACTCCAGTCTGACCCAGATACTTCTACAGAAATGGAGCAAAACTTAGTTGTTCATTGAGGCCCAATGGGGACATGGTGCCCAATGTTGTTATCCAGCGGCATTCCAATTGTGCTAATGTCCGCTTAAGGTCTCCCCCTCTGATCCCACTTCTCACATGATCGATGCCGAAAATTTTAAGTTCTTTTGGATTACATCCATGATGGAGTCGAAAATGACGGGGTATAGTCTTTAATGTGGCAACATCATCCACCTTTCCTGCCCCTATAATGTCTCTTATATGCTCACGTGTCCTGACCCTAAGTTCACGTGAGGTAAGCCCCACATAGGACAGGTCACATGAGCATTTGGCCAGATACACAACAAATGTGGTACTACAGCTAATATAGTCTGTGATTTTAAACTCTCTCCGGCCATCGGCCGAGGTGAACGATGTTGCCCTAATGTGATTGCGACATGCCAGACAGTCGCCACAAGGAAAAAAACCCCATCTTTGTTTACCGGCCCCAAAAATAGCCGGAACTTTAGTTGTATAGTGGCTTCTAACCAGCATATCTCTTAAGTTCTTACCCCTTCTCGCTGTCATCAATGGTTCTTCTGAAAGATGTTTCGTGAGTGTGGGTTCAGTTCTTAAAATAGGCCAATGTCTGCTCAGAATTTTTCTCATCAGACCCCACTGGTGGTTATAGGTAGAGATATAGCGGATTTTCCCCTCTTCTCTCTCTTTTTTATGTGATTGGGACAAAAGTTCACATCTCCTCTGATTTTTAGCACGGTTGAAGCCACGTTTAATGCTCCTATTACTGTAACCGCGCGCGCGGAATCTCTCCCCAAGGTCCACAGCTTGTCTGTCAAACGCCTCCTCAGTAGAGCAGATTCTCTTCATCCTAAGAAACTGTCCTATTGGTATAGCTCCAATCGTGGAGTTCAGATGGGATGAGGAGGCGTGGAGGAGCGCATTGACCGAGGTTTCTTTTCTAAAGACATCTGTATGTATATCGCCATCCTCTCGGACCAGCAGCTGTATATCTAGGAAAGAAATTTCTTTACAACTGAAGTTGTATGTGAGCCTGATGTTGAGGCTGTTGCGATTCAAATCCTGCATAAACGATTTAAGTTGTTCCACCGAACCGTGCCAAATAAACAAAATATCGTCTATATACCGATACCACCCCAGAATCCGCGAGGAGGCGCACGCACCCCCCTGAAATATGCTCCTCTCCCAGTAACCCAGGAAGAGGTTAGCATAGGAGGGCGCGCACGCCGCCCCCATAGCCGTACCACGGCTCTGGAGGTAGTATCGGTCTTTAAAAGTAAAAAAATTGTGAGTCAGGATAAATCGCAAGAGCCTCAACACCAGGCCACCAACTTCCGTATCAATGCTGCTGGCTCCGAGGAAAAAATTGGCTGCCTCTAAGCCATCGTCATGGCGGATGGAGGTGTAAAGTGTCTCTACATCCGCCGTTACTAACAGCATATCAGATTCAAGCGTCTTCCCATCCAGCCTCCTCAGGACGTCCGTAGTGTCCCTGACATAGGAGGGAAGAGTCTCAACTTGTGACCTAAGATAATGATCAACAAATTTACATATAGGGTCACACATCCCTCCTATGCCAGAGACAATCGGACGCCCCGGAGGGTTGACAGAGTCCTTGTGGACCTTGGGGAGAAGATAAAAGGTGGGTATAACCGGATGTTTAACGACCAATCCATCAAATGTCTTTTTGGTAATGGTACCTTTATATAAAGCTTCCTCGAGCATCTCAACCAGCTCAGACATAAAGCTAGATAATGGATTCTGGGTAAGCAGAGTATATGTCTCCCTATTACGGAGCTGTTTGAAAGCTTCCCTCTCATATTTGTCCGTAGGCCATATCACCACGTTTCCACCCTTGTCAGAGGGCTTAATAACTACACCCTCAAGTGCCTTTATCTCACGGAGAGCCTATCTCTGACGTGATGTCAAGTTATCATTCTTATGTTTATTACTAATAGTTCTTAAATCTGCGGCAACTAGATTTGTAAAAATTTCCACCTGTGGACAAAGTGACAAGGGTGGAAACGTGGTGGACTTCGCTGAAATTGATGGAGGGGGAATACCTGAGGAGGAACCAGTGGACTCATTCTCCAATTCCTCCAAGATAGAAATGACTTCCTGTTCGGTAATATGAGGGCCCTCCGTTGTGGAGCGGGAATGAAGCTTTTTCAAAACTAGCTTCCTTGAGAAAAGATGCAGGTCTTTCAGTGCTGTGAAGTAATCATAGTTATTACAGGGAGAGAATGATAGACCAAGACTTAATACCTCAACCTGTGCCTCCGTAAGAGGGGTTTGTGAAAGGTTAATTACCTCAAGACTAGTATTTTTGGGTCTCTTCTCTTTTTGTGGAGATGTTGGTGTTTTCCTCTTGTTACCAAATCTCGTTACTTTGTGCCAGCGATCTCTCTGTGTATCATCTTTATCAGGTCCATTTCTTCCCTTGTCATTTACATTTGTCCTCTCATCAGCGGATGACATGGATGAGAAGGAGACTGATCTTGCCCTTGATGTTGATCTCTTATTAGTATAGTTGTTCCTCCATCTATACATCCTATTATTCTGAGCATCTAGTAGATCCCTCTGATATTTTTTTGTTTTGGTGGCCACGATATCCTTCTCCCATTTTTGAATATCAGCGTCTAGCTCGTTTTTAAACGTTGTGCCATTCTCAGGGGTCAACAGATTATTGATCTCCTCCTGAATTTCACATAGCTCTTTATCAATCCCACACATTGATGTTTCATTATTTTTGATCAGAAGGGTCATGAACCCTTTGGAGCATGTAGCTGCCAATTCTTCCCATTGACTCTTAAATGTATCATCCTCTATAAGGAAGGAGGGAAAAACTTGTATACGAAGTCCTCGGGGAATTAGCCCACATGAGATATATCTTTCTAAAAAGGACTTATTCCACCAGAGGCGGGTCCTTTTCTGTAGGAGATCTTTATATTTAAAAGTCAGGTCAAACAAGTCTCTGGATCTGGAATCTAAAACTGTACAAGCACCACCACTGAAAACCTTGTCCAGCTGTAAAAGCCACGTCTTTTCGCGTGCTTTGAAGTCCATTTGATCAATGGAAAATGCTGTGAACACACAGAAAACTTCTAAGAACAGGTACCACTGATACATAACTTAGAAAAGTAACGAGGAATCATCCCATATAAGTTGGACAATATACAAGTCACCAGGACACTCCAAACATATTAATCCTACAAGAGACAAGGAGTAAAAATCCCATACACAGGTATAAGAAAAACATATAACAATCTTTATTAGACAAATATGTAACATACAGACTGATTAAACAAGGTCCAGAAACTAGTGCAAATACAGAAGACACAAGCACTGTGGTAACACATGGGGCAAAATAAACTAATGACCTCAGATGGAAGGTAATCAAACGTATCTCAATACGGTACTACAAATCTCATATAATATGATATTATATATATCCTGAACCATATCTGACTACCAAAATACACATATTGCCTGTCACATCTAGAGTTAAATCATGGCGAAAGTGGAGGATACATCGTTTATCTTACCCGCATTCATGTGCGTTACCATTATTGACTGGCCCAGCCAGAGCCAAGACTTAAACTCAATTGACTCTGGAGGGACCTGAAAATGGCTGTCCACTAACATTCACCATCCAACCTGACGGAACTGGAGAGGATCTGCAAGGAAGAATGGCAGAGGATCCCCAAATCCAGGTGTGAAAAACTTGTTGCATCATTCCCAAGAAGACTCATGGCTGTACTAGCTCAAAAGGGGCTTTTACTCAATACTGAGCAAAGGGTCTGAATACTTATGACTAGGGTTGAGCGACCTTTACTTTTATAGGATCGGGTCGGGTTTCACGAAACCCGACTTTCTCAAAAGTCGGGTCGAGTGAAATCGGCCGATCCTATAAAAAAGTCGGGATCGGGGTCGGCTGAAACCCGAAACCCAATGCATTGCAATGGGTTACTATGGTTCCCAGGGTCTGAAGGAGAGGAAACTCTCCTTCAGGCCCTGGGATCCATATTTAAGTGTAAAAGAAAGAATTAAAATAAAAAATATTGCTATACTCACCCTCTGACGCGCCCTGGTACTAACCGGCAGTCTTCCTTCCTTAGAATCAGCGCTTGAAAGACCTTCGGTGACGTCGCGGCTTGTGATTGGTCGCGCAACGGCCCATGTGACCGCTCACGCGACCAATCACAAGCCGCGACGTCACCGAAGGTCCTTCAAGCGCTGATTCTTAGGAAGGAAGGCTGCCGGAAAGAAGCAGGGCGTGTCCGAGGGTGAGTATATACCTAATAAGAATATACTCACCCTCGGTCGCGCCCTGCTTCTTTCCGGCAGCCTTCCTTCCTAAGAATCAGCGCTTGAAGGACCTTCGGTGACGTCGTGGCTTGTGATTGGTCGCGTGAGCGGTCACATGGGCCATCGCGCGACCAATCACAAGCCGCGACGTCACCGAAGGTCTTTCAAGCGCTGATTCTAAGGAAGGAAGACTGACGGTTAGTACCAGGGCGCGTCAGAGGGTGAGTATAGCAATATTTTTTATTTTAATTCTTTCTTTTACACTTAAATATGGATTCCGATACCGATTTCCGATATTGCAAACATATCGGAACTCGGTATCGGAATTCCGATACCAGATTCAGAAGATCGCCGACCTCATGGCCGACCCCACTCAGGGGTCGGGTCGGGTTTCATGAAACCCGACCTTGCCAAAAGTCAGCGACTTCTGAAAATGGCCGACCCGTTTCGCTCAACCCTACTTATGACCATGTGATATTTCAGTTTTTCTTTTTTAATAAATTTGCAAACATTTCTACATTTCTGTTTTTTTTTCAGTCAAGATGTGGTGCAGAGTTTACAATAATGGGAAAAAATGAACTTTTTTGAATTTACCAAATGGCTGCAATGAATCAAAGAGTGAAAAATTTAAAGGGGTATGAATACTTTTTTTTCAACTGTATATGCCAACTCTATATATTTGCTGCATAACAATTCCCTGCACTTTTTTAACACAGGTCACAGTCTAGCTATGGGAAAGAAAAAGAGGAGTAAGTAAAGGACAAAGAAGGGTAAAGGTGAGATAGATGACAGAAGCTGAGAGGAGCGAAGAGGGTGTTAACATTAATTATTTCATCTTAAGGCGGATTTGTTTGGGAGCTTCAGGGGAGGACAACGCTTTGCGCAGCTCTCTGTCGGTCTGTAGACTCCACACAGTATAATGAGCCCCATATAGTGCTCCAAACAGTATAATGGACTCCATATAGTGCTTCATACAGTATAATGGCCCCATATTGTACTTCATACATTATAATGGACAACATACCGTATAGTACTCTATACAGTATAATGGGCCCCACATAGGGATCCATACAGTATAGTCGGCACCATATTTTGCTCCATACAGTATAATGACCCCATATACTGCTCCATTCAATATAATGAGCCCCACATAGTGCTCCATACAGTATAATGGACCCTATATAGTGCTCCATACATAAAAAAATAAATAAACAAATACACACCTCTCCCCAATCCTTGCTCCTCCGGTCTCTGCAGTCTCCAGTTTTCTGACCGTCTTCAATGCTCAGCACAGAGGGCTCACTCTAGTGACTTCATCACACCCTCTGCACTGAGACATCACAGGAGTCAGACGCAGAGGGGGAATGATGGGAGAGTGTATTCAACTATCGGTATCCAGGATCAGGATGTCGATACAGTTGAAAGTACTATGATGGGCAGGGGGTTCAGTGCCAGGTTACAGGCTATAGACTGCTGAAAAAGTCCTCTCTGTGTGCCTCATATCAGATGTCTTGTGGGTAAATCATCTTTTATCGCTTTATGTAAATGACCTCTTCCAGGCTATTTTGCCTGGAAAATAACTTTGCCTCCAGATCTTACTTTACATGAAGGGAGAGTTACCAGTGTGAGATAAGTCACTAACACAGAACAGGAGAACTTAACTTTGTCTTCTTGCAAACACATTTTTTGCAGGTCTCTGAGCTTTGCTGTAATGTAACAACATTGCAACCCTGTCTGCCTGTGAGCTGGAAGCTGAAGCTGACAGAAACCTGCAGATGTGTCAGGTCTAATCACACACAGCTCTGCAGTGAGATCAGGAGAGCAGAGAGTAGCCATTGCACATCACTCTCCCTTTATGGAAAATAAGCTCTGGAGGCAAAGTTATCTTCCAGGTAGCATCCTCCCCATAGCCTAGAAGAGCTCATTTATATGAAGTGATAAAAGATGATTTCTCAACAACCAGACATCTGATATGAGGCATATAGGTAGAACTTTTTTCAGTATTCTATAACCTCTATGTCCATATTAATGGTTTAGATAAGTCAAATGTGGTGACAGATTCCCTTTAAGCTCCTGAAAGCCTGCTGTCCATTTCCAGATATTATATGACATGACTTGCTCCAAGATAACTTCTCAGTGTCCTGCTTTGACTTCTTGTAGACCTTTCTGATTTTGAACAGAGCTTGTTTTTTTACTACTCTCCTGCCTTGTAGTTTTATCTCTTGTACTGAACTCATTCATCTTACCCAGCTACTGGACTATTCTACCTGCCAATTTGAACCATTGAATGGCAGCTAACTCCATGCACCAACCTAGGGGTCCCTGTAAAGCCCAGATCCATGTATGGAGGTTAAAGAATTAAAGGAAGAAAGGCCAGGGCAACCCTTAAGATCTGAAAACAGAGTAGCTAGCGCCAAGTTTGTTCATGGTCGCCCTATTTAGGGCTGCAAAGTGAGCACAAACAGTGCTCCAGTTACACTCCAGCACTCCTGCACTAATTTTAGAAATATGATCATGCACTTTCTAGAATTTTTTTTTACCATTCTGATGGAAAAGTAGATTTAAGATATGGCACCTTGTAATTTCCCTGTTGGAATATTTCTTTAATGATTAACATTTCAAGCGCAAAAAGGCTTCAAAATGTAACAATGTAATACTATTAAGAAAAAACTGTCTCTGTTAAGGATAGGATGAGAACAAATTAACATGCCATGCTCACACACCGGCAGATTGCAAGGGCAGCATTGTGTATATTTCCGTCTGCTATATAGTTGAAAGGAGAATTGAGAAAATACACAGGGCAGATGGCACACGGCACATATATACACAGCAAGAGTGTGAATGCCAGTGCCAATGCTACAGTGTGCATCCACATATTTTCAGCTTATTTCACTACTTTTTAATAGTTTTTACTTTATCTATGTCTGGGTTAAATTTCTAAACTCAATAAAAATGTATCCTTACAACAAAGACCCTTTATCATCAAGTAGACTGGCGCTGCCTGAAATACTGACTAGAACGAATGGAATGAAAGAAGGAAAAATTATGAAATCAATATTTTTGGGTGGAACACCAGACGGTAAAACCTGGACAGATCCCATCTCTATTCTAATTACCTCAAACCGTGCCAAGGGTTATCGGACCATAGTTTCTAATGACAAAACCTCTTTCTCTTGACTAGCACAACACCTTCTGTGGGATGTCTGTCCAACAGAAGAACTGTGCCACTGTTAGATGCCTTATGCTCAGAACCTAGGGCCAGGTTTTTCCCTAGGTACAAGTGGTGCATAACTAGAGTTGTCGTTTTTTCTGCCTGTTGAGCTACAGCTCTTTTTCTTCCCTGTCCAAATGCTGATTCTTCCCTTGTTCTTATTCTCCCTTCTTGGTTTGCTCCTCTCCATGAATTTTCCATTTTCTTATTTTGGTTTGACCTATCATGTTCTGGGTGGTGCTTTATATAGTATCCCTTCTCTGCACTTCCTTGCTGGCTATATTTCCTGGTGGATGTATACTTAGGTGTTACAGCTCTTTATCTTATGGGTTTAACTTGCTGGTAAACTCCAGTTCTATTCTTGCTGCAAGTTGATTTGCTTTCCCTCCCACCACCTTTTCCGACTGTTAGGTTCTTGAGAAGTCTTTCTTGATCCTATTATTTTTAGTAATCCTTATCCTTCTCCCCTCCAACTTATTTGAATGTGTCATAGATTCTCACCTTGGGTTCTTGTATTTCTCCTCACACTTTCCTCTCCCCTTGTCGGTAGTGTG